>NC_051181.1:64142371-64484514 GCF_013339695.2 Rhipicephalus sanguineus
ATGACGGAATAGTCGTCTCCAGTAGCGACGAAGAGCGGTGACGTTGTGCCGTCGATCAGAACGTCGAGGTCGCTAGTCCGCCGTCTTGCGTTGCGGTTACGTCGCGGCGTCGGGTCACGGCTACGTCGGTTTTGCACCGCTGCTTCCGTGTTTGCGTCGTCAGGTCTGCTTCCGGTCGCAAAGGTTTCGTCTTCGGGACGTCGATCGTCGTTTCGGCGTGCGGCGGGGGCTCGGAACTTCGTCGCGGTGGTCGTCGTCGACGGCGGAGGATCTTCAGCATTTCGTCGTTCAGCAACCGCACCTCCATCGGTTGCTGCCCTTACGTTTCCCGGATACGGGCTAGGCGACCGTGCCCCGGTTTGGGCCAGTGTACTGCCGGCGGTGCGGTGACATGTAGCGGCCGGGCGACGGTGAGCGGGAAGGTCGTCGTTCTTGCCACTGTGTGCCTGTGAGGTAGTCGTCGATGTCGCGAGGCCGTTCGCCTAGCTGCGGGTGACTCGCGGATGGCTACGCGGATGCTACGGGGATATCCCCGTCAACGCGCCTAGGTGACGGGATCCGCGTAGCCCCATTGACGGTACTGGCAGCGGCGGTACGTGTGGCCGGCCTCCCCGCAGTGGTAGCAGAGCGGGCGGTTTGTCAGGGGCACGCCAGACATCGGTCTTTCTCGGGGTGTAGCGCTGGCCGACAGGTGGGAGGTAGGGCGCCGCTGGCGGCGGCGGCGTCTGGCCGACTAGGTGGACGGTAGGGCGTCGCTGGCGGCGTCTGGCGGACGGTACTGCGGCGGTGTGTCGTCTTGGCGTGGGCGTGGAGGAGGAGCATGACGGCGGGCTGCAGCAGCATAGCTCATAGCTTGCGGCTGCGGCTCTGCTAGCTGAGGCGCACCGAGTAAATGCTGGATCTCCTGGCGCACGACGTCGGCGATGGAATCCACTTGAGGTTGCGACGAAGGTAGAATTTTTCGCAGCTCCTCTTGCACGATTGCTCGAATCGTCTCACGCAGGTCGGCGGATCCTAGTGCTTGAACGTCGGCGTAGCTTGTTGTCGAGAAGCTGCGGTTGTATTGCCGTGTTCGCATCTCAAGCTGTTTTCTCGATTGTTGTTGCTTCGGAGACAAATTCTTCGACGGTATTCGGCGGATTCCTCATAAGTCCAGCGAAGAGCTGTTCCTTTACTCCTCGCATGAGGAAGCGGACTTTCTTGTCCTCGGGCATGGCAGGGTCAGCGTGGCGAAATAGCCGGGTCATTTCCTCTGCAAAGATGGCCACGCTTTCATTTGGAAGTTGGACCCGTGTCTCTAGCAAGGCTGCGGCCCTTTCCTTCGGACGACGCTTGTGAACGTCTCCAGGAAAGCGCTGCGAAAGGCGTCCCAGGTTCGAAGAGTGGACTCCCGATTCTCGAACCAGGTCCTTGCTGCATCTTCCAGGTAAAAGTAGGACGTGGCGCAGCTTGTCCCTCGGAGTCCCAGTTGTTGAAGGTCTCGAGCCAGGTTTCCAGGTCTTCGAATGACGACCCGCGGAAAGTGGCGGCTCCTTGGGGTGCCGGAGAAGTATCGGCGCAGGCTGCACGGGGTCGGTCATCGTCGCTGCGGTCGCTGTTGGGACCTGGGGCTGCCTGCTGTTTTCGAGAAGGAGCCCGTACTCTGGCTGCAGTCCCTTCTGCCTGCGGCTTGTTCGACGATCCGGGTTTTCTTTGCCGTCGTCCTCCTCGCGGCTTGAGCTTGGGTCAGCGCTTCGCGGGGGCGTCCGGATCATGGAAGAAGCAGCACCTCCACCAGACCTCACGTGGTCGTGACGTCGACGAACACAGCAGTCGGCGTTTGTAGGATGAAACTGTTTATTTGGCCGAACTTGTGGCCGGAAAATGAGAACTAGAACTACAGCAATGCACGCTGTACAATGATAGCGGCGAACAGGGCGTCGTCCGTCGATCAACTGACAAGCGATCAAGCGCGTCGGCTTTTATACAGGCGCTATCGAACTTCCCAGCAATATCGCTGGTGGCGGCGTTATCTCTAGACAAAACTGGAACATTCGCGTGCGGGGCGCAATCTTAACAAACCGATCTACTACAATCGCGACGCTTCCAGAACTCTACTTCGCGGACAGCGTCGAGCGTTGATAACCGTCCCTGCCGGTCAAACCCGAATACATCAAAACAAGACAAGAAGTGGGCGTGGCAATATGTAATCTAGTTTTACCCACAAATATTCGAACGTTACCTACATGTTTGAATGTCACAAACAGTACACTGGTAAAGCAGGACAGACTCTCAATAATAGAATAATTGGGAATCGCGTGCACATGACGACGAAATTACCGAAAGCAATGACACAACATTCTTATATGGCATACTACAACTTGCCTTGAATTAGAATTACTTGAGTAACTAAAAAGGAACGCATGCAGAAATACAATTTGGAGGGCTCGTTTCTTTGACAGAACGTTAACGTAAACCGGCAGATAATGAAGCCAAGGAAAGTATAGATGACGTTAACTCCAATGTTTTAAGTGTATTGTAACAATTGTGATATAGATGTGAAGGAAGAAAAGTGGACGAACAGGCATCCTGCCGCCGGCAGGGACGGAACCTGCTACCTTCGGATAGTACAATGCATGATGCAAGCGTTTTCATTATGTCAATGCCTCAAAAGGACTTTATTACAGAAGCAGCATGTTGCCTAATACTTTACTTTGTCGCTTCACAAAAGACAAGCTTTTTTCTTCACTGTGGCTACTTTCTCGCGTGTTTGCAGGCGGTATTTCTCACCGTTTTCATAAAATGCAATTTATGTGGAAATGGAAAAGTTTGGTATCTGGCACATGACCATGCACAAGTATGCGCCCAGCCGCATGATACTGCGCTTACTCAGTTCGTCTAGGAACTCATTAATAAGTCCACAGCGAGTCCTGCATGATACAGGCAAAACGATATAGAGTATATTAATAAAATGTTGTTGGGCTATTTGGTTCATACTGTGCGAAAGGTAATGACGCAACGAAAGGGGAAAACAATGAATAAACCAAGTTGCAAGTGACGCTCTTTCCTGTAGGCCTATTTTCTTCGCCTTGCGCTGCATCATTAGCTTTTGTACCATATAGAGCAAATTACTAA
The DNA here is from genome assembly GCF_013339695.2 of Rhipicephalus sanguineus. Classification (NCBI taxonomy): domain Eukaryota; kingdom Metazoa; phylum Arthropoda; class Arachnida; order Ixodida; family Ixodidae; genus Rhipicephalus; species Rhipicephalus sanguineus. The sequence continues at coordinate 64,145,486 of NC_051181.1, forward strand.
GCTTATTACCTGTAGTGCCTTGATGGTTGGGCGTTTGAGTCACCTTTCCTTAATGTTCCGATATTTGGTCAAGCATGTGTCAAAACCAACGAATGAAGCTGTTGAGCTGATATAATACAGGCATAACTGAAGCCATTTGTGCTTCTTCACTTCATGTATCACACATCGAGATAAGCAGCACGTAATAGCACAGTTTTCACCGCACCTGCAGCATCCTTGCTCATCATGTTCACGCGAACTCTAACCAGAAGTAATATCTTACAGACAAGCGTTTATGCAATCTCGAAAGATGGGTCTCATGGAGCGATTGACTAACGGAGTGGTGCTGAACGCCTCTTCCAAACCGAAAAGTATAGCCTTTCGTGCACCTTTTACATTTCCACGGAGTGCTATTTCAATGGGCGTGTACCGTCTGCAAAGGATATATATGCTGTAAGTTCCCCACGGTATATAGTTAAGGCGGATCCCCTCCAGGTAATCGTGCAAGACGAAAATGCCGCTGAAATCGATATTAAACGCGTTATAGAGTGAAATTCTGCAAGATGTGTTCGTAAAGTAAGGACCATTTTGCCGTAAAAAGATATTTTTCTTAGTTGACGCCTTTTTGCGGTTATACGTTCGCAACAGCCTTTATTGTTTCGTAATCGGGTTAACGTCGGAACACTCAAAGCAACGCTGCATCAATTTCTTTATCAATTTGCGCTGAAAACCCTCGCCTTAGTATTGAACCAGTAAACAACAAGAGCTTAAAGTTGATTTTAACATTCCGGTGAATAAAAAAATTGGCGGCGTATCTGCGTGCTTCGCTGCAAATGTCGTCTAAAGACGATAGAAGAGGCGCTGCGTGAGATATGGACGCCAGTCTGGCAATACGTCGGGAAACATGAGTGCTGTGTTGCGGGCTGGTAGTCCCGGCAGCAGCGGCAGGCGAAGACCGGTGGTGACCAACGCGACCGGTGGGGAAGCCGGCCAGCCCGAACACGCTGTTTGGCGCGATGCGCCGAAGGAGAAGAAACGTCCGTACTCAACGAGTACTCTCCACAAACTCTCTTACTTACACGTCGCCTGGGTATAACAGGAATGCCAGAGCGGCGCCCCCTGTCATTCGTACAATGCAATACTGAACCGAAACCGAAACACAACATGAGCTTGTGCAGAGGGCACGGAGGAAGACAAGTTTCCACAAAGCTACTGCCTAAGTACGAGGCCCCTACCGCGTCCTACGTCAAGCATCCCCAGTTAACTATATGATTGAGCCTGTTCAATCATCTACGGACCGCCGTCGTCGCGGCCGCGAGACTGTTCACGTCGATCGACTGAAGCCGCATTATGACCCACCAGTTGTACCTGTTCCTTAGGTCGCCAGGATGGCTCCTTTTCCGCGAGGGAGTGATTTGTAACATGGTAGGGCGCAGACAAGAACGCCTGCGAAAGAAGAAGACGAAGACGGTTGTTGTTGGCGCTCGCGCTTGCTCGGCTTGGACCGCTGATCGCTTCAGCTGTGGCAATCTTTTAATAAACGCGTTACTGTCTCAACGTTAAACGCATACCATGAAGGTCTTTAAAATTGCGTATCTATGTATTTTCTATTAAAGGAACACACACCCTAATACTTGCCTAATGATGTCACGCCTCAGATATGCGTAATATTTACTTTTTGATCGACAACGTTCACAAGTATGAACAGCCGTACCAGTTCAAGATGGGTGAGCGGTAAGCAAGTGGTTAAACTTTGGCCGGTTGGCTGAATCGGGTGACGTGCCGACAAACAGAAAGACAGAAAGACAGACCAAAATTTCTGCGTTTAAGTTCCCCAAGAAAGACTATCGTCTTTAAAACCGCCAGGCCTGCGCTGAAACCGCAGCACAGTCACAGCGAAAGCTGGAAGAGCGGCGTTTCTAGAGCCCGTTAAGCTCTCTTGGGGCTACAATAGAAGTACACTAGAAAGGTACCCACTACGCCATAAATCAAAATTTTTGAGAAGTTGGGAAGCACCTACTACGCCATTATTCGTCATTCTGTGGAGAAGCGAGGCACCAGCTACACGTCTGTAAGGCATTATGTGCCCTTCGTTGACGCGACGACTGATGACGATGAAGAATTATGGCTCAGCCCTTTGTAATGGGTTGGAATTTTTAAACTGCCCACCAGTTATGTAATTTGCATTGGGTGACGCCCGGTCGCTATTTCCTGCTCCCGCCATGCTGTAAACATACGTTGACGTGGGAGAGAGACGGGGGGGGCGAAGAACTTTAATGCGACCCCGAGGAAATGGCTCATGCGCTTATGGGCTTCCTTCGCAACTAATACAGGTGCACTTGCGAGGAACGCACTATGCTATAAATCATTGCAATTTTCGAGAAGTAGGAAAGCAGGCACTGTGCCATTTTTCGTCATTCTACGGAGAGCGTTGGTATCTGCTAAACGCATGTAAGGCGTTATGCGCACTTTGTTGATGTTGTGCCTGATGACGATGAAGAAGTATGGCAGAACCGTTTGTAACGGGTTCGAAGCATTCAACAACCTACTCTTCGCGCAATTCGCATTGTGTGACGCCTGGTTACAGAATTCGCGTTGTGCGACGCTTGATGCTTATTTTACTCTTCTACCACGCTATATTGCATATGCTAATGTGGTTCCTTCCCAACAGAAAGCCTGTATAGAACCTCTTTGCAAAGCAGTTTCAAGCACAGGCATGGCCCAGAGGTTGAATACTGGGCTCCCACGCAGAGGGCCCAGGTTCAAACCTCGTTCCATCCTGGAATTTTTTTCTTATTTTGTTTTTTTTCCTTATTTCGAGCGATACTGGTTACGGACACCGGCGGCGGCGGACAACTACGGCGCCAAACACGGCCGGTGAAATAATCTCATAGCAGCTTTCGCTGTAAAATGGCACCCCTTCATTGAATGATTATTTTTTCTCTGTTAGTGCAGTATATCTACATGAAGCGGCAACTAACACCATGGGAAAACAAGTCGCCTCCGTTAATCATGTGCACAGTTGTCCAAAAACTTGACATTCTTTCCTCTGTCTATTGGTCGGTGAATCCTAGTTGACATCCCGCGACTAACACCGGTCACGCGACTAATTTAGTCTCAAATGGCCGCTTTGGTAGCAAACGGACAGCCTCAACCGTTATTTAGTTATTTGCTGTTTGATTTTTTAGTCCTGCGACTGCAGTTGCTCACCTCTGAACCGGTGGGGTGAGTAGTGTCAAGGCTTCACCTTATTCTACGGGGAGATGACAGTAACTGCGGCGCGAGCAGACGTGAATTCTCTATGACAACATGTATAGGTTAGACGCAAAGTGTAAACATCGGTCTTGTTGAATCAGTTTCTGGTCGCCAGCCGCTAATGGTGGCGCGACCGATGCTAGTCTCAGGTGTGAACGAACCTTAGGCATTTTTGGTACACCCTTTGCATATACTTTGCCATATGCGGATGTTTATATTGGAGTCAAGTGAATAATGGAGCTTCCAACAAAAGCAAATATATCAGCCAGAACGTTTACCGTAAGTCGACGATCAAAGGGCAGTTCTTGTTTCGCTTGTTGAACGACTGCATCGGTGTTGAAACGAAACATACCACTCTGATCTTCATCGTGCACGTTTGTCCTGAAGCTCTGAAGTCTTGACGTCACTGTATAACATATGCTTCAATCGATCGTTACTGTCAGTCAGTTAACTAGGCCGCTCTCAATGAATTTTTGCAGCCGACGACCCTTTGGCACATAAGAAATGAATCGCAACATGCACTGGGCAGCTGCCGGGAGCTAAGAATTACACGGACACGTACGGTCGTTGCGTTCAATGGCAATACAATGACTAATGGTCGCAAAAAATAATCCTAGTGCTTGCAGAAAGAACGAATGCATGACCCTATATGTGGCGTGGAGCGCTGCCACTGTTGACGCTAGCGTTGCATTGAAAAACTGTTTTGCGTTCCATAGGTCGCCAGAATTGTAGCCACCTTCACAACCACCCACGAAGCAACATGACACGGTTCATGCAATCGCCAGCACGTTACGCAAACACTAAAACGTGAGACAGCACGCAAAAGTGCGCGAATGACTACATGGCGTGCTGTGAGCGTTTGGACACGACGACGAAGTTGCGCCGGAGCAGCTTCGCGCGTTCAAGCAATAACGCAAGACAACAACATCCTGGCAGGCGCGACAGTGCTACGCCTCCTGTGACATCGTATCGTGGCCGTCCGTTTTCGAGCGACGATAAATATGTGGGACAAGAAACACCTACCTTATGACATGTCCTTCTATGAGACGATATATGTTTTTTTTTTCTGTTTTATGGCCCGTATGCACGAAGTATCTAGGAAAGATTAGGAAATATTTCATTTCCTTTCGTGTTGGAAGAAACTGTGCCGAGAGCGAAATGCACAGAGGTATGACAGTTGCTCCTGCTTTTATGAAAAGTGTATAAATGACGGCACTGACTACGGTGACGGGGCCCGTCAGCGAAGTCGCTTCGTAAATGGGACGGGGCCCGTCACCGTAGCGTAAATTGTAATAGTGACGGGGCCCGTCATAACAGCGACGTACTTATAGTGACGGGCCCCGTCATCGTAAAGCAGTGACTACGGTGACGGGGCCTGTCAGCACAGTATCATTGTAAAAGCGACGGGGCCCCTTTACCGTAGATTTTTGGTCGTTTCGCCCTCGTCGTGTGGTCTTCGTGCCGTAGTTGGTTGGCGCGCTCTCCATGGAGTGCTCGGGCTGCAGGTCGTCAGTTCAATTCCTCTCCGGTTTGTGTCAGGTTATGCGTCAACGTCAACGTTACTGCTCTGACGGAGTCGTAACTTTTTCGTTCATGTCTGCGGCGGTTAGACAGCCCTAGCGTTCGGATGATGCGTTGTTCCTATGCGACCTCGGTTCTAATCGCGCTGAATAAGAAAATTTTCCATTTTTGTCAGTACTGCTACACAATACCGTCGCGAGCTTCCGGCTAGACAACAATAGTTACTCATTCGTGGTAGCACGGCTCAGCGTGGGAGAGCGGAGCCCTGTTATTCGGCATGTCGCTGCGCCGCTGACAATGCGTATCAGCATGTCGCCAATGTCGCTGCGTCGCTGCTCCCCCCCCCCTCCCGGTATGTTTTCGTACTATCGTGCACCGCCGACCAAAACAGCCACCTGCGCCTGAAGTCCTCCTGGATTATTTCTAGAATTCGGAGAACTCGGAGGGAACATTGGTGATTTGACTGGCTGTCCTCGCTGCGCCCATGGCGTCCATGTAACTGGCTGCCCAGCGCATGGTCGTCAGCAGCGTAGCGACATGCTGATTAACAGGCTCCGCTCTCCCACGCTGAGCCGTGCTACCACGAATGAGTAACTATTGTTGACTAGCCGGACGCTCGGGACGCTATTGTGAAAATATACTGAAAAAAGGAAAATTTTTCTTATTTAGCGCGATTAGAACCGAGGTCCGAACGCTAGGGCTGTCTAACCGCCGCAGACATGAACGAAAAAGTTACGACTCCGTCAGAGCAGTAACGTTGACGTTGACGGATACCCTGAAAGAAAAGGGACAAAAAAACGGAAGAAATCGAACTGACGACCTGCATCCTAACACTCCATGGAGAGCGCGCCAACCAACTACGCCGCTACTACGCCACGAACGCCACATGACGAGGGCGTCTTCTAAAACGACCAAAAATCTACGGTAAAGGGGCCCCGCCACTTTTGCGACGGTACTGCGCTGACGGGCCCCGTCACCGTAGTCAGTGCCATAAATGGCTAGGCCGGGACTCAAGCCCGCAGACAGGGGCCGCCCCTCCCCTCCCCCCCCCCCCCCGATATTTTGGTGAAGTAGGTGTTTTAACGAAAAATTCGGCAGATCCCACGCAGTGTGGGAATATAGGTAATGAGAAGCAGCCACCAAAGAGCTGCATACATCATCTTCTTTGTCATTGAGGCTAATGAAGTCATTCATGTCGTGGCATCTAGTTCGCCATATATCGCGAGATTGTCATACATGCATGCGCGTACAATCTGGTATATGCCATGCTAATGAAACATATATTCTGCTACATATGTGGGATGCGTGACCTTCTATTTATGTTCGGCACTCCTGTCATGCCACACGAATTTAAGTGTATATCCAGTTAACAAAATGGCCGCGAGTGCACCATGAGCGTGGCGTCTATATCATACCTACACGACATGCATGTCATGATTTTCGTGTTACCATGTGTTATTTATGTTCGGCCGCACAGACGTCGCGCAATGCCGATTTTGGTCTATATCAAGCTAGCGAAACGGCCGCCAGCGCACCATAAGCGTGGCACGTAAATCATGCTGTACATGACATACGTGTTATCATTTTCATGTTAACTCCTGTTATTTGTGTTCGTCGCACAGTAACGACGCGAGATACCAATTTTGGCGTATATCAAGGCTAGCGAAACGGCCGCCAGCGCACCATGTGCGTGGCACGTATATCATGCTGTACATGATATGAGTGTCATGATTTTCATGTTAACTCCAGTTATTTAAGTTCGTGACACAGTCATGTCGCGAGGTACCAATATTGGTGCATATCAAGCTAGCAAAACGGCCGCGAGCGCACCATGAGCTTGGTACATCAGTCATACTGACACATGACATGCGTGTCATGATTTTCATGTTGACTCCAGTTATTTTGGTTCGTGACACAGTCACGTCGCGAGATACCAATTTTGGTGTATATCAAGCTAGCGAAACGGCCGCCAGCGCACCATGAGCGTGGCACGCATGTCATGCTGTGCATATGTTGTCATGATTTGCACGTTAGGACCTGTCACTTATGTTCGTCATGCACTCTTGTCACGCCATACCAATTATAGTTTATAGCAAACGAACGAAATGGCCGCGAGAGCACCAAAACAGCGGAAGGTAAATCATGTCGTTCATGACATGGATATCATAATTTTCATGTTATGACGTGGCATTTACGTTCACCATAAAGCCATGTTTCGCCATACCAATTTTGGTGTAAATCCTATTAACGAAACGGCCAGGAGACCACAAAGTCGTAGGCGGATAGATAGATAGATAGATAGATAGATAGATAGATAGATAGATAGATAGATAGATAGATAGATAGATAGATAGATAGATAGATAGATAGATAGATAGATAGATAGATAGATAGATAGACACTCTCAAAGTCGCAGAAGTTCGCTAAGAAATGCTTCACATTTAAATAAATAATGAAAATAGGTGTTTTTCTAAAATAGTCAAGGTTTTTAGCAAGTGGGCCCTCCTCCGGAAAAAATTCCAAGCTACGGGCCTGCCGGGATTATACGATACAAAGCTCACCTTGAAACTGTCCGGAATGTCTCTCTGCAGTTGCTCTGGCCCTCTTGACGCATTCGTTTCACAGAGAACTAGGGAAAGTTGTAAGAGGAGCAGTGTAAACGTGACACATTGCAAGGTGTGCATTTTGCCAGCTCCTAGAAAAGTGTCGAGAACGCAGGAGAAAATGAGGTCCTTTTATTCAGCAACATTTCCTGAACCTGTACCTGCGCTTGTAAAAAAATAGCATTTTATTTCCTGCAACGCTGTACCATAAGCTGAATGAGAAATGTAATGTGACAAACCTAATTAGGAAAAGTGAGAATGCATCCGATACGCTTGAATCTCCCGCATAAGCCTTATACGAATAAAAAAAATCACAGCATATCCACGGAGTGAATGATGATGAGTGGGCGAAGCTGCGGAGGTTCATCGGTAAACCGTGAATCTTCCGTGAATTCCGCCCAGTGCATCATCACCGACGTGAGATCGGGCGCGTTTATACTAAAGGTTCGATGAGAGTTATGACGACTTGCAGCTCACTTTAATTTTACATGTACGCTGTGAATTTTCATTGTTTAGAAAACCATTGCTTTAGAAAACATCTGGCGTCTTTCGTTAAGCAGCTGGCGTCTTTTCGTTTTGCTTTAGAAACATCTGGCGTTCTTTCGTTTTGCTTTTAGAAAACATCTGGCGTCTTTGGTTGGTTTATTTCATCAATCAACGGCGTTTTGAACAAAATTTTTATTGTTAGAAATCTCACCAGGCACTACCTTGGAGGTAAACAATGGCTGCTAATGGGAATGAGACACAGAAGAACTCGGCTTTTAGCGAACACTTACACTTCTACATCTACTAACGTTTCCTACTGGAGCATGCCAATGGCTGCTAATGGGGAATGAGAGACAGAAGAGTTCGGCTTTTAGTTAACGCGCACGCTGCGAATTTTTATTGTTCAACACCACACAGGAAAAATCTCCCACTGGCACCACCTTGGAGGTCAAGTTCTGGTACTAGCGTTACGACTGGTTACGCACTACTACGAGGGACGAACGGGTGCCGCTTTAAGGAGCTTTGCCCCTAAAAGGTTGTACCTCATATAGTTGGTTGCTTGTTCGCCTGGCTAGCGTACACCAATTACCGTAATGCGTCAGCCACATTACATGCCAATTTTTCAATTAAAATATATATGACATTTGTTATTGCAAGAAAAAGAACGTCCTGAATGCGCACCCTCTTCGTGCTGGAGTGTCACGTTCCTTGCTTGCTAGGTTTTTGTTCGCAGTCTTTGTCGCAATATGATTATATAAGTAGCATTAAACATATCGCAGTGTTCCTGCGGGCCTAACTGAAAGCAAACTTCTACGAGTTGTAGTTGAATCCTTGTAAAGCGGTATGCATTCTTCGTTATTTATTTAAATTCGCAGGATGATTGTTCCGGGCCCTTTCCAGTGGTGACGGTGATCCGACATTACTCTCTGGAGCCAGAGCATAAGGATGACCTCTGGCTCAGTTGTAAATTATGTGCAAAGCTTTCGTTTGAATGACGCAGAGCTTTTGTAAAGTTCTGTGAATGAGAGTGCCTCATGCGAGTTGGCAGTGATACACTTTGACATAAACGAAAATCTGAAAAGCAACATTACGATATTAGTAGAAAGAACGCAATTATTGCGGTTTAATATACCAAGAAAACGCGAGACAACTAAGCACACGTGACTGACATGCACATCCTACAGCAGCTTTTCTGTACAACAAATACCAAGAGGTTTAAACGCTGAAAAAAGTAGTGTTTTTGGACCCGTAAGTCCAGCAGTCACAGCAAAATAGAGTTTCAATTTTTCAGTCGCATTAATTTCTGCTGCATCTAGTTTCAGCCAACGCTCCAGTGTGACAGGCATTTCGTTAGTTTTTCTTATCAATTCGTCCAAATTTTTACAGCTGAAAAATACATTGGTGTCATCAGCGTATATAACATAAAATGAGCTGCTACGAATATTGGCGATGTCATTTATATATAAATTAAACAAGAAGAGCCCCAGAATACTTCCAAGTAGCACTTCTGACGTAAGATCCAGTGTTTGTGATGAGCGCCAATTAACGTTCACGTACTGACATCGATACCACGAGTAAGAATTCACGAGTTCAACAGCACGTCCTCGAATACAGTGGCTTTCAAGCTTGGCCACACATATTTTGTGTTTTAAGCTGTAGAATGCCTTCTTAAGGTCAACAAAGGGAGCTAATACTAGAAATTTTTCATCATAGTCTCGAAGGATGCTTTTTTTCTGCGCAAGCAGCGAAGGTTCGGTCGACCTATTTTTGCTAAAATCATGCTGGCACGGCGTTGGAATGTTTCTAGAATCTGTCTTTGTAGGTGCTTCGACTTCATATCTCTACATCGAAGACACGTTAGGTTAAACTGGTAAATTATCGTTATTTCTACGGAGTTCGACAGATATTGAAGGCTGTTGCTCTTAGTGAGCAACAATAAATAACAGACTCAAGCTACAGTAGACGGCGTTAAGGATAATCTCGTGCCAACTTTATTTCCGAATGAGAAAGGCAATCAAGTTGGAGAGTTCGAACTTCAGTCTTCTTGAGTTCGGTTTAGTGATCTCATAAGGCGGAAAATCTTCTATTTGCAGCAGCGTTTTCTGCTTCATAGCAAACGTTGTCATTACTCCTGACGCTCGCAGATTAACCACCGAGGGCCAAAAACTCCTTTTTAGTGAAGCAAACCTGAGTTTCTTGCCATTGTGTTGCGCTGGCTAGTCCTCTTCTCTTGCATAATAGCTGCCGTGGTAGAGTTGTGGACAATCGCTATACTATGGAGATGGCGACATAGGCACAAATTCCCGCAATTTAGCCCTTGTATTCAGCACTAGCAAATAAATTCACTTAACAGAAGAGTTAGTCTGACAAAAATAGCGATAGAACCGAAATCCGTGAGAACCTGAATCGGCAGCGGTAAGGACGACTGAATTTGCGGCTTAGTGTAATCCTCTCTTGCAGATTTGCACTGAGTGATGTGCGCCAAATAAGTCTTGTGATAAATGCACACAACTCCTGCCCATCGCTTCCACTTTTGCAGTGTGAAATGATTTACTCACTGGATAATTGCATGGATCCAATGCTCCTGCTAAAAGCAAATATAGGATTTTAACGCAGTGTTTTAAATGCATCTATCTATCTATCTATCTATCTATCTATCTATCTATCTATCTATCTATCTATCTATCTATCTATCTATCTATCTATCTATCTATCTATCTATCTATCTATCTATCTATCTATCTATCTATCTATCTATCTATCTATCTATCTATCTATCTATCTATCTATCTATCTGTCTGTCTATCCAACAGCCTATTACTTTCCGCTCTCGTGGTCACCTCCTTAACATGTTATATTGTCAGCATTATTCATGCGCTTCATCTTCTCATCTGTAGTACGCATCACCACCACTCTAGCCTGGGTTGTGGGGCCCTTAAGGTTGCATCACAAGTGGTGGAGGTGCTGGGTGCTACCTACATCGCGTCCTGATGGCCTATTACAGCCTGTAGGGCGGCAACAGGGGCTAGTCGGTACGTATTCATACTTGTAGTGCGCTTCCGGAGGACTCGCGTCTGTGTGCTTCAGTAGCAACTTTGGGATCTGTATGACATTTTGTCACTAGTGGAAAGAACACAAAAGAAAGTCAACAGTAAAAACAACACACACAAAGAATGTCATACAGTAAGCAATACCAACTAGGCCAAGAAAATGTTCTTCCCAACTTTGGGATCGAAGTGGCGAAGAATAAGTATAAAGGTGAGAGCCTAGCGAACCCGCCGTTTCATGCAGCAGACCAGAAAGAGAAGTCCGCGTCGTCGCAAATATGCTGCGTAAGTGACATGATAGAGACATAATTGGGAACAAATTGCCGGAAATGCAAACATAGGCGTATAAAGGTGAAAGCCTAGCGAACCCGCCGTTTCATGCAGGAGATCAGAAAGAGAGGCCCGCAGCGCCGCAAATATGCTGCGTAAGTGACATGATAGACGCAAAATTGGGAACAAAATGCCGGAAATGCAAACATAGGCGTACAAAACTAGAGATTCATTTTGAAAAGCTTTTAGCGCAAAAAAAGACAGGGACACAGAGGGAGGGAACAACACCAGCGCTAACTATCAACTGAAGGCTTTATTAGGCCAGAAGAAAACATATATACTCGGACTACGTCACCCGCGGCACATGCGCACGGTCGACGGTGCAAACCAAGGCACTATCTCTCCATACCTATCGTTAACCCCTTTCCTTTAGGAGCGAAACTTCTTTGTTACAAATCGTTACTGACGGGTGACTGATGCAAGATGATCCCCTGATGTGTATGTGATAAGCCTCTGCCAGTTCTCGCGTGGTGCGATCACGGTGCTTAAATAAGGTGACCGTGTCAGAGAAGCGTGCTTCGCATCCACACTGCGCAGAATGCATTGTTAAGTGCGTGAGCGGCTTTCCTTTTAAAGACGAGAGGTGCTCCCTTAAACGTATGTTAAGGCAGCGACCCGTCTGCCCCACATACATCCGTCCACAACTTAATGGAATGCAGTATACAAGGTTTGAGGCACATGTAACAAAGCTAACTTTGTGCTTGATGTTGCAAGTATGAGAGGCCCCTCTGTCTCCAGCGTCCAGCTTATTTCCAATCATGGAGCACATCTTGCCTAGTTTATTTTTGGCTGAGAAGACCACATTCAGTCCATACCTATGGACTGAATGTGATCGCACCGTGATCGCACCACGCGAGGACTGGCAGAGGCTTATCACATACACATCAGGGGATCATCTTGCATCAGTCACCCGTCAGTAACGATTTCTAACAAAGAAGTTTCGCTCCTAAAGGAAAGGGGTTAACGATAGGTATGGAGAGATAGTGCCTTGGTTTGCACCGTTGACCGTGCGCATGTGCCGCGGGTGACGTAGGCCGAGTATATATGTTTTCTTCTGGCCTAATAAAGCCTTCAGTTGATAGTTAGCGCTGGTGTTGTTCCCTCCCTCTGTGTCCCTGTCTTTTTCTGCGCTAAAAGCTTTTCAAAATGAATTTGTACCAACTAGCTCGACTTTCGGTCTTACTTCAAAACTACAGAGTTCCATCATAGTCATTGGCTTGGAAATCTCCGCGGTTGCACTAAGTTTTGCAGGGTCTGGTCAAACGACGTATTTGGACAAAATGTGACCAATAACGTCCAGCTCCCGTGAATCGCAGCGGTATTCCAGGTCAACGTTAATTGGCGTATCCAAAAGATACCTAACGCGAAGCAGTTGTGCCGGGAAATCGGTCGAAAAAAACACGATGCAGGACACATCCCCGAGCAAGCAGGACACATCCCCGAGCAAGAGATGCTTCGCATCTAGAACACGACGTCGTGAAGGTGAAGCGACGGGTACACCACCTTAGACCCCAAAGCGAATTATACATAAGTCATACAAATGCGAGAGGCGTGTTATGAAGCAGACATGGCATTGGGCTAAACCCGCATAGGCTCTCAGGTGTGATAAATCCACTCTTCTGACTATTATATAAATATGCTCGATTTCAGCGGTTTGGGCCTCATTCCTTCTTGTTTTCCAATTAAATTAAAACATCTTGAATACAGAAGACGTGCAATTTGTAGGAAGCTTATGCGCGGTTTTGATTACAATTGTTGAATAATTTTTGATTACATGGTCCTCGTTACAAGCTCTATCTATCTGTCTACACACACACACACACACACACACATACACACACACCCAGGCAGCACGCCGCCATTGGACCGATCTCGGCCCAACGTCGGCAGATGACGGCAGCAATATTGGCCCCACGTCGGCAAATCACGCTCGCGCTACTTTCACCCGCATCGGCCCGACGTCGGCTAGCCGCCTTTGGGCCGATGCGGGCTTGCCGGCTTCGGGCCGACGTGGGCTAGCCAGCGTCGGTCCGAGACGGGCCTGCCGTTATTCAGCCGATGATGGCAAGCCGTCATTGGGCCTATGTATGCTAGCCGATGCTGGCGCGGCGTCGGCCCCGCCGACGTCGGGTAGCCGCCGGCGTGACCGTTTACACCCGTTATTATGTTTTAGCAGTGGTGGCTTACCGTGCGTTGTGTACGCTAGTACTGTACCGTCGTGGTCGGCACATAGCTAGTTTATTGGAGACACCGGCGGTAGTTGCTCGATGCGTAAAGTAACTTGATCAGGCAGGCTGATACATGTGTTATAAAGTAAAATGGCTGCGTGCCGACCACGGCAGTTTGGTATTACTGTGGTTACTGTACTGTAAGTCAGCAGCACTAAAATAGACTGTTCGCGGCCCAACGACCTTCGTCGACTACCATTGGTGCCATATTCGAAAAATGCTTCCTAATTAGAACGACTGCTCCACTGATGTCTTAGTGTGCGATTAAGACCCACAATTCTGTCGAACCGTGCATGGCCGAGAACGAAAGTCAATATTGTCTCTAATACAGCTAAATTGATGAAAGGCCTGCTGCACCAAATACGCATGCGTCTGAGAAATTAAGGAGCAACACATTTGCAAGGTGATAAACACAAATTTATTCACAGATATCAACACACGCCAGCTTCCGGAATAATTATGCCATAAAGGAATATCTAAACATCTATAGATACCGTAGCCAGCATCTGAAACAACCCCACAACCACCGTATTCCTCAAAAAAAGCAGGACAATCCTAATCGAGAATGGGATCAGGCGCAAAATCATAGGCGTGAGCGGGTTACCCTTCAGAGGGGGTGGAGGGCGAAGGTTCATCGCGGCGTCCCCCCCTCCCTATTAAGTCAATGTGTTTGGCAGACCTTGCGCCCACCTCTTCTTAGGTGACTACGGGGGACGGCCGCCCCCCTGCCCCACTGTGCGCACGCCTATGCGAAGAGTATCAATTTCTTCAACGTTATGCGCGGCACATTCACTATAAATATTGAAAGAACTAAAACGGGCAAAAAGAGGAATAAGGATTAACGAAGAATATCTTAGCTACTTGCGTTTTGCGGACGATATCGCGCTTTTCAGTAACGACGGTGCCGAATCACGAAAAAAAATCTAGAGATGTAAACAAAGGCAGCATTAAAGTAGGATTAAAGACGCACCCGAAGAAAAGAAAGATAATGTTAGGCGGCTTGCCGAAAAAGCGAGATTAAGAGTGGCAACTACACTAGAAGATTGTGTATACGCGTGAGCTAATTACGAGCAGAGGAGCACCCCCCTCCCCCACGTTTATTAAGTTCACCAAGAAACGGTAGGCATTCGCAACACATGACTGACAATTAAATTAGCGTTATCGTTTAAGCGGGAATTGCAATTTTTTCAGTGATAACTTAAGGGCCAAAAAGATGGATAAACTGCTGCACGCGACGCGAGAAACATTGCGAGCGGTACCACAAGATCTCATGAGCTCTTCATCTAAACAAGATAGACACGCATGCATTCCTAATCTAAAGGTAAGCTTGTAACAGAAAGGAATCGTGCATAAAAACCACTCACGTGTGCCCTTTGGATCGCTAAAAACACGAGCGAATAGAAATTGCAAGCGCACCATATCAGAACACACAAAGGACGCGATAAGGAGAGAACAAAAATCTGATGACACGTAACAGTAGTGAACACGTGGCCTTATATGAGGTGAGCGAGTTCAACATGGAAGCAGGGGGCCACTGGTTTCTCGCTGCGGTGATCTCTGCCGAAAACAATGCCGGAATCCTGCCGCGTATCCGTCTCGTGCACGATTTTGACTTTCCACCACACATGTCCACACACCGCACTTCTTGAAGAATTCTGCTGGTCGGAGTGAAAAAAAACCTGCTCCCGCAGCTACGATTGTCCCTCCGTCTGGACGGCTACCCTACCCTGCCTGGTCAAGCGAGTTTCGCGACAATGACGCTGAACGAGGGGAAGAGAGGGAGGGTGGGGGTAGAGGTTGAAGAAGACGAAAAAAAAATGCGAATTCTCCCTTCTTCAAAGCACGGCTCAGCCTACCACAATGGTGTGCGATCCCCCCAGCATGTCTATGGGCATGCCGTTTGAGAAAGGCGTTCGTCGAATTTTCAATGCATCACTTGTTGCCACATGTCGCTACATGAAAACTTTGCGTACACCACGTTGGAGCCGCATTTTTCATCGTATTTCACGTGCCATAATAATAATTTTATGCGACTGTTTCTGAAAGCACGTGGGAAGCAATCGCTGAGCGAGATTTTTACTTGAAAAAGATATGTATGTCACAAAATGGACGTCAACGAAGTGCAAATGCGAACTGACAAACACGTGTTTGTCAGTTCGTTAAAGATGGTCAGCGGGCTAGTTGATTTGTAAACATTCAAACGACAAAACGTGTCTTCACTTCGCCCGGTCTTTTTTGCACCATACCTATTTTTCTCAAGTAATGAACCAACTAGCTCATCAACACGCCTTGATGAGCTTTTTACTATTTTCATAAAGTAAAATTATGTGACATCACTGAAGAAAATGCGCTTGTTACGCTTGACCCAGACACGCGCGCGAGTAAATACGTGTAAATACAGAGGTCGGAAACTGTCCGTGTAGTATATGAGCGCTCGCGCCACACATTAAGCGGCTGAAAGGATATAGCGCTATAAATATGATGACAGGCTCGATTTATGCACAGAATTAGTATTCACATAAAACTTCTTCCGCTAAAAGCATTCGTGGGGGAATGTTTGGGTGAATTTTGATGTTGGATACATTAGTGAAGTCGGCCGACCAGTGGCAAAAACATTTACAAAACAGAAGTACTTCGAATTTGGCCCATGAAATTAATGGTATGTGTTATAACGTTTCAACAGTTTTGACAGCGTTGAACAACTGGTCAACAAAGTGGCCATATAATTTCAGTCAGTTATTCTTCTAAGGACCACCTTTTTTGGTAGAAAAGTAACTGTGCTAGTGATAGTTGTTAGTCATTGTCATGGCAGAAACTAATAAGAGAATGCAAGCTATTCAGTCGGCGATACTTCGCGCTCCGAGTCGTACGTGCGGCATTAGCACGGTACAATATTTGAACTTTGTTATTTGTGCTAGTACAGCAATCCAGGTAGCGGTATTCTACAGCTTAAGCTACAAATATTCAAGCGCCTAATGCTCTATTGCATTACGATTGTATTCTAGGCGGGCGAGCTGCCGGGCTTCTTCGGCGGGCTAAAGGTAGAGCGCAACGTCGAGGTTATTCTCGTCACTGACGGCCGGCAACACGGCGTCCAGCGTCGTTGAGGGGCTTCTGTCAACTAGTTTGAACGGCGTCATATGTGCGCCGTTTCTTACACTGCCGTGTTAACTTCAGCTATGTGCGGAAGATATTATGGCGTCCCATGTCATGCGTTCGGCGTACAGTACATTGCCGGCATGTCGGCGAGGGTTTCATTTAGCCGCTCGGTGAGGACATTCGCCTTCGGGTGATGTCCGTCGGTGACTTGTGTAGCTCTATTTTGGAGATGGTTTGCGTTAGCTCTGCCGTAAAAGCCGTACCTCTATCGGTGACGAGGACTTTTGGAGCGCCGCGATGCAGGAGGACGTTCTCAACAGGGCATGTATAACTGTCTGAAGGGAGACAAGAAAGTTCCAACATCGTCGATAAGCCATCGGCTCCGCCGATGTCAGCTGAAGCACGGCAGAATGACGGCATGCTAGGCCCAATGTTGCCGGTGAAAGCCATCGGCTAAGCCGATATCGGCGAAAGCACGGCAAAACGGCGGCTAACTCGGCCCAACGTTGCCGGTGAAAGCCATCGGCTAAGCCGATATCGGGGGAAGAACAGCAAAACGCCGGCAAATTCGGCCCAATGTTGCCGGTGAAGGAAATCGGCTAAGCCGATATCGGCGGGAAGACGGCAGAAGGCCGGATAACTCGGCCCAATGTTGCCGGAGAAAGACCAACATCGGCTGAAAGGCGGCAAAATCGGCCCAATTTTGCCGGCAAAAGTCAACGGCTCCGCCGATATCGGCGCCAGGCTGGCAATGCTGGCCCAAGATGGGGCCGCGCACAGCCGCCGTAAAACCAATATCGGCCCGACGTTGTGTGCTGCCTGGGCACACACACAAACACACACACACACACACACACACACACATATATATATATATATATATATATATATATATATATATAGCAAAGTAACTATATATATATATGTGTATATATATATATATATATATATATATATATATATATATGAGGTGTTTAGCAGACGGGGCTTAACGACAATAGGTAATGGCGACCGTCACGGCAAGGCACGAATTCTCTGCGCGAGCGGCGTCCTTTAGAAGAAGCCAGAGAGGACGACCCACTAGAAGGCGCTGGAGGGAGCAACCCATAACTACGTTCCAAGGCTTCGCTAGAATTACCGCGGGTACGAAAAGGGAGCCGCCCGGAGGCCTAACAGCTGGTCACTATGAGCGGGTCATAGTAGGCCTTGAGGCACTCCACGTTGACAATGTCGCGCCCTCGACGGCGCATGTCTGAAGATGGTTCGATGGTTTCGATGTTCGATCCGGTAGTTGACCGGCGATGTGCGCTCGACGATGCGGCAGGGGCCTTCGTATTTCGGCAGCAGTTTTGACGAGAGCCCACTTGTAGTCGTAGGGACGGACAGCCATACGAGCGCTCCAGGGAATAACGGGGGCGCAGAAGTGCTGGTGCCATCACGAATGCTCTTTTGCCGCTCTTGCTCAGGCATCGTAAAGGCCTTTGCAAGCTCGCGACACTCTTCAGCAAGCCTGGCTGTGTCAGAAATCGGCGCACACTCCGATGGATCCGGCTTGTATGGAAGTGTCGTGTCGATGGTGTGCGACGGGTGCCTTCCGTACAGTAAGAAGAAGGGTGAAAAACCAGTAGTGCTCTGAGGGGCGGTGCTATAGGCGTAGGTGACGAAAGGCAGAATGGCATCCGAATTAGTGTGATCGGCGGCGACATACATTGAGAGCATGTCACGGAGCGTGCGGTTAAAGCGTTCGGTTAGGCCATTCGTCTGCGGGTGGTAAGCAGTAGTTTTGCGGTGAACAGCATGGCACTCTTTGAGAATGGCTTCGGTGACTTCCGACAAGAAGACATGGCCTCGATCGCTGAGAAGCTCCTCGGCTGGATCGTGACGCAGCATGAAACGGTGTAGTACAAAGAAGGGAACATCGCGCGCTGTAGCCGCTGGGATGGCGGCGGTTTCGGCGTATTGCGTTTGATGGCCAACAGCGACGTTGGCCCAGCGGTTGCCAGCCGACGTCAGAGGAAGTAGTCTATACAAATCGATGCCCACGCGCCCAAACGGACGGTTAGGGCAAGGTAATGGTTGTATACCAGCTGGCGACACGTGCGTTGAAAGTTTTCGGCGTTGGTAATCAAGGCAGGAGCGAACGAACGTCTGCGCGTAGCGATACATCCCTCGCCATAACTATTGTTGTCGAATGCTGTGGTAGTTTTGGATACCCCAGACTGCGCGCATTGCAGATCAGAGTGGAAGGACTCGCATATTTCAGAACGCAGACTTCGGGGTACTACAAGTAGCCACTGGCGGCCGTCGACGTTGTAATTGCGTCAGTGCACTAGGTCATCACGAATGGCAAAATGGTGGGATTGACGACGGAACGCGCGAGTGGATGGTGTTGCCGACGGATCAGTGAGCAGGTCGATCAGCGAGGAGATCAATTTGTCCTTGCGCTGTTCGGTAGCGATGGTCTGAACGTCGATGGAGGAAACAGCAATGTAAGAGACTGAGCTGGGGGCATTTTCGTCAGGCAAGGGGAGCGCGAAAGGGCGTCGGCGTCAGCATGCTGGCGTCCGTTGCGGTACAGAACGTGGATGTCGTGGTCTTGCAGGCGAAGTGCCCAGCGGGCGAGACAGCCTGAGGGATCCTTCAATGACGACAACCAGCATAGTGCATGATGTTCAGTGATGACATCAAATGGGCGACCATATAAATAAGGTCGGAACATTGTAAGGGCCCACATGATCACCAGGCACTCTTTTTCAGTGACTGTATAATTGGTCTCGGGTCTAGTAAGCGTACGGCTTGCGTATGCCTCGACATACTCGGGGAACCCTGGTTTGCACTGGGCAAAGATAGCGCCGAACCCTACATCGCTAGCGTCCGTGTGTACCTCCAGTGTGGCCGTAGGGTCGCAGTGGCCTAGTATGGTAGGGGATGTCAACAAACGACGGAGCTTTGCGAACGTGTCGTCACACGCGGACGACAACGAATTTAGGGGTCCGTTACTTCCAAGTTCTTTTTAACCGTCAGTGGCGATATGAAGGTGGCCAAATTTCGTATGAAGCTTCCAAAGTAGGAACACAGTCCTACAAAACTGTGCAGTTCCTTCACGGACGCAGGTTTGGGAAATTCGGCCACGGCCCGAAGCTTCGCCGGATAGGGAAGGATTCCGTCCTTGGACACGACGTAGCCGATGATTGTCAGCTGCCGTGCCGGAAATCGGCACTTTTAGAGATTTAGTTGGAGGCCGGCGTTGCTCAAACGTGTCAAAACATGCCACAGACGTTGGAGATGCGTGGAGAAGTCCGTAGCGAAGACGACGACGTCGTCCAGGTAACACAGGTACGTGTGCCATTTCAAGTTGCGCAGAACGGTGTCCATCATGAGCTCGAAGGTCGCAGGCGCACTACACAGACCAAACGGCATGACGTTGAACTCGATCAAGCCCTCGGGCGTGGCAAAGGCTGTCTTCAGTCGAGCGTCATCAGCCATGGGTACTTGCCGGTACCCTTAGCGCAAATCTAGAGATGAAAATAATTGTGCTCCTTGGAGGTTGCCAATCGCGTCGTCGATTCGCGGAAGTGGATAAACATCCTTGCGGGTTATCTTGTTGAGCCGTCGGTAGTCCGCACAGAACCGCACAGAACCATCCTTCTTCGCAAAGAGAGCAACAGGAGAAGCCCATGTGCTGTCGGAGGGCCGGATTACATCGCGTCGAAGCATATCGTCCGCTTGCTCATTAATTACCCGACGTTCTGCGGGAGGCATGCGATATGGATGTTGCCGCAGTGGTGGGTGGGCGATGCGTAACAGCGGACGTGCGGCCGAGGAATATTTGCCCGACATCGAAAGGGTGACGAAATTCAGCCGACAAGCTCAGAACCTGGGAACGCCGGACCGACGTAAGGCTGTCAGCAATGGAGGGAACAAATACATCAGCGGGTGACGAATCATACGTGGAAACAGCACTGATGGTACGGGAACTGGTACTGTGCGAGTCATCGGGTGTGTCTAGAACTTGTGCGTCTTCAACGGGTTCCACTCTGCCGAGACATTCCCCTCGAACCAACGCAACTATGTACGGGGATGGGTTGGTAACAAAAATGGCGGTGCGGCCCTTAGTGACTCGCCCGGTCGCGAAAGGTACCGGCAACCCTTTCCGAGTGCAGACGCGGACAGATGCCGAAAGGAGTGGAATGGTGTCGGAGAGAGCGGCGCAGTAGACGGACACAGCCGTTGACGAGTGAGAATGGTGAGAGTTCAATTTCGGCTGGTGCGCAACGAATTACGGCGTCGTGGCGGGAGAGAAAATCCCATCCCAGGATGACGTCGTGAGAGCATGCTGCAATTCTGATGAACTCGACGTCGTGCAGAACGTCCTGAATGACGACGCGAGCAGTGCATACTGCTGTAGGATGAATACTCTGGGAGCTCGCGGTACGGAGCGACATCCCAGAAAGTGGCGTCATCACTTTTCGAAGTAAGCGGCAAAGTTTTGCGTCCATAACGGATACAGCGGCTCCAGTATCGATAAGGGCCGATGCGCGAACATCGTCCACAAACACGTCGATTACATTCGATGGACTTGGCTGAAGGCTTTCACAGTTCGATAGCGTCGCAGCCTTTGCCTCCTGGAGTGCGACGACTGCGACGACCCATGCGGCCACGTTCGGTCACACGAGAGCAGGAAAACTTTCCTGCTCTCGTGTGCCCGAACGTGGTTGCATGGGTGACAGTGAGCGACGTCGTGGAGACGGAGAGCGGCGAGTAGCTGGAGGTGGGCGTGACGTCGATGACATAGGTGGAGGTGGGTCGTATAATGCACGGCTTGACTGGCTGATGACAGGTGACGCGACTCGAGGCGGCTGCACGCGTTGGCAATAAAGTGTCACGTGAACGGCGTAACCGCAAGCAAAGCATCGGTTCGCCGGGGCAGGTCCCGCCCATGGCGCAGGACACGATTCACGGGTCGGCTCCTGAAATGACTGCATGGTGGGCTGCAGTCGGGGCCGAGGGATGGCGTCAGCATATGTAGCCGGCACACCCGCTTCAAAGAACGGAGGTCTAGCGGCGGCTTCTGCGTAACTCATTGGGGCATTGATTGATTGATTGATTGATTGATTAGTGGGGTTTTTTGGCGCAAGGGCCATGGGTGGCCGCGCCATGTCTTTTATGTGGTGTTAGCGATGACCAGTGATACGATGATGGGGTGTATTGTGGCTGTATAGAGGCCTAAAATCACGCGCTATAAAGAAGCGTAAAAAATGTGTATACAGTCTAAATTTATGGCAGTGACAAGTGGTGTGATCTATGGTTGTGGGATAAATGACGAGTGATCATGTTATTTACAAGTGAAAAACGGGATAAGAGCACGAGTGCCTCCTCAAGGCCTTTGATCCCAAAGGCCGGGAGACAGGTGCTTCCTTTGATGGAAACCGTAGCAGCAGCCTCAATCATGAGGCCGCGCTACGGAGCGCCTGGAAAAATAACGTTGAAATTATGTACACTTTTTAAAAATTCAAAGAGGGACTGATATTTAAAAAGGGGTTCTCTGCCAATGAACATAGCAGGATGAAGAGGGTACTGCAGGTATACAGATGAAAAATGCTTTTTTCTCAGAGCGTCTAGTTCCCTGCATTGCAGTAAGGTGTGGAGTACAGTGAGGGGGTCGCCACAATGGTCACACAAAGGTGGATCGCCTCCGGACAAAATGTATGAATGTGTACTGTATGTGTGGCCAATCCTAAGTCTGCAGAGTGTAACTTCTGTGTGGCGTGATTTTGATACTGGCGGCCAGTTACCTAGTTGCGGCTTCATAACGTGCAGTTTATTTTGTGTGTGCCTATCCCATGTGCTCTGCCAAAAGGCCCTGAGCTTTCTTTTGAGGAATGGTTTTAAGTCTATTGGAGGGATAGCTACAGATGTATTGGGACTGTTTTCATGGGCGGATGCTGCTAGCTGATCCGCCAACACGTTGCCTTGTATCTCGCGGTGCCCTCGCACCCAGCACACGTGTTGTTTAAGTGAGTAGATCGTGCATAAAATAGAGTAGAGCGAGACAAGGACCGGATTTGTGTGTTTTGTCATAGTTTTTAAAGCTTTCACTACACCTAATGAATCCGTGTATATCACTGCCTTTTGTAGTTTTAACTGTTTTATGTGTTTAACTGCCGCAACTATCGCGTAGGCTTCTGCCGTGAAGATACTGGAATCAGGGTGCAGAATACCGGAATCGGAAAAGGATGGACCAACGGCTGCGTACGACACAGAAGTGTTAGACTTTGAGGCATCTGTAAAGAACTCAGGGTGTGGGTACTTGTATTGTAATTCAAGGAAGTGTGTACGGATATGTGCAAGTGGCGCATGCTTGGTAACTTCGACGAAAGAAACATCGCAATCTATAAGCTGCCACTGCCACGGCGGGAGATAGGCAGCGGGAGCCATTAGACAGTGTTCGAGAAGTGGCACACCCATTTCTTCAGCTAGGCTCCTCACACGAAGTGAGTACGGCTGTCTCATCGAAGGACGGTTGTGAAAAAGTTCAGAAGCAGACAACTCATTGATTGTAGTGTGTGAGGGGTGTTCGTTGTTTGCGTTCACCTTCAGGAAATATACAAAAGATAGGTAAGATCTCTGGAGGTGTAGCGACCACTCGTTCGATTCGACGTAGAGGCTTTCCACGGGGCTGGTGCAAAAGGCGCCCGTAGATAGCCGAATGCCTAGATGGTGGACAGGGTCAAGCATTTTTAGGGCGCTTGGTGTCGCAGACTGGTAGATTATTGCCCCGTATTCTAGGCGAGTGCGTATGAGGCTTTTATACAAATTTATCAGACATTTCTTGTCACTGCCCCACGCAGTGCGTGACAATACCTTTAGAACATTCATTGTTTTTATGCACTTGTGTTTTATGTACTTGATGTGTGTTATAAAGGAGAGTTTCGTGTCTAGGATAAGCCCTAGGAACTTGTGCTCCGTTTTTACCGACAGACGCTGTCCATGTAGGCCAATGTCTGGATCGGGATGGCCAATGTCTGGATCGGGAGCCGACCTGTACATCATCGACATATGTGCAATAAAACATATTCCGTGGGATGCAAAGACGTAAGGAATTCATTTTGATTATAAAGAGTCTACAGCTAAGTACACCACCCTGTGGCACTCCGGTCTCCTGAAGGAATGGTCTTGATAGAACATTTCCCACTCGGACACGGAACGTACGATCCGACAAGTAGCTCTCTATTATATCTAGCATTCTACCACGTACACCAAGGTGGGACAGGTCTCTTAGTATTCCGAAGCGCCATGTTGTGTCGTAAGCCTTTTCCATATCGAGGAACACAGAAAGAAAGAACTGCTTGTGTGCGAATGCGTCACGGATTTGTGCCTCGATACGTAACAGGTGGTCGGTGGTGGATCTACCCCCGCGAACTCCGCACTGGTACGGGTCAAGCAGACTGTTTGTTTCCAGGAAATGCATAAGTCGGCGTTTTATCATCTTTTCGAAAAGTTTACACAGGCAGCTTGTAAGTGCGATGGGCCTGTAGCTCGCAACGGAGGATGGATCCTTGCCCTGTTTAAGAATGGGAACGACGATCGCCTCTTTCCAAGACGAGGGGATCTCGCCGGAAAACCAGATGGCATTGTACAAGGAAAGTAAGGTTTTTTGCGTTTCGGCAGGTAGGTTTTTCAGCATGTCATATACCACACGGTCGGAGCCTGGGGCGGAACTACTGCAGCAGGTTAGCGATGCCCGCAGCTCAGCTAGGGAGAAAGCTCTGTTGTACTCATCGTGTTTTGTGGATTTGCGTTCTAACTTCTGTTTTTCTATTGTTGTCTTGTAGCGTTGGAAAGCCTCGGAATAGTGCGACGAGCTGGACACTTGTTCGAAATGTGCGCCTAGAAAGTTTGCTTGGTCTTCTAAGCTGTCGCCTTGTGTGTTTACTAGAGGCAGTGAATGTGTTTGTCATCCTTCTACCCTACTAATCATGTTCCAGAGTTTGCCTTCTTGTGTGTATGAATTGATGCCTGATAGAAATTTTTGCCAACTCTCTCTTCTAGCCTGTCGGCGCGTTCTCCTGCCTTGAGACTTGATAATCTTAAAATTTGTAAGGTTCTCCGCTGTCGGGGAGTCGCGAAGCAAATTCCATGCTTTGTTTTGTTTCTTACGCGCATTTCTGCAATCACTGTTCCACCATGGAACTCGTCGTTTTCCAGAGTATCCACTTGATTGTGGAATACATTTGGTTGCGGCATCAATCAGAAATGATGTAAAGTATTCTAGAGCTGCGTCTATGCTTAACGAAGACATGTCCGTCCAACTTAACAGTGTAACTTTCCGAAACTGTTCCCAATCGGCCTTCTTAATCTGCCATTGTGGAACCTGATGGGGACATTCATTTGTAATTGGTGTGTTCAGAAGTATTGGAAAGTGGTCACTTCCATAAGGATTATTGATAACTTTCCATTTATTTAGGGGCTGAAGCAATGGAGACGCTATGCTGAGATCTATGGACGAGTATGTTCTGTTTGCAAGGCAATAATATGTTGGTTGTTTTTTATTCAGGAGACATGCGCCAGAAGAGAGAAGGAACTGTTCAATCAGACGACCTCGCGTATCGCAGCGAGAGTCACCCCATAGACTGTTGTGTGCATTCAAGTCTCCAAGGACCAGATATGGTTCAGGAAGTTGGTCTATTAAGGACTCGAATTCATATTTTTGGAGCTGGCACTGCGGGGGTATGTAAAGTGAGCAGATCGTGATCAGTTTGTTGAATAGGACGGCTCGAACAGCCACTGCCTCAAGGGATGTTTGGAGTGGTAAGTGGGTACTTGCAATTCCTTGGTTAACTATAACGGCTACGCCACCAGATGACGCCACAGCATCATCCCGGTCCTCTCGGAATATGACATATTGGCGTAGAAAATTCGTGTTTTTGGATTTTAAATGCGTTTCTTGCACACACAGCACTTTTGGTGAGTGTTCATGTAGCAGCTCTTGGATATCGTCGAGGTTTCTTAGTAGACCTCTGACGTTCCATTGTATAATTTGTGTATCCATTTTGAGTGTAACTTAGTGCTGTGTGTACTGAAAGAACTATTACCTTAGGTCACAGAGCCCTTTCGAGGCCCTGTGATGCGGGCTTTTTCTTTTTTGGCGCCCTCCAACGAGCCGCGCCGCTCTTTCGGCGCCTGAGACGCCGTTGGGCTTGCCGTTGTGTCCATCACCTCGGCAGAGGCGCTGGATGCCCGGTCGCGGCTCACGCGGACGGGTGTCAGTGTTTTGGGGCTTTCTGCCTGAACAGAAGGCCCTGGGCCTGCAGATCCGGAGGCCTGCCTGCCGTTTGGTTGCGGAGCAGCACGGGCTGCTTCCGCTGAGGGGGCGGATGACGCTACCGCCCGTCCACTGTGCGTGGTACGTGCGGTCGCCGCGAACCTTTGTGGCACTGCCCCCTTGCGTGCCACGTCCGCGTACAAATGACCCTGTGCGATAGAGAGGCGTTGGCGCGCCTTCCTAAAAGAGATGTTTTCTGTTACCTTGAGTGTAATTATTTCTTTTTCCTTTTTCCATGTAGGACACGTGCGAGAGTACGCTGCGTGTCCGCCATCGCAGTTTGCGCAGTGGGGAGTTTCAGCACAGTTGTAACTAGGGTGTTCGTGTGAGCTGCACTTGGCACAGGTTTGACGGCCACGGCAGCTCTGGGAGCCGTGACCGAAGCGCTGGCACTTGAAGCAACGCCGCGGGTTCGGTATGTACGGTCTGACCTTTAGTTTCAGGTATCCTGTTTCGATGTGTTCTGGTAGTGTGCTTGTGCCAAAAGTGAGGATTAGATGCTTTGTGAGGATTTCTTTATCATCGCGCCTGATTTTGATCCGCTGTACATTTATCACGTGCTGTTCACTCCAGCCTTCGAGGAGCTCAGTTTCTGTCAGGTCGAGTAGATCTTGGTCGGACACTACACCTCGGGAGCTGTTAAGGGAACGCTGCGGTGTGACAGAAAGAGGTGTCGTTCCAAAAGAGACGAGTTTGGAGAGATTTTCGAACTGTGTCTTGTTTTGAATTTCAAGGAGAAGGTCACCACTAGCCATTCTTGTCACCTTATAACCTTGGCCAAGTGTATCGGTCAGGCATCTTGAGACGACAAAAGGAGAAATCGTTCTTGCGTTCTTTTCAAGGTTTTCGCAGTGGATTATGTGGAATCGTGGGAAAATTTCTTTTGGTTTCTGAAAAAAGGTGTCTTCGGTGCGCCCTCTCTTTGTGAGAGGAGGACGATCATGCAGTCAGGGGAAGGAAGCGGAAGCCATAAATTATGTATCAATTCGGCAGCTATGCCAGCCGCCCACCATGGAGCCCAACATGGGGACGCGACAGCACTTAGATGTATATAAGGCATGCCAACGTCAGCTGTACACAGCCACTATAACCAAATATAATGTGCCCAAGAGAGGGCACACACACAAGGTTAACCCTCGCCGACAGGAAAACGGAAGTAAATAGAAGTGAGGAGAAGACAGGAAAGATGAAAAGTGGGAGAAAAGACGAAGATATGAGGGGAGAGAGAGACAGGAAAAGGCGACTGCCGATTCCCCCTGGGTGGGTCAGCCCAGGGGTGCCGTCTACGTGAAGCCGGGGCCAAAGGGGTGTGTTAACTCATTGGGGCAGCCGTAGGAATTACTTGTGGCGTCCTGGCGACAACTTGAGCGTAACTCTAGGGCGCAGGAGCCCGGGGGTTGCGGGAGGTACTCAGGCATGACCTTCGCAATTTCCTTCTCAATCGCTCGGCGGAGGGGATGAAGAAGGGTGGTCGACGACTGTTGAGCGTGCGGCGGGTGGGCAAAGGCCATGAGAGAGAACTGCCGTGCAATTTCCTCGCGCACGAATGACTTGACTTCTGCCAGCAACGCGGCCTTGTCAGGTATTGCCGCCAAGCCAGCAAGCTCTGCGTCTCGTGATGGGGAGCGACGGGTCATCAAACGCTGCCGGCGGAGCTCCTCGTAGATCTGGCACAGCGTTATGACCTCGGCCAATGTGCCAGGGTTTTTGGCCAGCATCATGGTGAAGGCATCATCGTCAATGCCTTTCATTACTTTCCGGACCTTGTGAGACTCAGACAAGGTTCCGTTGGCTTTCTCACACAAGTCAAGGGCGTCTTCGATATAACTTGTGAAAGATTCACCGGCCTGCTGAGCTCGTTAATGTAAGCGCTGTTCTGCTTGCAGCTTACAAACTGCTGAGCGGCCAAAAACGCTGATGACGGCGGTCATGAAATCGAAATAAATCGCGAAATCGGACGCGTGGTTGTTGTACCACAAGCTTCCTACTCCCGCGAGGTAGAATATCAAGTTGCTCAACTTGTCTTCTTCGTCCCATTTCTTGGGTATGCTGACGCGCTCGTAAATTGCGAGCTAGTGCTCCACACCGGTGCTATCGGCGCCAGTGAATATAGGTGGATCACGTATATGGGGGACACCGGGACATGTGTTCGTTGCGGGAGGGGTCGTTTGCTGAGAGGCGTCTTGAGGCATGGTAGACGGCAGGGTACGGGATCGAAGCTCCAGGGGCATTTGATGGGAGCGCAGCACTCTTCACCAATTTGTTAAGGTGTTTAATATACGGCGCTCAACGACAATGCGTAATGGCGACAGTCACGGCAAGGCACGAATTCTCTGCGCGAGCGGCGTCCTTTCAGAAGAAGCCAAAGAGGACGACCCACTTGAAGGCGCTGGAGAGAGCAACCCATTACTAGGATCCAAGGCTTCGCTAAATACATATAGTAGTGGGAAAAGAATCACACGAACCCCGATAGCTAGTGCACCCAGAGGTGAATGAATGCTGCGATCAAGCAATGTCTAAGTTTTAAGATGTCGTGGATTAGAAGGTAATGGGAACTCCAAGGTGACGCACGCCGGGTGACAGCGCACACGACGCCGCCAGCATTATTGGATTCTGCGGCATTTGCAGCGGCATTTCCTTCGACCTAGTGTACTCGTCCGGAGCACGCAGGAGAGGCTGGCTCGCAGTGTCGGAGGAGCACACTGAGCATCCTGCCAACCTTGCTGCTGCTCTCTTACGCGCGCGCAGCTTGCGGCTTCTGCGAACACTTTCTGCACGCACTAGTAGTAGCCAAATGGAGCCACTGTCCTCTAACAACCATTCAGTCCTTTCTTTGACACACCCAGAATGCGCTGGCGTAAGGCAGGCGATGAGATGTCTTTAGAATTTCGCTTTTTACGGAACATCGTGGCATTAATGAAAGCAAATGTTTGTCTGGACCATTTTTGTACACGCGCTCTCCCAGTCCCCGTAATACCAGCATCATTCATTACTTCATTAAAAAGGAATTTGATGACTGCTGATGCAAAGCTCATTGTGATTTCATGCCTAGAAGATAAGTGCACGTGAACAACTGAATTTATGCCGCATCAACACAAGTAAATAGCACCAGCCAATTCTGATGTAAGTTTTATTATCTGACTCACCTAAGTACTAAATACGTATTGTCGTACCGAAAAGTATGTTTGTAAAAAAAAGATCATTTGGTTATTTATGTTCAAGCAAGCTAATATACGTGATCGGGAACTTGCAAGTGCATCTTCGACAGGCTTTATATGTCAACGTTGCGACACTTCTCAGCGTCACGCAGTAACACGCCGTTGCCACATATGTCGGTGAACAGTTTCACACAATACTCGGGAACCGCATCCTTCACGGGATCTGTAAGCCACAGTATGCACTCTGGAAACATGAAAAAGTACATTAGAAAGTTACGTGCAAAGGCAATTTAAGCAATTTCAAAAAGCTATATTTGTTTTGCAAGACACACTTTTAGATAAGTCATCAGAATAACTTGATTATTTAGGAAAATGGGGAAACCCGCGTGAAAGAACATGTAAATTTTGTTTCAGATAAAATGTGGGTGCTTATAATAACAATAATATTAACAATAATAATAATAATAATAATAATAATAATAATAATAATAATAATAATAATAATAATAATAATAATAATAATAATTGTGGCTTTAGATGTTAGAACCAGGATAAGATAAAGAGGAGCGCCATAATGAAGACCAGCAATTTCGACCACCTAGGGTTCTTTGACCTACACACTATTATAACTACACGGGCCTCGAGCATTTCGCCTTTAGAATATTCTTGCTATTTTATAACAGTTACGAAGGTATTAAGAGTGACGCTTGAATATAAAATCTGCTATGGAGATTTCAGTGAGATTCTCTGCGTGAGCAACTATTTCTATGTAGCATACATGGGATTCTTTATTTATCG
The DNA here is from genome assembly GCF_013339695.2 of Rhipicephalus sanguineus. NCBI lineage: Eukaryota > Metazoa > Arthropoda > Arachnida > Ixodida > Ixodidae > Rhipicephalus > Rhipicephalus sanguineus. The sequence goes on from NC_051181.1 coordinate 64,175,315, forward strand.
TGTTATACCCTTTGCATATGGTATAACATACAGGGAGCAGTCCATTGAGACACGAGAACAAAAGCCCCAACGTGTACTTGAGGTAGGAGATGTAGTCCTCCTGGAGACTATGGACCTTTAGCTGAAGGAGAACGTACGGTTAACCATTGTTTGGTGACAAAACAAGTTGTAAACAATCTGCAAGACATTATTAGGGTTGCTTTATTTGTCGTAAAAAAGTGGCAACCTTTGTAGCAATATAGTGGCGTTCTGTATTTGTGGCTTAAGATCGGAAGGGCACAGGCCAGAGCTAATTTATAAAATGTGAACCACACTTATAGGGAAGAGTTAAGGCGTTTTCAGTTTTAAAAAGCGACAAAATAGCGCCGGGTGATTTGACAGATAACGTAACGTAGGTATAACCGAAAGTGTTTTGAAAAGTGATAGAAAGAAAAAGAAATACTTCATGGATATTGTTACGGGGCCGTGACGTCGACAAAGGCAGCAGTCGGCGGGTCCTTCCTATATGAAACTCTTTATTTGGCCGAACTTGTGGCCAGGAAAAGAAAGTCAAAGTCCAGCAACACACACTCTACACCAATAGCGGCGAACAGGGCGTCGACCGTTGAAAAGCTGAACCGCAGCAAGACGCGTCGGAATGTATACATGCACCATCAAACATTTGTGCCTTATCGCTCGTGGTTGGCAAGCTCTGGAATAATCTTGACTATTCGCGTCATGTGCGAAATCTTGATCTGCTACAATCCGGAACGTTCCCAGACATTCCGGCGTGGCTTGTGCAAGACAGAAGTTACACGTGTAAGGGGGTGGCAACGTAAAACATAGAAAGAAAGGAACGTGTGTGGCAGTATGGTTGTTTCGGAAGTAGGTTCTGTATACGTACACGAAAAACAAAAAAACAAAACCTACAAGCGGAATATCCGAAATTCCCGATATGCAATTTGTTTTTTCGGCTGATACCACCGAAACCCAACCGCTAAATTAAATCCGCCAATGCGCTAAAACCGCCCCCAGAGAGAGTGTTCCCTCCTTCCTGTTGCAGTGAAGAGCTAGAACTTGAAATAAAAGCTCTCATTTTGGTTGTAGATACAAATTTACTATCATATATTGCATGCCTAACTAGGGAAAGACATTGATCCGTGTCATGCTTCTCTGATGCCCAAAATACAGTTGCCAAATAGTTTTAACGCATTACATCAACATGTTATGTGACACTGCGCATTTTATTGTTAGCAGAAAAACATTATTTCTTGTTTGAAAATATCAAATTTGAATTGTTTACTTCTATTTACTTTTTGTTAGAAGAATTACGGTTTCAGTTATGTATACTTCCAATGGGACCCGCACTAGCCTGTGGCTATGAGACCATACAGTTTGTGCTTGTTTTGTATAAGATATGTGTGCAATAAAGAACATTCATTCATTCATTCATTCATTCATTTCAACAACCTAGTGTCGCGGAACAGATGCAGCAGCTGAAATGAAGTACTAGTAAAAATTGTTAGATTTTTTATGGAATACTTTTTGCAATTTACATTGCAGTCACTGCGCTTATTACGCCTCAGACCTTTTTCATCAATGTAGTCTTACCGTCTCCAAAGTGCGGCACCTCCATGATGGTGCAGTTCTCGTAATCCGTGTACAAAAATTTCGCAACACCAGAACTTGCATCACCATCTGAAATGAAATCCCAGAAGCAATCTTCTATTGCAGCTTCCTTGGTTGGATGCGTAAACACGTGTAGACAACAGAGGTTTTCGAGGAGCATTCTGCAAAAGTGCTGGATTGCGGCAGACACTGAAGTTTAACAAAGAAGCACATGAAGAGGTAAGGCAGTAATTATGTAGTCGTCCTCTACCTTTGATATTTATTACGAGAATAAACAAAGCTTTTTTGCATTTTATGAAGGGATGCACGAAAGCAGAAAAAGAATTTTCAGGGAATAAGTTTAATGTTTTTTTTTCCGCCAACGTCACGAAATGTCTCCCACGCTATGGTAACTCCACTAGACCTTAAACAGGGTTTTGCAGATACTCATAGTTCTAGTATAAAAATTCTAAAACAATAGTGTCGTAGTTATTATACAGTGCTACAACTTCTACAATGGTAATGGTTATACCAGTCATTCTTATCACTGTCATGTCAGGCCCGTAGTCAGGAATTTTTTCAAAGGGTGGGCGGGCACTTTCTGATGGCCTCGACTATTTGAGAAAAACACCTATTATCATTATTTATTTATGGCAAGACCCCCTCTCCTCCATCAAAATTGACCTTGCAGTGCGATATTGAGTTCACAAATTACAGCAAAAGTTGCTTGCATTTGTAAATTTAGAGACAACTGGTTCAAACCCGTACACAGTTAAAAATGTCTGTGTAGTGGACATTTTTGGGTGTTCACTTCCCGTACAAAAGCATACAAATAATGAAAATATACTGACAGGGCGATCCGGTAGAAAGGGACTGACCATTAGCTGACTGACGACGTCATCTCATTACCTGTAAACTAACGATTAGGTTTGAGTGCATTTTCTTTTACTATCTGGTATCGAAATGTTTCCTGATTTTATGGAAGTTGCCTGAAGAGGAGGTGGGGCTCATTATATAAGGCGGCATCTACCGGAGCGCATAGGTTGCCTGCCTGCTGTATTTACAGCTTGCGCAGATGGAAAAAGTAGATGAACAGGTTTATACAAATTGTACACTATCCGCTAGCACCATCATAACATATGATTTTCGTGTTGCCGCCTACATTCGTGTCAAAAAATTGGACATAATAAAATAAATATGGTTATATTTGACAAGTTCATTATACATAATATGCTAAGAATGTCACACTTGTGACGCTATATGCAGTTTGCTGCAAGGAGAGGACTGTATCTATTAAAGACCGACTTATTTACTGTTTACAAGCTACCATGACAGACCACGTCACACACAGGCGAGCCTACAAACATTGTCCATAGTGTTGTTCTTCCCAATGCTGGTCGTATTTGTTATCCTCGTGCTCTTAGCAGAGCGACACAGTCGCCTACCAACAGCGCTAAAAATTGCACTTATTTCTTTAGCTGATGACTAGCGCCACCTACAGCACATCAAGCAGGCCTCATTATCTAGGTGTGGAAGCCTAGACATTGCTTGCTTTTCATGCTGCAACGTGCCGACTGCTTTTTCACGGCAAACGCGTGCTTTGTGTGAAAGACGTCATGGAGATGAAGAATTGCAATGTCAGTGTGCACGTGAAATGTTTCAAGGCTTACCACACCCGCACATAGCAACCCTAATGCCCGGTCTCCTATATGTGTAGGACGGCTTGAAAAACAGTGTTTCGTTTACCTGGCAGTAAATAAAGAAATTGCGCTTCTTTTGAGGGTAGAAGTACGCTTTTTTGTGAAAAAAATATTTTTGTCATTTTTTTTAGTTTGGGCATATATGGGTTAAAGTGATTTGTGAACACACTATGTAATAAAAGAGCATCTAGGGACAATTTACTAAGGGGGAATAAATATGTCCACTAAATTAGTCGTTCATCCAACATTCCTTTATAGCATGTAAGTGCAGAGTGGACACGTTATTTTGCAACAAAAATTATCATATATCTTCAACCAGCCACTTGTGTGGATGCGTGCAAATTTAGGAGCCTGAGCATACTTTCTAGCACTAGCGCCATTTAGCGGATTCAGTGCTCTTGGAACCATAAAACATGTGAGATATAAGCGAACTATTGAGCATGCTTAGACTGCAAAACTGCCCATGTACTACCAATAGCCAATTATGGACGCGAAATCAGCGGGCGTTGCGGAAGTCTCCATGGTTGTAACAAGCTTAGCCGGATAAATCGAGGTAGCGTTGCCGCCACGTTACCGCATTTCTGCTAATCACGCAGCGTTTTGAAGCAAATATGGCCGTTTTTTTGCCATGATATTTCTCTTTTACTAATACAAGTCACATTCGCTTTCTTGTATTGTTTGATGCTTTGAATGCACATAGACGCTCAGCAAATTGAGACACATTGAATGCCTGAAGGTCGGCAATAACAAATTCATGTTAGTAATCAGTGAAAAAGCTCGCACTGACTTGAGGTTAGAACGACCACAACACGACATAAAATATTCTTATGGTGCTGGTCATTTTTCGCCCTTAAAAATGTGAATCTGTGAGTTCGTCATTAGGACAGCGAGGAGAAATTTCGGTGGCGGTCAAAAACCTCAATTATGCTGTACAATTACTCAACACGAAAATAATCGATATTTAAATGAGCACCCTTATGTTTCCTTTTCTGTATCGCCCTTTGAAGTATAAACATAAACTAGACTTAAAGCAAGCATGTCTACGTCACCGTAATCATATCTTACATCTCCAGGGCAGATGGGTCCTTAGCGGTTGAAGCATGGTAGGAGAAAACAACATGACTGAACCTTTCCAGGCACAGTGATTCCAATAAGAATCATCTGACTGGTACTTATTTAAGCCACCACTAGGTAAAAATATTTAGTTGTTCTTCCGCTGAACTCATATTTATCATCTGCACTACATATGCTGCCAACCCGTTATACAGAAGTCGAGTCATGTGAAGGAAAATATTACAGAAAGGCTCGTGCTGTTCGGGCAATTTGCTGAGGCATTTTATTGAAGCTTCTGAGATAGAGCATTTATTTTAGTTCTCTATCGGAAATTACACTGTTGGCTACTGGGTACTACTGCATACCACCGAAATCATTTTTAAGTAATACATTTATAACATATATTGCAACAATTATTAATTCAGCAATGAATTGCTGAATTAATTATTAACTGCAAAAACCAGCTGCTTACGTTGAAAAGAAATAATATGGGGCTGAATGGGCTATGTAAACGGTGCCTGTAGTATCTACAAACCTTTCTGCAGCAGCACGCGAGACGCATACGTTGGGTTAACTCACCCGAATTCACGGTAAATTGTACGGTGTCTGGACTGTCACCTTCAGTGAAGTGGAAAGGAACGTCTTTTCTGTGAAAACATGAAGAGAGGAAAGATACCATTTCATGAAGCAATACTTAAATATAAAAGATCAAGACATTTACAATTTCAGACGCAATCATCGTGGCGATGACGAGATTTTCCTACCGAACCCTTGGTTGTCATCACATCTGTATGAAACCGAAATGGACGCTGGCAGTGCTGGGAAGTGTCGAAGATAAATCTATCTTCGATACTACCTTGCGAACTCCGTGAGTATCTTGTTTTGGGGTACAACGTCCTAAAACCGCGATAGGACTATGGGAGACGCCGTAGAAGAGGGTTCGGCAAATTTGCAGGACCTGAGGTTCATCAACGTGCACCTAAATCTAAGCATACGGGCCTCAAGCATTTTCGCCTTCCACGAAAATGCGGCCGCCGTGGCCGGGATTCGATCCCGCTACCTTCGGGTCAGTAGTAGAGCACCATATTCACTAGGCCATCATGGCGTGCCTGGTTGAACCGCACATATGTAACGTGCCGAAAACGTGACCAAACCCAGCTATGGTGAACAGAATAAATTATAATAGAAAAAGGTAAAATGCGCAGCTAACATGGGAAGAGATGACACTTGTTAGGTGCGCATTTGTAGCCAGCCCTCCACTGCGTTATTTGAGAACGAATTCGCCTTACTAAAGTATGGGTACACACTATGCATTGTCTCGTGCCGGCGAAATTATTCGTCGTGTTCTATATAACGCTCGTCCTTGCTTTCTTGTTATCTGACGTTTCCTTGATGTTCCGCTTTGTCAACCCTTCCTATGTTTGCTGCGCATTGTACCTTTTTTATTGTATTAATAATTATTTTCTTTGCCGTAATATTGTGCTTCTACGCATTACCTGTGATTTTGTGACGTCAAATGACTTTCTATTTTCATTATGTATTTTGTCATCGGCGGTATTTCGGCCATTGTACTTAGCATGCTTTTCACGGGGCGTTCAGATACTTTGGTACCAGCCAAAATATCGCTTTAACTTCAAATACACCAGACAGTTGAAACAACGATTTATATATATATATATATATATATATATATATATATATATATATATATATATATATATATATATATATATATATATATATATATATATATATAGGTTACGAAATCCTCCAACTTGTCATTTTTCATTGTGGCGACTACATATCCATTTCGTGGCATAATATGTATTTATAGACATGATGAAATAGATCAATTGTCTGTATTTCTTAGGAACGCGTGGCGTTCGCCACAGTACTGTTTCTTGAACTGCGCTGTAAGAAGCTTCATTATTTAGCTTACCGTGCGCTGCCATCTGATCCAGCTAGAGACCAGACGTAGGTAACCGATTTGGCCGCGGGATCATAGTTTTCTCGATGGGCCCACAAGCAGTCCAACATTGAGTCGTTGTTAATGTCCATGACAGCGATCGCCTTGTCGTAAACGTCGAAAATCTGAAATTCAGGGAGCTTACCTTACTAAACATTTCGGGACATTCCACAACTTCTGGAAATCCATTTCATGCGAAGCAATCAGCGAGCAGTTGTGAATGCGGTGGTTCATGGCTTTCAGCCAAGTCTTACGAGGTTGATCTATGACATCGTGGAAATTCAGCGTTGTCTGCGTATGGTGGTGTGGTTGGTACGGTGCATTAAGTAATCATGGCCGGTAAAGATGAAACTCTTTATGCGGCGAACTTGTGCCCATACAAATAATCAACGATATCGACGCATACAGTCGTTGGTCATCAAATTACCAGCTACTCGGCGTAGTGCGCCGCCTTTTATACATACCTTATCGAAGCTTCCAGTGTTATTGCTGGAGCTCGCGTTAGATCTAGAATACCCTCGTTTACTCGGGCCTGGGCGTGATCTTGACAGAACAGTCAGAAACAATTGAGAAGTTTCTAAACATTGCGGCGCGGCCTGCAACGAGTGGTGGCAGCAGCTGTGCGGGTGAAACCCGCAAAAGGCGTTGCCACCACTTGATCACATCAATCCCATCACATCAGAAATAAATGAACAAGCGCCTGTGACAAGCGGGGACTTACAAGGCGCATCCACTACACTGACGTGTAAATAGTAGCACGTAACATCCGGACCCACATTCCAGCACGGACTTCACTTTTATCAATAAAAAAGTGTAAGCAGCTTTTGCTTCCCTGTTTCTGCAGGGACAAGCAACGCTACACTTTGTGCGCTGAGCGGGAAGAGTACATATGGAATTTACTGCGGTATTACAAAGCAGATAGCTAGAACTACGACCACAGCTCACGTTAGACAAACACCACCACCACCACTGGTGCTAGGAAGCCATTGATGTAATCCACTTATTTACGATCTGTACAGAGCGGATGCTGGATGAGAATCGTTGCAGCAACCTTGCAAGCGTTTGGCTGCTGCAATAACTCGCTCACTATTACAAACGCTATATCTTCCTCTTGTTTCAAACCAGCATTGTGTCGTGCAAAATATCCAACATGTATTCTTGCTGTTCCTCCATTGTTCTATAGGCTCGAGTCACGCGTGGCGCACATCCACATAATACCGGTCGTGGTATGCGGGTATGCACCACGAGTGTCTGAGTGTAAGCATTTAATGACGCGCCCTACAGGCATGTCGTGTCATCCATGTCATGACCAGTCACTCATAATCGTCATACACTCATGTCCTCCTATGCCAATATTGATATACGGTGTATCATGTTAAGTAAGCGAGCCCAAGAGTACGCTCACGGAGGCGGATAGATAGATAGATAGATAGATAGATAGATAGATAGATAGATAGATAGATAGATAGATAGATAGATAGATAGATAGATAGATAGATAGATAGATAGATAGATAGATAGATAGATAGATAGATAGATAGATAGATAGTGAATAGGGGTTTTAGGAGTGCCAACAAATGTATTTATTGTTGACAATGTTAATTGACTAGTTTTGGTATTATTTCTTACCATGTCACTTGCGGGAATATATTTCTGCCGAAACATGGCGATCGTGTGCGAACACTACAGGACTGACTGTCATAACGAGTTGATAAAAAGCCTGTATTTCTGAACAAAAAAAACACCCTGGTATCATCTGTGTTGAGTGCACTCGGTCGTCGATTGTGGGCTAATTAGGAAGTGGTCCTGCTTATACACCTACATGTAACAAATTAAAATAGATACTCCGACTTAACACAACAAAATATAACAAAAACCTACACAGACGTTTCGCCACCTATGCGGGTGGCATCTTCAGTATGAACTGGCACCGAATGAGCGAATGTAACCCAGTCTATTTCGTCTCGTATGTCTCTGTACACATCCGGTAGGGGGCCACTCTTGCAACCGTGCCGGCAAACGGTGCCGGCAAATGGTGTATATAAATAGCTCGCCGTTAGCATTGCGAACAACGTGGCGTCCGTGGCCGAATCGTTTCGCGCTGCGGAGCGAGGGGCAGTAAGTTCGATTCCCGGTGACGGAACTTTTTCTTCTCGTTTCTTTTCTTTGCCCACTGTTAGTCTTTATATTTTACAACGCCATATCCGTGACGGAAATACGTCAATGGAGCCGTGATGGACCCCAGCTTAAAACACTTCCTGTGAAAAACCATGGCCTCCGATATTAGCCACAGTAACCGCGGAGGCCACAGCAAAACGAACCTGAAGATGTTGACGACCACATTTTGCAATTTACTTGTATGACGCGCGTGTTATCATTTGGTAGGTAAAACCAGAACTCTCAGCCTTCAAAACGTACGTGCGCGATATTTTTGGTCACGAGCAATTCAGATTATGGGAATCACACGATGTCACGCGTCTTTAGTATGCTCTAGCTGCTCACTCCGTGTTACACGGCACGTACCGCGGTCAGAGGCTCTGCTGAGCTTCACAGTCAAGGTTACCACGGTTATCCGTCAGGGCTACACAAAACAATAACAAGAGAGAAACATTATCAGACTTTCCAATGCGACCAGCTTTGGATAGCGCGAGACCAGCTTTGGATAGCGCGAGGATAGCGCTTACCCATCTCGTTCGCAACGGCCCGTATCCAGCTCTCCCACCTTTCTGCTTCGTACGACAGCTATCAAAATGAAAAACTGAACGTTGTTATTGAGTTTTTTACGTCCGTGGCTATTCACAACGTAACAGCAGCGTCGACTGCGGCGGCTCTTCGTAGTTCGCGGAGCTGTCGCGTCTTCTTTTGTTTTCGCCGTCGCTCTGGCGAGTGATCCAGCAAGCACTTCATGGTGGCTCGGTGGCGCGTCGGACTAGCGGAGAGAGATTCATAGCTCTCTTCCTGAGTGCTAAATGCGCAAACACACGCAATATTAAAGTCAGTCGTCGTTTCGCACTCGCTAGTTGCACCTTGTTTCACAGCAAACTGTGCAAAGGAGTCGGACCTTGTACTACCCAAAACTGCTCCGACAGGCGGCGCTGCGTGCCTTCGAACCTCCAAAGTCTGACGTCTATATAATAAATGCGAAACATTTCTTGACGAATTGAATGCATTTTGCTCCTATCTATCTATCTATCTATCTATCTATCTATCTATCTATCTATCTATCTATCTATCTATCTATCTATCTATCTATCTATCTATCTATCTATCTATCTATCTATCTATCTATCTATCTATCTATCTACTCTTAACTTGGTATATACCGAAATTCACAGAGGAGGACTTGAACGTAACCCGAGCACGACTTACACGTCATCACAGCAGTAACGTGGCATGGCTGTCGCCTACGTCGCGAAACCCCTTCCTTTCGTAACGTGTGGTGCATACATGCGCACCACGTCCTGTGGTGCGTGGGTGTGTGCCACAATTCAATCACATGGCACATATACAGGCGAAAGGAACGGAAAGTTCAATATTTGAAAGACTTTCCGTGGATTAAAAAAGGGAAATAACTACCGTATACTATAGTTGATTATTTCAACGAAGCACAAACGCTGAGAAGCTTGGTGCAACTACCGTTAGGGAGCAATAATACGGCTAACATAATTATATGTATTACAAAAACGTCTCCGTAACATTTGTTACTGTCGTGGTGGTTTGGTGGAAAAGTCGAAATCCATGTATTGACTGTCAACAATTGCTTTGTAGCATTAGTATTATGATGCATTTACTTGATTTATCCCTTGCAACTAATATTTCGTTCGCAATTGCACTATCGCCAAGGTTAGCCCACTTGTCTAAGTATGTAAAGAAGGTGGTCCGCTACCACACTTTTCATCATGATGGATAGGTACGATCCGAACTTTCGATCTCTGTGCGAAGTATATAGGACATATGAGGGAAACTACTGTTTCTTACGTAATTTTAGAGACAAAGATTGCAATAGCGAGCGTGTTAGAGGCCTGACAGAAGCTGATATTACTCTTCAAATAATTAATATCAGAAACAACCAAGTTGGGACCATACAATATTAGGCTCACCTTGAAACTGTCCGGAGTCGCCTGCTCCATTTCATTTGGTCCTCTCGATGCACTTGCTCCCCAAGCAAATAGGAAGGTTTGAGCAACGAGCAGAATGAACGCCATGAAGGAGGTCTGCATTTTGCCTGCTCCACGAAGAATGTCGGTGAACTCTGCAGTGGGCCACGTCCTTTTTATTTAACAGAACATCCTGTACCTGTGACAGAACTTACAAATTTAATGGGACTTTCCGTCCTCTGTTGGTACCATACATAAGCCAGCTGAAGAGATGCAATATCAGAATCTAATTAACAGCTCTGAGCATGTTCCCCTACTAATAACGGCTTCATACGAAAGAAAATGATATGACTACTTTAGTGGGTAGCTTTATAATCAAACAAAACTTCACACTGCTGGAAACTTCCGCCTAAACACGATGAAATTACATCTCATATTTTGTTGCAGCAACAAAAAAAAGGTGCCAGGAAGACTCACTTTCACCCTGATTGAGTGTCACGTTCCTTGCTTGATTACTTTTTCTCCGCCAGGTTTTTCGTACACTGATTTGGCAACCGGTATTGCTCATTTGCGGCACTCCTAAGGGCACACTTCCGCAAGCTGGGTCTAATTACCTAACGCGGTAAGTTTTGAGTGACCTTTGGTTAAATTAGCAGGGCGTATCTTCCGGGATCTTTGACAGTGGTGTTTCCAACAGCACTTCCTGGAGCGACAGATGAAGTTTTCGTCAATAATTATTTGGGAAATCCACGGTACACGAAGTAGCGTTCCGAAGTCCGTCCCCTCACGACATACATTGATAAGATTTCCTTATTACATGCATTAGAGAAAATGTGCAAAAACATCTTTAGATAACGTAGCTCTAATTATTAGTGCCGTTTTGTTTCGATGAATGCATAAAGCACTTTTCCGTCGTAAGTATTTCTGAAATACAGTTGTAGAAGTTGTGTCTGTTTTTCATTTTATCGCAGATAACGCGGTATAGTGCAAAAGCCAATTATCATGTTTCCTAGAGAGCGTGACAGATACTGGGTAGTATTGCTCTTTGGCGGCATGTTATCGGCAACGATAAAAAGCAAGCTGAATGCGCAGTAGGGCCTACCTTATTTCAAAACGAACAGAGAGGTCTCGTTCGTGAATTCGAATTCCCGACTCGGCAGGTTGGTTCAGCGATCTCACCTGAAAATCATTCCTCTCTTAGTAGAGCTTTGGATTTCGCATCAAATATTTTCACTACTAGCCACGCTTACACAAAAACCAGTTAGTGCCAGAAACTTCTTTTATGAAAACTTGTCCCAGCAGTAACAATGACTGGATGCCTGGCCCGGTGTGATGCTCTGATGCAGCAGAACGTTTGATGATCGAAGCCAGTAAGATATGGTGATGAAATAATAGTGACATTGTTACATGTTTTCCATTGCGACTGGGCTTACCTGGCTCAGGCTGTTACACATGTTATAGTTCAACTTGAACAATATACGATAACGACGATAAATTGTGTCATAGATCTCCAATCTTGTCGACTTGTGGAGTTAGCAGCTTGAACCTGTTAGCGTTCCGTGGATATGCTGATGAAAGTTGGCGTAACAAATAGCTGCGTCTTTACCGCACAGTCTGCCTGTACAGTATAAAAAGCCATGTACGCTCCGGAACGTACCTGAGCAATAGCGATAACACTCGAATCTTCGGTCACGCACGTTTAAAATTCAAAGTGTTTCAATGATCATCGCATCATTAACTCGATGAGGGTTGCAGCGTGGGCTTGTTGGTTACTCATTTGAACAGCTTTTGGTGTAGCGCGAAAGGAAACACGGACACGAGAAGGCACAAAGGAAAGCGTAACTTCCAAACTAACGCTGAAAGCGTAACTTCCAAACTAGGATTTCCAATAGATATGACGTAGTTGTCACATTGAAGCGCTGTGTGGTGTTCCTTTGTGCCTTCTCGTGTCCGTGTTTCCTTTCGCGCTACACCAAAAGCATCATTAACGACCGCGAGCCTGCCCGTCCATGTCGTTGTATTGTGGGGATCATCAGCTTGCAGCAGTAAGCATTTCGCGGGTTCTCTGGCGCATTTTGGCGCAACAAATAGTTACGTCTGCACCAGTCAGACTGCCGCATTCTTCAATGTGACAACTACGTCATATCTATTGGAAATCCTAGTTTGGAAGTTACGCTTTCAGAGTTAGGATCGGAGGTACTGCAAACGCTGTAGGATGTAAACTCGACTTACTGCGCAACCAGCAGGAAAGAAGAAGGCAGACAGGAAAGGGCGCAGTCCTTGCGCTCTTTCCTGTCTCCCTTCTTCTTTCCTGCTGGTTGAGCAGTAAGTCGAGTTTACAAGTATGAACCAACTAGTTTGCAAAGAAGTTTTGCTGTAGGATGATTGTCCCGCTGCTCCCTTCGTCCTCTCCCGTAGGCTTTCAAGTATACAAATTATTACTATGGGCCGAGCATGACCGTCGAAGTGGCCCATTTTGTCACGCAGTGCAGAGATTGCGAATGACGCAAGACACCAGCAGTAAGGCCAGCGCGTCGCAACTGCCAGTGGAGCCTCTCTGCGGACCGTTTCATAGAATCGGAATGGATCAAGAGAGGTCGTTCGCGAAGTCAGCTTCAGATAATAAATGAACAATTGCGCCTAAGGATTTAAACGCGGTTAGCCCAAACCACACCCATGGCTGGTCCAACCAAAGTGGCGAACTTGTTTGTCGAGAACATTCGACTACGGCATGCTGCGCCAGAGATACAGCTGAAAAAACGAATGAGCTTTACAACGGAGCTTCCTGCAGCAACCTTGAAGTGTTGAGTGAAATATGGTTGAATTAGCAGGGTGTATCTGCCGTGTTCTCTGACAGTGGTGTTTTCGACAGCACTTTCTGGAGCAACAGATGAAGTTGTCATCATTCACTATGTCTGAAAAACGGACGAAGTAGTGTTTCGAAGTCCATCCCTTCACGCCATACATTGACAAGATGTCCTAATTACGTGTATTACACAAAAATGTGCAGAAAAATCGTTAGACGAAGTAGGTCTAATTAACAGTGCCGTGTTGCTTTTTTTTCGATGAATAGACAAACCACTTTTTGTTCATAAATATTTTTGTGGATATTGTTGTAGATGTTTGATCTGTTTTTAGTTTTATCGTGCATAACAGAGTACTAGCCTTGAGGTAGTGTCTGGGTCTGGACACCGATACGTCGACGTGGACTCAGTGAAAAAAATTCTTCGGCGATACTTCGGGCCATACAAGATAAATCGATGTCTCGGAGTTCTAGAGTACGAGGTCATCCCGGACGGCATTACGAACTCTCAGCGGCGCAGCACACGAACTGGGGCGGTTCATTTCGTGCACCATAAGTCATTCAACGCGTGTTAGGGACCTGAGGATTCTAGTTTTGCTTGCTTCATTATTGTTCTTTATATTGCATGCCTGCTTTCGATTCCATGTGCTCGTGCATCGAGACGATCCTTTGCAGTGGAGGGCATTATCACGCGTGTTTTATTTTGATGTATTCAAATTTCACCCGCAAAAACTGTTAGCGAATCTCGGCGCAGACCGTGCTACAATCTTTCAGAAGCTTCGCGTTTGTTTAAGATCATTCTGTTAACATTGCGCGCGGAACACGAACATTCTAGTTTATTCGAGAACTTACGCGACCACCAGCGATAACGCAGGAATCTTCGATAGGACATGTATAAAAACCGGCGCGTTTTAACGCTTGGTAGATTAGTCGACGGCTGACGACTGTTCTCGCCGCTATGAGTGTGCGTAGTGAATCGCTTGTATGGTGACCTTTCATTTGCCGGGCACAAGTTCGCCCAGCTAAAGCGTTTCGTATTTCGCAGTACTGCTGCAGCCTTCTTCCCCGTCACAGCCACGTGACAATATGATATATCGGACTTACAATATACGCTAAAGAACCGCGAACATCTGCCATGCTGACGTCACATCCTCCATGTCGCATGCTGTCTTCCTTTCGTCCTTCCACTTGCTCCAGCTGGATGCCGAATTATACAGCTTTCGCCTCGCGCGCACCTCGCACAGAATGAGCTTTTTTCGGCGCTCGACAGGTGTCACGCGCCTCGTTATTCCGCCTCCCCTCCCCCACATACGAGCGCACGCCTGCTTACGTTACGAGTAATGGTGTACCATGGCGGACCGTCCACAGTGCACTCGAAGAGGGTTAGTGGGCTCACTGGCCTCAAACGCATGACGCCTTTGATATCTCCTTGGGCGCGAGCGTTGGTTACAAATGGTACCCATTTCGATGGCCGTAGCACGAGGTGCGGAGCACCGTCTGTACTTTTCCTTCCTTCGCGTCGTGGCTCCCCTCTAGCACTAACGCGCGACAGGTGTCGCGCAGTAGTGCTAGAGGGGAGACACGAGTTCAATGTAGAGTTCGATGTACCATCTATGAATGCGGGTAACATCAGCGACTTCGCCTCCCCCGTAGCCAGTTTCGTGCAGGAATCTCGCTAACCCTCTTCAACCTCACTGTAGTTGAAAGGATGCCCGTGGACGCTCTGCTCTTACTTCCGGGATAGTGTCGGTTCGCCTGCTTACATCGCCATTTGGTTTTCTGAGTGGGCTGTGGTACAAGCTAGAAAGGTGTAGGGGGCTCAGTGGCGTCTAATGCATGGCGCCGCCGCCGTTTACTTGGGCACTGAGGAATATACAACACCAAAAAGTCAGTAGGCGAATGGAACTTATAGGCCCTTAAGTCTTCAATTAGTGTCGCTTTTGCTTTTTGTTAGCAAGGACAGGCCTATGGCAAGCCATGTTTTCCTACGGCGTGAAGGCGCCCAGTCATGTGATGTGCGCCGGCTGCGAGTCACGTGACGCGAAGCTTTCGCTGAAATATCATTGCCTAAGCCCGAAGGTCAGGTGATCTCGCGTTGCGTTATCAAGCGTAAACACATGTATTTCGAATCTAGAGGCGTGTTTAAGACACCACGTGATCTCACTCGCCAATCCCATACTCTCGGGCTTTTACAGCTGTGCTGTCCGAAAGTTTTCATATCGTGGAATTGGCTGTTTTTTCCCTTTATAATAGCTTAAAAAAAGACTTGTTCTCAGTTTCGTTGTGTTTTCGTTGCACTCACATTAGAGCACGTACGACAGTATTCTCGCAACGAAGGTCATTTTACGGCTCAATGATGTGAATATCATACGTAAGTTTCCTTAATGCACGCTTCAATATAGTTTGCCAAATCATTGGAATACAAATGTATTGTTTATTAGCCTGCTATAAAAGCGGAGCCAACTCTGCAACCACAGACGTTAACCTGATATGACAGATAAATTGTAGAAGTACATATGCAGTGTTCATTGTTTTCCTATAAAATTAGACAGCCAGCGTTCCACCGTCATTACGCCTGCATAGACTCTTTTTCCAAAGCAGTTTCTAGACGTGGCGTGTCTGTGTGGCAGCATAGCTGACTACCACGCAGAATCCTTGGGTTAGATTCCTGCTCGGATCCTAATTTTTATTGGCGCTCGTCGGGGCAAAGCTGACGGTGTTGGTTTTTCTTCACGCTCTCGCTTTTAAATTTCCAGTGTCTGTTGTCGCCGTTCCTGCGTAGATATAAAGTGTCAGTCACCTGTGGCGCATATTCGTACACCACGGCCCATGGTAAACGGGTCTGTGCCACACGAGTGTGGAGGAAAGGGTTTGACGACGTACGCGACAGGAGCTCACGTTATTCATGTCATGACCAGGCACCAATGTCTGTCAAGTCGTTTTACCCTCCCATGCCAATTTTGGTCTACCCCAAGATAAGGAGGCGATCATGAGAGCACCCAGACCTAGACGGCTAGACAGATAGGCATATAGCTACGTAGATAGATGCGGCCAAAGTACCAAAGGTTCGCTAAGAAATTATACGCATTTAAAACTTCAATGGATGGATTGCAGAAATCTGGAAGTACACTGATGTAATCATGGTCACCATGACAATAAAGCCCCAGAGAAAAGGAAACATGCGACCGAGATCCGTGAACTCGTGCGCAGGAAAATTGTGTCAGCATATAGTCCTTAACAGAAAGGCTCCATACATGGATACTGAGATCCCTGACCTCATGCGCAGGTACAATGTATGAACATATGATCCTTATCAGAGTAACTCCATACATGCATGAAAACAGTTATCTGTCGGACGCCTTGAACACATCGCAGTGGTCTGTCACTCCGCAGGTACTTCGCAGGGCTCTGTCATCTTGCCACTCCTCCTTTTACCATCAACAATCTGCAACTATCAAGTATATAAAAAATAAAGAAAATAAGATTGGCCGTTCATGCAGGTGACATCCAGGGTACACAACTACGGCTCCCCATTATCTCAACAGGATGCCAATAAAAAGGCGGTGGATCGAACGGAAACCCACCTTAAGTTAGAACTAGTAGGCCACAACCAGATGGTTGCCGTCCTTTAGTTCTAGTGCGATCTGTCCTTCTGAGATAAAAAGAGACAGATCAAGCTTAGCCAACCTATCTAAACGTTAAGAAATCGCCATAATAGTCGCACATAGGGTAGAGCGGGTAACAAACAGAAGACACAGCCTGAATGAACAAGACAGATTTAAAATCCCCTAAGCAACAGAATCATCACGGTTTCCATTACCTGAACCTCAAGAATGCAGAAATCGAATGCATGGTACAGTTACCCGAAAGGCCATCAAGATTGCCGTATGGATCTCAGAGCGTGCCTCCACACAATGATTCCTCTGCACAACAAGAGGGACACGATCGTCAAATGACGCAAACATCACCAACTCAAACGTCTCAAACTTACTGAAGCGGGCGTGTCAACATATTGTCACGTGGTCGTGACGTCAACGAAGACCGCAGGCGACGTGTCCCAGATGAAACTCTTTACTTGGCCGAACTTGTGGCCGGGAAACTGAAAGTTAATTTAGAGCAATACACAGGTATGCACTGATAGCGGCGAACAAAGCGTCGACCGTCGATCAACTGACAAGCGGTGAAGCGCGTCGGCATTTATGCATGTGCCGTAGAATATTCCAGCATTATCGCTGGCGGTCGCGTAATCTCTAGAATAAGCTCGAGTGTTCGCGTCTTGCGCACAATATTAACAAAATCATCTACAATAATCGCGAAGCTTCTCGAACAATGAGGCGTGGTTTGCGCTCTGCGTTGCTGACAGTCTTTGTGGGCGAAAAACGAATATAGCAAAAGTGATAATAAGAAACGCACGTGGCAATATCGAAGAATAGTATATGCTGAAGCTATGCAAGTGTTTGTCGAGAAAAAGAAAACCCCGCAGTTTATTCGAATCCCCATCTCTGTAGCCCGCATTCCAAGCAATATGCATCCAACCCAACAAGCACGAAGCGGGAAATCCAGAATAGCGAAGGTTTGTAAAACAAGTGCCACAAAACTGACACGCGTTGCATCGATGCTGCGATGTACTCAGAAACTTCAGCTCATGTTATCAGCGTCGTCGAGAGCAAGGGAGCGCGACGGCTAGCATCGTGAGAAAAGGAACAGGTATGGAAGAAGAAGCATCTATATTCCATGCCATGTCAGCATGTTGAAAGGAATCAATGGTATTCATTGTAAAAAGAGGGGGCGTGCTAACACGTACACAAGAAGGAAGTCAGGACACCACAAACGCCGGCGTTTGTGGTGTCCTGACTTCCTTCTTGTGTCCGTGTTTGCATGCCCTGTCTTTTTACAATGAGTTCTTACCAACTAACTCAGCTTTCTGTTATTCTAAGAATCAATAGTACTCTGATTTCCAGTAGCTTGCCCAATTTTTTTCAATGGGAGGATTTCCATGTAAGCCCTATAAATCCTTACAGAAACGACAAATTAGCACTGACTACACATACATCGTTTGGACACCATGGCTAGGACCCCTGTTGGGAAATGAGGCGGCAATGTTCACAAGGCCTTGCCGCAGGACGCGCTAAGGAGAAACGGCAACTTTCCAAACAGTTCAGCAACTATTTCCCACACAAATGCTAGAACGAACTTATCCGCCACCTCACCCCAGCCTAAGTAAAAAAAGGCAGTACACCACAGTAAAGTGCAAACAAATACTTACGTTGAGGGCATCCTATTGTACTGAATTGCACCGACTGAGAAGCTTTACATCTGCTTATACTGTGGTGTTTCAGGCACTCTATGCCGTAAGATATATAGATGTGTACGAAGCCCTGGACCGTAGGCACTCAAATAATGATCGAAGAGTAGTAGGAGGCCAGGCTATCTGGCCCATACTTGAAGAATTGTGGCGGCCTGACATAATGTGCACAAGCGATGACCATAAAAGGAGGGAATAAAAGTGTATTCCCTCCCTCTCACTCACCATCGCTGCATGTTGTTTAACGACACTGTCTCTGTTCTGTAAAACGTGTTAAGCGCTCGTACTCTCTTTTTCGCGCTGCGTTACCGCTACGGTTGTGAGGCATCAACCGGCTGTGAGGCATCAACCAGCACTTTTATGACAGAGTTAGTACGTCAATGTGCTGTATTAGTATGTCAATGTGCTGGCCAACTCTGTCATAAAAGTTCTGGCCAACTTACGTTGGCCAGCACTTTTATGACAGAGTTAGAACCAGAGCTTTTGAAATTATCTCCACTAAGACCTTGCACCTATCTCCACTACATGGCCGACGTATTTATTACGTACAAACATGGCATAAGTGCACTACACACATTCATGGACCATTTTAACAGATGTTGAACAATACCTAGATTAATATAGTCATCATCCGCGACACTGCAAGGAAGGGATATTTGTCCGACAGTCGAGGCATATCAGAAGAATCTGTAGCGACGACAGTGAATACGTTCAGCACTTCGGCAACCGGATTGGAAAACTTGCTGAAAGAGATTGCACGCACGACGCTCTAAACAATGCCTACAACGAAGCTTGTAAATTACATAGAACATCAGCACTAGTTAGATAAGGCCCTAAAGCACGGCCCAAACACACTTAGCACTTATACCGAAATACTCGAACTGCGCTCCTAAACGTAAACAGCATCCTCTGCAAGTATTAGCAAGCAATAAGCGCCTTAGAAAAGCCTTCCCGAAGTACCAAGGCTCGTGTATCGCCACATTGGAAACATTAGGATCATTCATTGCATGCAGCAGCAAACCCTCATATAGGGCCCACATAACACCTGGTTCTGATTCAAGATGTAAGAATTGCTAAAACCTTCAAAGTGACGTTGTAGTTCAAAGCACCGGAAGTGATTACGTCCATCATATTGTCACGTGGTCGTGACGTCGAAGAACACAGCAGTCGGCGTTAGTAGGATTAAACTGTTTATTTGGCCGAACTTGTGGCCGGAAAATGAGAACTAGAACTACAGCAATACACGCTTTACAATGATAGCGGCGAACAGGGCGTCGTCCGTCGATCAACTGACAAGCGATCAAGCGCGTCGGCTTTTATACAGGCGCTATCGAACTTTCCAGCAATATCGCTGGTGGCGGCGTTATCTCTAGACAAAACTGGAACATTCGCGTGCGGGGCGCAATCTTAACAAACCGATCTACTACAATCGCGACGCTTCCAGAACACTACTTCGCGGACAGCGTCGAGCGTTGATAACCGTCCCTGCCGGTCAAACCCGAATACATCAAAACAAGACAAGAAGTGGGCGTGGCATTGCCCCCCTCTGAAAAAGCATCGTCCCGATGCTTATGAAAGAACATAGAAAAGAAAAAAAACAAAACAAGTGCATACACTGTAGTGAAGAGTACGAGACGACGACGAAGCAGCCAAGAAAGCAAGCCACATCGTGAGTGGTAGCCACGCGACCCGAGCTTGCGCTTGCTTGGATTTTGGACCCTCGACGTTCCTCGACGTTCCTCATCGTTCCTTCACGTCTGTACGTGAATAAATCACGTGACATTTGGTGGAGGTACGTGGGTTTCCCCTACGACCCTGGATCTTCGCTCCCGTAAGCTTCCACCCCTTCGTGATACCAACATGGCCACCGAGACTCCTTCCCAGCCTGGCCCTTCGGCTGTCCATGTCACTTGTGGCGCCGTGTATCCTCAGCGGGACCCCCCCATCTTCTCGGGCTCCGGTGAATCGGACGTGGACGAGTGGCTGTCGAGGTATGACAAAGTCGGCGCCAGCAACAGATGGGACGATCCAATGAAGCTTGGGTATGTGCAATTCTACCTTGCCGACATAGCCCAACTGTGGTATCACAACCACGAGGCCGAGCTTCCATCTTGGTCAGCTTTCAAGACTGCTATCAAGGACGTCTTTGGACGGCCTGCGGCTCGCAAGCTTCTCGCCGAGCAGCGCTTGCGTCAGCGTGCACAACAACCGGGTGAGACCTACACGGGTTACATCGAGGATGTCCTCCATTTGTGCACCCGCGTCGACCCCGCTATGCCTGAGGAGGCCAAAATCAACCACATCTTGAAGGGCATCGAGGACGGCGCCTTCCAGCTGCTGCTCGCGCGGAATCCCACCACAATCGCTGCGCTAGTTTCCCTCTGTCAGAGTTTCGACGAATTGCGCAGGCAGCGCGCGATCGCCCGTCAGGCCCTCCCGACCCCCGACACGCTCTCCAGCTTGCAGCTAGCTGTCCCTCCGGCCACTCAGCCGACTCTCCAGCCCACGATCAAAGACTTCATCCGTGAAGAAGTCGCACGCCAGCTGTCCTTACTGCCGCTCATTCACGAGCCGGCGCATCCTCTGGCTCCGGGCATTCAACAAGCCATTCGGACGCAAGTTTCTGAGGCTCTCCCACCCATGTTCCAACAACCGCCCGTCACTGCGCCGCTTACCTACGCCGCCGTTGCTGCTCGGCCCCCTCAACAGCCTATGCCCTCTGCTCCACCTCGACCACTGATGCCGTCCCATGCCTTGGCGACCACCGCGTATCACCAATCTATGCCTTACGCTCCACCTCGGCCACTTACGCCGCCCCGTGTCTTGCCAACATCCGCGTATGCTTCGTCGCCGCCCATCCCAAACCCCTCGGCTCCGTCTTTCCGCCGCTCCGACGCGTGGCGAACCCCGGAAAATCGGCCCATCTGTTTCTCCTGTGGCCTCGCCGGCCACGTCGCTCGCCATTGTCGCCTGGTTCCTCCAACATTCGACGCCGTGGGCATGCCAGTTGCGTCGTCGTCCAGGTCGCCCCCAAACTACGCCCCTCCTCACTTCGACGCCGACGGCAGGCCGGTCGCGTCGTCGTCCCGGTCGCCACCGGAGTATGCCCGTGATCAACGACCCAACGCGACCCACCGGTCACCGTCCCCTCGACGACGCTCCCTGTCACCTATGCGTCGCCGACCTGCTGCGCAAGAGGGAAACTGATCGCTGCAGTTCCGGAGGCAAGAACTGCATGCGAAGCGAACTGCCCAAGGCCCCCGTCTTTTTCGCCGCAAAACGTTATCGACGTCAATGTTGAAGGGACCACGGCCCAAGCGCTAATTGATACCGGGGCCGCCGTTTCCGTAATCTGCGAGAGCCTCTGCCGCCAGTTAAAAAAAGTGACCACGTCGCTCTCAGGACTCATGCTCCGCACTGCGAACTCGCAGTTCATAGCACCTTCAGCCGTGTGCACCGCGCGCGTTAATATTCAAGGCGAACTTTACGTCATTGAGTTTTTCGTGCTGCCGTCCTGCTCTCACGACGTTATCCTCGGCTGGGACTTCCTTTCACGTCATCGCGCCATCATAGATTGCGCCCGAGCAGAAGTCGCCCTTACGCCGCTGCAATCTTCTGTTTCGGGGCCTACCATATCTGACGCATGTAAACTTGTCATTGCTGCCGACGCTGACGTAGCCCCAAACACGTCCACCCTTGTCGCCTTGACTTGTCCGGCCGCCCCTGACGGCGCTGTCCTGTTCGCCCCGTCAGAGCTGTTTCTCCGCCGCCACGCCCTACGACTGCCGTTTGCCGTACTCACCGTCGAATCCGGCGCTACCATCATGCCGATTGCCAACTTGCGCACCTCGCCCGTTCGTCTACTTCGCGGGGAATGCTTGGGAAGCATACATGCCGTTGACCTGCTTCGCTTTCTGGAGTTCGCTGAAGCCCCACTTCACCACCAGCTGAATGCCATGACAGCCCCTGTTGCGGCACCTCCGAAGTCAGACATTTTTCACCCTTCTTTGTCCCCGGATCTATCATTGGACCATCGACGCGAACTATTGGCCCTTCTAGAAGAGTTCCGCTCATCCTTCGACTGCGGTCAGCCATCTCTGGGTCGCACAACGAGCGTCACGCACCACATCGACACCGGTGGTCATGCCCCTTTACGCCAACGACCATATCGCGTTTCGGCGGAAGAGCGCCGTGTTATCAATGAACAAGTCGATGATATGCTCACGCGCGGAGTTATTCAGCCATCTGAGAGCCCCTGGTCGTCCCCTGTCGTGCTTGTGCGCAAAAAGGATGGCTCTATCAGATTCTGCGTCGACTACCGCCGCCTGAATAAGATAACTCGGAAGGATGTATACCCGTTGCCACGCATCGACAATGCCCTCGATTGCTTGCAAGGAGCAGAATATTTCTCGTCCTTGGATTTACGATCGGGCTATTGGCAAGTTCCACTCGCTGACCCTGACCGCCCGAAGACTGCGTTCGTTACTCCCGATGGGCTTTATGAGTTCAAGGTGATGCCCTTCGGACTCTGCAACGCCCCAGCTACCTTCGAACGAATGATGGATAACATCCTTCGTGGCCACAAGTGGAATACCTGCCTGTGCTACCTTGACGACATTGTTGTATTTTCCCGCGATTTTCCGACTCATCTAGTTCGTCTTCGCGCTATTCTCACGTGCCTCGCCTCTGCTGGCCTTCAACTTAACATCAAGAAGTGCCATTTTGCTGCGCGCCAATTCACCATACTAGGTCACGTCGTCTGCAAGGAAGGCGTTCTTCCGGATCCCGCTAAACTTCGTGCCGTGGCCGACTACCCCAAGCCCAATTCCATCAAGACGCTCCGAAGCTTTATTGGGCTGTGCTCATATTTTCCTCGATTTGTGCGCGACTTCGCTTCTATCATCGCACCTCTTACCAACCTACTGACAGCCTCTAACGGCCTGTCGGCTTGGTCACCAGAGTGCGATGAAGCTTTCATGACGCTACGGCGCTTATTAACGTCACCTCCGATACTCCGTCACTTTGACCCTAATGTGCCTACGGAGGTCCATACTGACGCCAGCGGTGTCGGTCTTGGTGCTGTACTGGCTCAACGAAAACCAGGATACGACGAGTACGTTGTTGCTTACGCGAGTCGAACCCTGAAGAAAGCGGAGTGCAACTACTCGGTCACTGAAAAAGAGTGCCTCGCCATAATCTGGGCTTTGACCAAGTTCCGTCCATACCTTTATGGCCGCCCCTTCGAAGTAGTCACGGACCATCACGCGCTCTGTTGGCTCTCATCTCTGAAAGATCCTTCAGGCCGCCTCGGTCGTTGGGCGCTTCGGCTGCAGGAATACGACATTCGTGTTGTGTACAGATCCGGCCGCAAGCACTCGGACGCTGATGCGCTATCCCGCTCACCGTTACCGTCTGACACAGCTTCGCCGTCAGACACGTCAGCTGTCTTGACGCCCCTTGACTTCGCAGACATGCCGTCGGAGCAACGCAAGGATGCGTGGATCTCCGAACTCGTCGACTTTCTGACTGGTTCATTGGTTCATCCAGCGTCAAGAACTCTCCGTCGTCAAGCCACGCATTTCGCACTCCGCGACGGCCTCCTCTATCGGCGTAATTACGCACCTGACGGTCGGAGGTGGTTGCTAGTGATCCCGCGCCACATGCGCACAGAAGTCTGCACTGCTTTTCACAACGACCTGCAAAGCGCTCACGCTGGCGCTCTGAAGACTTACAACCGCTTGCGTCAGCGATACTACTGGCGCGGCATGTACACATTCGTGCGCAAGTACGTACGTGCTTGTACTGCTTGTCAGCAGCGTAAAGCTCCACCTCAACGCCCAACCGGTCCACTTCAGCCTCTACCTTGTCCGGGACGTCCATTCGACCGCGTCGGCATCGACTTATATGGCCCGCTTCCCCCGACTTCCTCTGGGAATCGGTGGATCATCGTTGGCGTGGACCACCTCACCCGTTACGCAGAGACTGCAGCACTTCCAACGGCTACCGCAAGAGAGGTTGCGTTTTTTATCTTACGCAACTTTGTCCTTCGCCACGGTGCTCCCCGTGATCTTTTGAGCGACAGAGGGCGTGTTTTCCTGTCTGACGCTATTCAGGCCTTGCTCGTCCAGTGCAACATCGTTCATCGAATGACCACCGCATATCATCCGCAGACGAATGGCCTCACGGAACGATTTAATTGCACACTCGGTGATATGTTGACAATGTACACGGCATCAGACCAGACCAACTGGGACACCGTCCTGCCGTTCGTCACGTACGCGTACAACACCGCAACGCACGTGACCACCGGTTTCTCACCTTTCTTTCTTTTATACGGACGCGACCCGTCCTGCACGCTGGACACTATGCTTCCCTATACGCCGGACTCGTCTGAATATACTGCGATTTCTGACGTTGCCAGATACGCCGAAGATTGCAGACAATTAGCCCGTTCGCTGACCACCGAGGACCAAGGCCACCAAAAGCTACGGCACGACACCGACCGACCTCTCTCTACTTTCACGACTGGTGACCTCGTTTGGCTCTGGATCCCATCGAGCACTCCTGGCCTTTCCTCGAAATTACGTGCCCGATATCAGGGGCCCTACCGCATTCTTTCTCGCACGTCTCCTGTCAATTATGAGGTTGAGCCTCTGACGGCATCCCACGATTTACGTCGTCGTGGTCGGGAAATCGTTCATGTCAGCCGCCTGAAGCCCTATTACGACCCCGCTATACTGACAACGCCTTAGGTCGCCAGGATGGCTCCGCTATTCACCAGGGGCCAATGTAGTGAAGAGTACGAGACGACGACGAAGCAGCCAAGAAAGCAAGCCACATCGTGAGTGGTAGCCACGCGACCCGAGCTTGCGCTTGCTTGGATTTTGGACCCTCGACGTTCCTCGACGTTCCTCATCGTTCCTTCACGTCTGTACGTGAATAAACCACGTGACAACACAAATAAATTACAATAACGAAGGAAAAAATAGTCCCCATGCTCGCTAACGCGCAAAAAACGGCTTAAAGCGCACGACATGGACGACTTCAGGTCGCGCACGGCGCTGCTGAGAGTTCGTAATGCCGTCAGGGGCAACCTCATAGTCGAGTGCGCCGAGGCGTCGAAGTATCGTCGAAGAAGCTTCTCACTAAGTCCTCGTCGGTGTATTGGCGTCCATACTCATACTCGGTCACCGGGTTGGTATTCCATGTGGCGTCGTCGAAGGTTGTAGCGGCGGCTGTCAGTCGTCTGCTGGTTCTTTGTCCGTAGGCGGGCGAGCTGTCGTGCTTCTTCGGCGCGCTGTAGGTAGGTGGTCACGTCGATGTTTTCCTCGTCGGTCACGTTTGGTAGCATGGCGTCGAGCGTCGTTGCCGGGCTCCGTCCGTAGACCAACTTGTATGGCGTCATCTGCGTCGTTTCCTGTACGGCCGTGTTGTACGCGAAGGTCACGTACGGAAGGATGGCGTCCCACGTCTTGTGTTCGACGTCGACATACATGGCCAGCATGTCGGCGATGGTATTATTTAGACGCTCGGTGAGGGCGTTGGTCTGTTGGTGGTACGCGGTGGTGCGGCGATGGCTTGTGTGGCTGTATTCCAAGATCGCCTGAGTTAGGTAAGCCGTGAACGCCGTACCTCTGTCGGTGATGAGAACCTCTGGGGCGCCGTGTCGAAGGACGATGCTCTCAACGAAGAACCTGGCTACCTCAGCGGCACTGCCTTTGGGCAGGGCTTTTGTTTCGGCGTAGCGGGTGAGGTAGTCGGTAGCCACAACGATCCATTTATTTCCGCAAGTCGACATTGGGAACGGCCCCAGGAGGTCCATCCCGATCTGCTGGAATGGTCGCCGAGGAGGCTCGATCGGCTGAAGGAAGCCTGCTGGTCTTGTGGGCGGTGTCTTCCGTCGCTGACAGTCTCGGCACGGCCTTACGTAGCGAGTGACGTCGGCGGCAAGGCGCGGCCAGTAGTACTTTTCGTGTACTCGTGCGAGCGTTCGGGAAAGTCCGAGGTGTCCAGCCGTCGGGTCGTCGTGCAGGGCATGCAAAATTTCTGGTCGCAGTCCCGAAGGTACAACGATAAGGTAGCTGGCTCGGGCCGGAGAGAAGTTCTTCTTTACGAGGACGTTGTTTTTCAAAGAAAATGATGCCAATCCTCGCCTGAATACTTTTGGGACAACGATGGTCCTGCCCTCCAGGTATTCCACTAGACCCTTCAGTTCAGGGTCGGCTCGCTGTCGTTCGGCGAAGTCTTCGGTACTTATGGCTCCCAAGAAGCTGTCATCATCCTGGTCGTCGGGCGTTGGTGGGTCGACGGGGGCACGAGACAAGCAGTCGGCGTCGGAGTGTTTCCTTCCGGACTTGTACACGACAGTAATGTCAAATTCTTGAAGTCTCAGGCTCCACCCTGCGAGGCGACCTGAAGGGTCCTTCAAGTTATTTAGCCAACACAAGGCGTGATGGTCGCTCACAACTTTGAAGGGCCTGCCGTAGAGATAGGGGCGAAACTTTGACGTAGCCCAGATGATGGCGAGGCACTCCTTTTCTGTTGTGGAATAGTTGACCTCTGCTTTAGACAGCGACCGGCTAGCATAACTGATAACCCTTTCCAGTCCGCCCACCCGCTGCACAAGGACGGCGCCGAGTCCTATGCTGCTTGCATCGGTGTGAATCTCCGTATCGGCGTATTCGTCGAAATGCGCAAGTATCGGAGGTGTCTGCAGGCGTCGTTTCAGTTCATGAAATGCTTCGACTTGCGCTGTTTGCCACCTGAATTCGACGTCGGTCTTCGTGAGCTGCGTTAGTGGCTCGGCGATCCGTGAAAAGTCTTTGACAAAGCGGCTGTAATAGGCGCACAAGCCGAGAAATCGGCGCACGGCCTTCTTGTTGGTGGGTGGCGGGAAAGCGGCGATGGCAGCTGTTTTCTGCGGGTCTGGGAGCACTCCAGTCTTGCTGATCACGTGACCCAGAAACAAGAGCTCCTCGTACGCGAAGTGGCACTTTTCTGGCTTCAGGGTGAGCCCGGAGTTCCTGATTGCTGAAGTACGGATTGAAGTCGCTGGAGGTGTTCGTCGAAGTTCGAGGAATACACAACGACGTCGTCCAAGTAAACAAGGCAAGTCTGCCACTTCAAGCCTGCTAATACAGTATCCATGACTCGTTGGAAAGTCGCAGGTGCCGAGCAAAGACCGAAGGGCATGACCTTGAACTCGAACAGGCCGTCCGGCGTTATAAAGGCGGTCTTTCTCGGTCTCTCTCGTCGACTTCAATTTGCCAGTAGCCGGTCTTGAGGTCCATCGACGAAAAATAATTCGCGTTGTGGAGTCGATACGTCCTTCTTTGTGATTTTGTTCAGGCGACGATAATCGACGCAGAAACGTAGGGTCCCATCCTTCTTCTTCAATAACACCACGGGAGACGCCCACGGGCTGTTGGACGGCTGGATGATGTCGTCGCGTAACATTTCATCGACTTGTTTCGTAACGGCCTCCCGTTCCCGCGTCGAAACCCGGTAGGGACTCTGACGAAGTGGTCGAGCATTTTCTTCTGTTATGATGCGGTGCTTAGCAAGGGGCGTTTGTCGGACCCGCGACGACGACGAGAAACAGTCCCTGTATTCCTGCAGAAGGCGTCGAAGCTGTTGCTGTTGGCGAGCGGGAAGTCTCGGGTTTACGTCGAAAGGTGGCTCAGGGATCGTCGTCGTAGCTTCGTCAGAATCTGAAAAGGAAAACGCATCGCTGACGGCCAAGATTTCTTCGATGTATGCAATCGTCGTGCCCCTGCTCAGGTGTCTGTATTCCTGCCTGAAATTCGTTAGCATCACGCTTCCTTTCGCTTCATACAGCCGAGCAATGCCTCTTGCGACGCAAATGTCACGGTCTAGCAGCAAACCCTGATCGCTCTCGATGACACCTTCAATGCATTCAGCCGTTTCGGTGCCGACGGGAATTATGATGCTGGATCTAGGAGGAATGGTTACTTGATCCTCGAGCACGTTGAGGGCATGTTGACATGGGTTCGTATCCGGTGGTGTCGCTTTCTCCGACGATAGGGTTATCGACTTGGTTCTTAAGTCGATGACGGCGCCGTTTTCACTTAGGAAGTCCATTCCAAGTATCACATCCCTGGAGCAGTTTTGTAGGATTACAAAGCTCGCAGGATAAGTTCGGTTGTTGATAGTGACTCTCGCCGTGCAGACACCAATCGGTGTTATTAGATGGCCTCCAGCGGTACGGATCTCGGGGCCTTCCCAAGCAGTCCTAACTTTCTTCAACTTTGCTGCGAACGGCCCACTGATGACGGAATAGTCGGCTCCAGTATCGACGAGAGCGGTGACGTTGTGGCCGTCGATCAGAACGTCGAGGTCGCTAGTCCGCCGTCTTGCCTTGCGGTTACGTCGCGGCGTCGGGTCACGGCTACGTCGGTTTGCACCGGGGTGTGTCCAGATAAGATCGAACACGAGGTCCCGGTCACCATTCCCGATTTTGATGAAATTTACTGTAGGTCTAGGCATTACACCCAGAACAATGGTTTCGCAGTTAGTATTGCGAAGAAAAATTTTTTTCGCCTGAAAAAAAATATACAAATTTTGGCCGCAAAAAACACTTTTCCGCCAATTTTGCGATTTCTTAATTTTGAGCGCACCTAGGGAAAAAACGGTGCACTTCTTCGTCACAATATTTATTCCCCTTAAAGAACAAGTGAAATACAATCTTATGAGTCTTTTATTTCCCTTGCTTGTCGAAGCACTTTTGAAGAAAAAAATCACAAACTTGGCAAATCGCACAAAATACCTTTATTTCGGGAATTTATTGCTGCATACAAGTTAAAGTGAGGATAATAAAACTCGGTACATAATAACTTTGACACTTTCGCTCTCTTTTAAAATAATTTGCTTGGTTTTATCGCCTTCTGTTTCACTTGATAAGTGGGCTGAAACGTAAGTGATTTACCAAAAACGCCGAACTTTGAAAATGATTTTCTCAAAAAGGCCATTTTTAATTTTTTTTTACATCTCTCTGATTGAAGTCAAGGACGTCATCTACAATTCTGCAGAAAAAAACGTTGCATTATTTTGGTTGCTAACAAGTTATAGTGCGTCAAATGTGACCATGGCAGCCTAGCGGCCGCGTCGTTCGTTATGTGGTGGAACTCGGATATAAGTTGCTAAAAATACTTGTACGTGACTTAATCACAAATCAGCAGCTCCACGCCAACAAATGCGCAGCCAGGTGTCATGGTTCAGCAAGCTTAGTCGTGCGATCAGCCGCTTGACAAACCCGCGCAGCAGCGGCCGTTCCATGCTGCGGGCGCTCACTTTACATGAGTGCCGCTTCGAATGCGGATAAGCTCCGCTTGCGCGCCAAACTACGCTCAGAGGACGAACGAGAGAAGTAATGCATCACTGTGAAAGTTAAAGGCTGTTAAGTGCTAACAAATGTCATAGTATGCAACGAAAACTCTGCCGGCAATTTCCCAGTGAGCGCCTCCAGTAGTGCGCTCATGTGTTGCTTTCTCTCTTCTGATGGCCTAAATATAATTAGTTTCATTCTATGAGCAACATATGACACAAAAGAAAGCCACTGACATCTAAAGAAAGCTGTCATACGTGCTTCCGATGGTCGAACAACTCAAACTGCAGTTGTTCATCTCGTGCCAGACACTTGTCAGCCGGCTGTGAAAAGAAGTGTGTCCTTGTCCTTTGCTTCATTAAAGAACCGCTTTTACAATGCTGTATTGTTGTGCGTCCACAGATAGAATATCCAACGCAAGTCGAGCGTTTACACGATATTTTGCGGCTTCGCGCATAAAAGCAGGGAAAAAAATACATGCGTGCTGTAATGAAGGCGCTCACTGGGAAATTGCCGGCAGAGTTTTCGTTGCATATTATAACATTTGTTGGCACTTAACGGCCTTTAACTTTCACAGTGATGCATTCCTTCTCTCGTTTGTCCTCTGAGCGTAGTTTGGCGTGCAAGCGGGGCTCATCCGCAGTCGAAGTGGCACTCATGTAATGTGAGTGCCCGCAGCATCGAGCGGCCGCTGCTGCGGGCTTCTCAAGCGGCTCATCGCAAGACAAAGCTTGCTGAACCATGACACCTGGCTGCGCATTTGTTGGTGTGGAGCTACTGATTTGTGATTAAGTCACGTACAAGTATTTTTAGCAACTTATATCCGAGTTTCAGCACATAACGAACGACGCGGCCGCTAGGCTGGTATGGTCACATTCGACGCACTATAACTTGTTAGCAACCAAAATAATGCAACGTCTTTTTCTGCAGAATTGTAGATGACGTCCTTGACTTCAATCAGAGGGATTTTAAAAAAAATTAAAAATGGCCTTTTTAAGAAAATCATTTTCAAAGTTCGGCGTTTTTGGTAAATCACTTACGTTTCAGCCCACTTATCAAGTGAAACAGAACGCGATAAAACCAAGCAAATTATTTTAAAAGAGAGCGAAAGTATGAAAGTTAATATGTACCGAGGTTTATTATCCTCACTTTAACTTGTATGCAGCAATAAATTCCCGAAATAAAGGTATTTTGTGCGATTTGCCAAGTTTGTGATTTTTTTCTTCAAAAGTGCTTTGACAAGCAAGGGAAATAAAAGACTCATAAGATCGTATATCACTTGTTCTTTAAGGGGAATAAATATTGTGACGAAGAAATCCACCGTTTTTCCCCTGGGTGCGCTAAAAATTCAGAAATCGCGAAATTGGCGGAAAAGTGTTTTTTTGCGGCCAAAATTTGTATATTTTTTTTTCAGGCGAACAAATTTTTTTTCGCAAAACCAACTGCGAAACCATTGTTCTGGGTGTAATGCCTAGACCTGCAGTAAATTTCATCAATATCGGGAATGGTGACCGGGACCTCGTGTTCGATCTTATCTGGACACACCCACCGCTGCTTCCGTGTTGCGTCGTCAGGTCTGCTTCCGGTCGCAAGGTTTCGTCTTCGGGACGTCGTCGTCGTTCGGCGTGCGGCGGGGGCTCGGAACTTCGTCGCGGTGTCGTCGTCGACGGCGGAGGATCTTCAGCATTTCGTCGTTCAGCAACCGCACCTCCATCGGTTGCTGCCCTTAGTTTTCCGGATACGGGCTAGGCGACCGGCCCCGGTTTGGGCCAGTGTACTGCCGGCGGTGCGGTGACATGTAGCGGCCGGGCGACGGTGAGCGGGAAGGTCGTCGTTCTTGCCACTGTGTGCCTGTGAGGTAGTCGTCGATGTCGCGAGGCCGTTCGCCTAGCTGCGGGTTGACTACGCGGATTGGCTACGCGGATTGGCTACGCGGATTCCCCGTCAACGCGCCTAGCGGCGCGTTGACGGCGAATCCGCGTAGCCCCATCTGACGGTACTCGCAGCGGCGGTACGTGTGGCCGGCCTCCCCGCAGTGGTAGCAGAGCAGGCGGTTGTCAGGGGCACGCCAGACATCGGTCTTCCTCGGGGTGTAGCGCTGGCCGACAGGTGGGTGGTAGGGCGCCGCTGGCGGCGGCGGCGTCTGGCCGATAGGTGGACGGTAGGGCGTCGCTGGCGGCGTCTGGCGACGGTACTGCGGCGGTGTGCGTCTTGGCGTGGGCGTGGAGGAGGAGCATGACGGCGGGCTGCAGCAGCATAGCTCATAGCTTGCGGCTGCGGCTCTGCTAGCTGAGGCGCACCGAGTAAATGCTGGATCTCCTGGCGCACGACGTCGGCGATGGAATCCACTTGAGGTTGCGACGAAGGTAGAATTTTTCGCAGCTCCTCTTGCACGATTGCTCGAATCGTCTCACGCAGGTCGGCGGATCCTAGTGCTTGAACGTCGGCGTAGCTTGTTGTCGAGAAGCTGCGGTTGTATTGCCGTGTTCGCATCTCAAGCGTTTTCTCGATTGTTGTTGCTTCGGAGACAAATTCTTCGACGGTATTCGGCGGATTCCTCATAAGTCCAGCGAAGAGCTGTTCCTTTACTCCTCGCATGAGGAAGCGGACTTTCTTGTCCTCGGGCATGGCAGGGTCAGCGTGGCGAAATAGCCGGGTCATTTCCTCTGCAAAGATGGCCACGCTTTCATTTGGAAGTTGGACCCGTGTCTCTAGCAAGGCTGCGGCCCTTTCCTTTCGGACGACGCTTGTGAACGTCTCCAGGAAAGCGCTGCGAAAGGCGTCCCAGGTTCGAAGAGTGGACTCCCGATTCTCGAACCAGGTCCTTGCTGCATCTTCCAGGTAAAAGTAGACGTGGCGCAGCTTGTCCTCGGAGTCCCAGTTGTTGAAGGTCTCGAGCCAGGTTTCCAGGTCTTCGAATGACGACCCGCGGAAAGTTGGCGGCTCCTTGGGGTGCCGGAGAAGTATCGGCGCAGGCTGCACGGGGTCGGTCATCGTCGCTGCGGTCGCTGTTGGGACCTGGGGCTGCCTGCTGTTTTCGAGAAGGAGCCCGTACTCTGGCTGCAGTCCCTTCTGCCTGCGGCTTGTTCGACGATCCGGGTTTTCTTTGCCGTCGTCCTCCTCGCGGCTTGAGCTTGGGTCAGCGCTTCGCGGGGGCGTCCGGATCATGGAAGAAGCAGCACCTCCACCAGACCTCACGTGGTCGTGACGTCGACAAACACAGCAGTCGGCGTTTGTAGGATGAAACTGTTTATTTGGCCGAACTTGTGGCCGGAAAATGAGAACTAGAACTACAGCAATGCACGCTGTACAATGATAGCGGCGAACAGGGCGTCGTCCGTCGATCAACTGACAAGCGATCAAGCGCGTCGGCTTTTATACAGGCGCTATCGAACTTCCCAGCAATATCGCTGGTGGCGGCGTTATCTCTAGACAAAACTGGAACATTCGCGTGCGGGGCGCAATCTTAACAAACCGATCTACTACAATCGCGACGCTTCCAGAACTCTACTTCGCGGACAGCGTCGAGCGTTGATAACCTTCCATGCCGCTCAAACCCGAATACATCAAAACAAGACAAGAAGTGTACGTGGCAATATGTAATCTAGTTTTGCCCACAAATATTCGAACGTTACCTACATGTTTGAATGTCACAAACAGTACACTGGTAAAGCAGGACAGACTCTCAATAATAGAATAATTGGGAATCGCGTGCACATGACGACGAAATTACCGAAAGCAATGACACAACATTCTTATATGGCATACTACAACTTGCCTTGAATTAGAATTACTTGAGTAACTAAAAAGGAACGCATGCAGAAATACAATTTGGAGGGCTCGTTTCTTTGACAGAACGTTAACGTAAACCGGCAGATAATGAAGCCAAGGAAAGTATAGATGACGTTAACTCCAATGTTTTAAGTGTATTGTAACAATTGTGATATAGATGTGAAGGAAGAAAAGTGGACGAACAGGCATCCTGCCGCCGGCAGGGACGGAACCTGCTACCTTCGGATAGTACAATGCATGATGCAAGCGTTTTCATTATGTCAATGCCTCAAAAGGACTTTATTACAGAAGCAGCATGTTGCCTAATACTTTACTTTGTCGCTTCACAAAAGACAAGCTTTTTTCTTCACTGTGGCTACTTTCTCGCGTGTTTGCAGGCGGTATTTCTCACCGTTTTCATAAAATGCAATTTATGTGGAAATGGAAAAGTTTGGTATCTGGCACATGACCATGCACAAGTATGCGCCCAGCCGCATGATACTGCGCTTACTCAGTTCGTCTAGGAACTCATTAATAAGTCCACAGCGAGTCCTGCATGATACAGGCAAAACGATATAGAGTATATTAATAAAATGTTGTTGGGCTATTTGGTTCATACTGTGCGAAAGGTAATGACGCAACGAAAGGGGAAAACAATGAATAAACCAAGTTGCAAGTGACGCTCTTTCCTGTAGGCCTATTTTCTTCGCCTTGCGCTGCATCATTAGCTTTTGTACCATATAGAGCAAATTACTAAGCTTATTACCTGTAGTGCCTTGATGGTTGGGCGTTTGAGTCACCTTTCCTTAATGTTCCGATATTTGGTCAAGCATGTGTCAAAACCAACGAATGAAGCTGTTGAGCTGATATAATACAGGCATAACTGAAGCCATTTGTGCTTCTTCACTTCATGTATCACACATCGAGATAAGCAGCACGTAATAGCACAGTTTTCACCGCACCTGCAGCATCCTTGCTCATCATGTTCACGCGAACTCTAACCAGAAGTAATATCTTACAGACAAGCGTTTATGCAATCTCGAAAGATGGGTCTCATGGAGCGATTGACTAACGGAGTGGTGCTGAACGCCTCTTCCAAACCGAAAAGTATAGCCTTTCGTGCACCTTTTACATTTCCACGGAGTGCTATTTCAATGGGCGTGTACCGTCTCCAAAGGATATATATGCTGTAAGTTCACCACGGTATATAGTTAAGGCGGATCCCCTCCAGGTAATCGTGCAAGACGAAAATGCCGCTGAAATCGATAATAAACGCGTTATAGAGTGAAATTCTGCAAGATGTGTTCGTAAAGTAAGGACCATTTTGCCGTAAAAAGATATTTTTCTTAGTTGACGCCTTTTTGCGGTTATACGTTCGCAACAGCCTTTATTGTTTCGTAATCGGGTTAACGTCAGAACACTCAAAGCAACGCTGCATCAATTTCTTTATCAATTTGCGCTGAAAACCCTCGCCTTAGTATTGAACCAGTAAACAACAAGAGCTTAAAGTTGATTTTAACATTCCGGTGAATAAAAAAATTGGCGGCGTATCTGCGTGCTTCGCTGCAAATGTCGTCTAAAGACGATAGAAGAGGCGCTGCGTGAGATATGGACGCCGTCTGGCAATACGTCGGGAAACATGAGTGCTGTGTTGCGGGCTGGTAGTCCCGGCACAGCGGCAGGCGAAGACCGGTGGTGACCAACGCGACCGGTGGGGAAGCCGGCCAGCCCGAACACGCTGTTTGGCGCGATGCGCCGAAGGAGAAGAAACGTCCGTACTCAACGAGTACTCTCCACAAACTCTCTTACTTACACGTCGCCTGGGTATAACAGGAATGCCAGAGCGGCGCCCCCTGTCATTCGTACAATGCAATACTGAACCGAAACCGAAACACAACATGAGCTTGTGCAGAGGGCACGGAGGAAGACAAGTTTCCACAAAGCTACTGCCTAAGTACGAGGCCCCTACCGCGTCCTACGTCAAGCATCCCCAATTAACTATATGATTGAGCCTGTTCAATCATCTACGGACCGCCGTCGTCGCGGCCGCGAGACTGTTCACGTCGATCGACTGAAGCCGCATTATGACCCACCAGTTGTACCTGTTCCTTAGGTCGCCAGGATGGCTCCTTTTCCGCGAGGGAGTGATTTGTAACATGGTAGGGCGCAGACAAGAACGCCTGCGAAAGAAGAAGACGAAGACGGTCGTTGTTGGCGCTCGCGCTTGCTCGGCTTGGACCGCTGATCGCTTCAGCTGTGGCAATCCCCACTACGCCATAAATCAAAATTTTTGAGAAGTTGGGAAGGACCTACTACGCCATTATTCGTCATTCTGTGGAGAAGCGAGGCACCAGCTACACGTCTGTAAGGCATTATGTGCCCTTTGTTGACGCGACGACTGATGACGATGAAGAATTATGGCTCAGCCCTTTGTAATGGGTTGGAATTTTTAAACTGCCCACCAGTTATGTAATTTGCATTGGGTGACGCCCGGTCGCTATTTCCTGCTCCCGCCATGCTGTAAACATACGTTGACGTGGGAGAGAGACGGGGGGGACGAAGAACTTTAATGCGACCCCGAGGAAATGGCTCATGCGCTTATGGGCTTCCTTCGCAACTAATACAGGTGCACTTGCGAGGAACGCACTATGCTATAAATCATTGCAATTTTCGAGAAGTAGGAAAGCAGGCACTGTGCCATTTTTCGTCATTCTACGGAGAGCGTTGGTATCTGCTAAACGCATGTAAGGCGTTATGCGCACTTTGTTGATGTTGTGCCTGATGACGATGAAGAAGTATGGCAGAACCGTTTCTAATGGGTTCGAAGCATTGAACAACCTACTCTTTGCGCAATTCGCATTGTGTGACGCCTGGTTACAGAATTCGCGTTGTGCGACGCTTGGTGCTTATTTTACTCTTCTACCACGCTATATTGCATATGCTAATGTGGTTCCTTCCCAACAAAAAGCCTGTATAGAACCTCTTTGCAAAGCAGTTTCAAGCACAGGCATGGCCCAGAGGTTGAATACTGGGCTCCCACGCAGAGGGCCCAGGTTCGAACCTCGTTCCATCCTGGAATTTTCTTTCTTATTTTGTTTTTTTCCTTATTTCGAGCGATACTGGTTACGGACACCGGCGGCGGCGGACAACTACGGCGCCAAAAACGGCCGGTGAAATAATCTCATAGCAGGTTTCGCTGTAAAATGGCACCCCTTCATTGAATGATTATTTTTTCTCTGTTAGTGCAGTATATCTACATGAAGCGGCAACTAACACCATGGGAAAACAAGTCGCCTCCGTTAATCATGTGCACAGTTGTCCAAAAACTTGACATTCTTTCCTCTGTCTATTGGTCGGTGAATCCTAGTTGACACCCGCGACTAACACCGGTCACGCGACTAATTTAGTCTCAAATGGCCGCTTTGGTAGCAAACGGACAGCCTCAACCGTTATTTAGTTATTTGCTGTTTGATTTTTTTAGTCCTGCGACTGCAGTTGCTCACCTCTGAACCGGTGGGGTGAGTAGTGTCAAGGCTTCACCTTATTCTACGGGGAAATGACAGTAACTGCGGCGCGAGCAGACGTGAATTCTCTGTGACAACATGTATAGGTTAGACGCAAGTGTAAACATCGGTCTTGTTGAATCAGTTTCTGGTCGCCAGCCGCTAATGGTGGCGCGACCGATGCTAGTCTCAGGTGTGAACGAACCTTAGGCATTTTTGGTACCCCCTTTGCATATACTTTGCCATATGCGGATGTTTATATTGGAGTCAAGTGAATAATGGAGCTTCCAACAAAAGCAAATATATCAGCCAGAACGTTTACCGTAAGTCGACGATCGAAGCTTCATCGTGCACGTTTGTCCTGAAGCTCTGAAGTCTTGACGTCGCTGTATAACATATGCTTCAATCGATCGTTACTGTCAGTCAGTTAACTAGGCCGCTGTCAATGAATTTTTGCAGCCGACGACCCTTTGGCACATAAGAAATGAATCGCAACATACACTGGGCAACTGCCGGGAGCTAAGAATTACACGGACACGTACGGTCGTTGCGTTCAATGGCAATACAATGACTAATGGTCGCAAAAAATAATCCTAGTGCTTGCAGAAAGAACGAATGCATGACCCTATATGTGGTGTGGAGCGCTGCCACTGTTGACGCTAGCGTTGCATTGAAAAACTGTTTTGCGTTCCATAGGTCGCCAGAATTGTAGCCACCTTCACAACCACCCACGAAGCAACATGACACGGTTCATGCAATCGCCAGCACGTTACGCAAACACTAAAACGTGAGACAGCACGCAAAAGTGCGCGAATGACTACATGGCGTGCTGTGAGCGTTTGGACACGACGACGAAGTTGCGCCGGAGCAGCTTCGCGCGTTCAAGCAATAACGCAAGACAACATCCTGGCAGGCGCGACAGTGCTACGCCTCCTGTGACATCGTATCGTGGCCGTCCGTTTTCGAGCGACGATAAATATGTGGGACAAGAAACACCTACCTTATGACATGTCCTTCTATGAGACGATATATGTTTTTTTTTTCAGTTTTATGGCCCGTATGCACGAAGTATCTAGGAAAGATTAGGAACGATTTCATTTCCTTTCGTGTTGGAAGAAACTGTGCCGAGAGCGAAATGCACAGAGGTATGACAGTTGCTCCTGCTTTTATGAAATGTGTATAAATGACGGCACTGACTACGGTGACGGGGCCCGTCAGCGAAGTGGCTTCGTAAGTGGGACGGGGCCCGTCACCGTAGCGTAAATTGTAATAGTGACGGGGCCCGTCATAACAGCGACGTACTTATAGTGACGGGCCCCGTCATCGTAAAGCAGTGACTACGGTGACGGGGCCTGTCAGCACAGTATCATTGTAAAAGTGACGGGGCCCCTTTACCGTAGATTTTTGGTCGTTTCGCCCTCGTCGTGTGGTCTTCGTGCCATAGTTGGTTGGCGTGCTCTCCATGGAGTGCTCGGGCTGCAGGTCGTCAGTTCAATTCCTCTCCGGTTTGTGTCAGGTTATGCGTCAACGTCAACGTTACTGCTCTGACGGAGTCGTAACTTTTTCGCTTATGTCTGCGGCGATTAGACAGCCCTAGCGTTCGGACCTCGGTTCTAATCGCGCTCAATAAGAAAAATTTTCCCTTTTTTCAGTATTTTTTCACAATAGCGTCCCGAGCGTCCGGCTAGTCAACAATAGTTACTCATTCGTGGTAGCACAGCTCAGCGTGGGAGAGCGGAGCCTGTTAATCAGCATGTCGCTACGCTGCTGACGACCATGCGCTGGGCAGCCAGTTACATGGACGCCATGGGCGCAGCGAGGACAGCCAGTCAAATCACCAATGTTCCCTC
This sequence comes from Rhipicephalus sanguineus, assembly GCF_013339695.2. Taxonomy (NCBI): domain Eukaryota; kingdom Metazoa; phylum Arthropoda; class Arachnida; order Ixodida; family Ixodidae; genus Rhipicephalus; species Rhipicephalus sanguineus. The sequence continues at coordinate 64,214,294 of NC_051181.1, forward strand.
CGAGTTCTCCGAATTCTAGAAATAATCCAGGAGGACTTCAGGCGCAGGTGGCTGTTTTGGTCGGCGGTGCACGATAGTACGAAAACATACCGGGAGGGGGGGGGGGAGCAGCGACGCAGCGACATTGGCGACATGCTGATACGCAGCATCAGCGGCGCAGCGACATGCCGAATAACGGGCTCCGCTCTCCCACGCTGAGCCGTGCTACCACGAATGAGTAACTATTGTTGTCTAGCCGGAAGCTCGCGACGGTATTGTGAAGCAATACTGACAAAAAATGGAAAATTTTCTTATTCAGCGCGATTAGAACCGAGGTCGCATAGGAACAACGCATCATCCGAACGCTAGGGTTGTCTAACCGCCGCAGACATGAACGAAAAAGTTACGACTCCGTCAGAGCAGTAACGTTGACGTTGACGCATACCCTGAAAGAAGAGGGGAAAAAAACGGAAGAAATCGAACTGACGACCTGCATCCTAACACTCCATGGAGAGCGCGCCAACCAACTACGCCGCTACTACGCCACGAACGCCACATGACGAGGGCGCCTTCTAAAACGACCAAAAATCTACGGTAAAGGGGCCCCGCCACTTTTGCGACGGTACTGCGCTGACGGGCCCCGTCACCGTAGTCAGTGCCATAAATGGCTAGGCCGGGACTGAAGCCCGCAGACAGGGGCCGCCCCTCCCCTCCCCCCCCCCCCCCCGATGTTTTGGTGAAGTAGGTGTTTTAACGAAAAATTCGGCAGATCCCACGCAATGTGGGAATATAGGTAATGAGAAGCAGCCACCAAAGAGCTGCATATATCATCTTCTTTGTCAATGAGGCTAATGAAGTCATTCATGTCGTGGCATCTAGTTCGCCATATATCGCGAGATTGTCATACATGCATGCGCGTACAATCTGGTATATGCCATGCTAATGAAACATATATTCTGCTACATATGTGGGATGCGTGACCTTCTATTTATGTTCGGCACTGCTGTCATGCCACACGAATTTAAGTGTATATCCAGTTAACAAAATGGCCGCGAGTGCACCATGAGCGTGGCGTCTATATCATACCTACACGACATGCATGTCATGATTTTCGTGTTACCATGTGTTATTTATGTTCGCCGCACAGACGTCGCGCAATGCCGATTTTGGTCTATATCAAGCTAGCGAAACGGCCGCCAGCGCACCATAAGCGCGGCACGTAAATCATGCTGTACATGACATACGTGTTATCATTTTCATGTTAACTCCTGTTATTTGTGTTCGTCGCACAGTAACGTCGCGAGATACCAATTTTGGCGTATATCAAGCTAGCGAAACGGCCGCCAGCGCACCATGAGCGTGGCACGTATATCATGCTGTACATGACATGAGTGTCATGATTTTCATGTCAACTCCAGTTATTTAAGTTCGTGACACAGTCATGTCGCGAGGTACCAATATTGGTGCATATCAAGCTAGCAAAACGGCCGCGAGCGCACCATGAGCTTGGTACATCAGTCATACTGACACATGACATGCGTGTCATGATTTTCATGTTGACTCCAGTTATTTTGGTTCGTGACACAGTCACGTCGCGAGATACCAATTTTGGTGTATATCAAGCTAGCGAAACGGCCGCCAGCGCACCATGAGCGTGGCACGCATGTCATGCTGTGCATATGTTGTCATGATTTGCACGTTAGGACCTGTCACTTATGTTCGTCATGCACTCTTGTCACGCCATACCAATTATAGTTTAGAGCAAACGAACGAAATGGCCGCGAGAGCACCAAAACAGTGGAAGGTAAATCATGTCGTTCATGACATGGATATCATAATTTTCATGTTATGACGTGGCATTTATGTTCGCCATAAAGTCATGTTTCGCCATTCCAATTTTGGTGTAAATCCTATTAACGAAACGGCCAGGAGACCACAAAGTCGTAGGCGGATTGATAGATAGATAGATAGATAGATAGATAGATAGATAGATAGATAGATAGATAGATAGATAGATAGATAGATAGATAGATAGATAGATAGATAGATAGATAGATAGATAGACACGCTCAAAGTCGCAGAAGTTCGCTAAGAAATGCTTCACATTTAAATAAATAATGAAAATAGGTGTTTTCTAAAATAGTCAAGGTTTTTAGCAAGTGGGCCCTCCTCCGGAAAAAATTCCAAGCTGCGGGCCTGCCGGAATTATACCATACAAAGCTCACCTTGAAACTGTCCGGAATGTCTCTCTGCAGTTGCTCTGGCCCTCTTGACGCATTCGTTTCACAGAGAACTAGGGAAAGTTGTAAGAGGAGCAGTGTAAACGTGACACATTGCAAGGTGTGCATTTTGCCAGCTCCTAGAAAATTGTCGAGAACGCAGGAGAAAATGAGGTCCTTTTATTCAGCGACATTTCCTGAACCTCTACCTGCGCTTATAAAAAAAATAGCATTTTATTTCCTGCAACGCTGTACCATAAGCTGAATGAGAAATGTAATGTGACAAACCTAATTAGGAAAAGTGAGAATGCATCACATACGCTCGAATCTCCCGAATAAGTCTTATACGAATAAAAAAAATCACAGCATATCCATGGAGTGAATGATGATGAGTGGGCGAAGCTGCGGAGGTTCATCGGTAAACCGTGAATCTTCCGTGAATTCTGCCCAGTGCATCATCACCGACGTGAGATCGGGCGCGTTTATACTAAAGGTTCGATGAGAGTTATGACGACTTGCAAGTCACTTTAATTTTACATGTACGCTGTGAATTTTCATTGTTTAGAAAACCATTGCTTTAGAAAACATCTGGCATCTTTCGTTAAGCAGCTGGCGTCTTTTCGTTTTGCTTTAGAAACATCTGGCGTTCTTTCGTTTTGCTTTTAGAAAGCATCTGGCGTCTTTCTTTGGTTTATTTCATCAATCAACGGCGTTTTGAACAAAATTGATATTGTTTAATCACGCACAGGATAAATCTCACCAGGCACTACCTTGGAGGTAAACAATGGCTGGTAATGGGAATGAGAGACAGAAGAAGTCGGCTTTTAGCGAACACTCACAATTCTACATGTACTAACGTTTCCTACTGGAACATGCCAGTGGCTGCTAATGGGGAATGAGAGACAGAAGAATTCGGTTTTTAGTTAACGCGCACGCTGCGAATTTTTTATTGTTCAACACCGCACAGGAAAAATCTCCCACCGGCACCACCTAGGAGGTCAAGATCTGGTACTAGCGTTACGACTGGTTACGCACTACTACGAGGGACGAACGGGTGCCGCTTTAAGGAGCTTCGCCCCTAAAAGGTTGTACCTCAGATAGTTGGTTGCTTGTTCGCCTCGTTAGCGTACACCAATTACCGTAATGCGTCAGCCACATTACATGCCAATTTTTCAATTAAAATAGATGTGACATTTGTTATTGCAAGAAAAAGAACGTCCTGAATGCGCACCCTCTTCGTGCTGGAGTGTCACGTTCCTTGCTTGCTTGGTTTTTGTTCGCAGTCTTTGTCGCAATATGATTATATAACTAGCATTAAACATATCGCAGTGTTCCTGCGGGCCTAACTGAAAGCAAACTTCTACGAGTTGTAGTTGAATCCTTGTAAAGCGGTCTGCATTCTTCGTTATTTATTTAAATTCGCAGGATGATTGTTCCGGGCCCTTTCCAGTGGTGACGGTGATCCGACATTACTCTCTGGAGCCAGAGCATAAGGATGACCTCTGGCGCAGTTGTAAATGATGTGCAAAGCTTTCGTTTGAATGACGCAGAGCTTTTGTAAAGTTCTGTGAATGAGAGTGCCTCATACGAGTTGGCATTGATACACTTTGACATAAACGAAAATCTGAAAAGCAACATTACGATATTTGTAGAAAGAACACAATTATTGCGGTTTAATATACCAAGAAAACGCGAGACAGCTAAGCACACGTGACTGACATGCACATCCTACAGCAGCTTTTCTGTACAACAAATACCAAGAGGTTTAAACGCTGAAAAAAATTGTGTTTTTGGACCCGTAAGTCCAGCAGTCACAGCAAAATAGAGTTTCAATTTTTCAGCCGCATTAATTTCTGCTGCATCTAGTTTCAGCCAACGCTCCAGTGTGACAAGCATTTCGTTAGTTTTTCTTATCAATTCGTCCAAATTTTTACAGCTGAAAAATACATTGGTGTCATCAGCGTATATAACATAAAATGAGCTGCTACGAATATTGGCGATGTCATTTATATATAAATTAAACAAGAAAAGCCCCAGAATACTTCCAAGTAGCACTTCTGACGTAAGATCCAGCGTTTGTGATGAGCGCCAATTAACGTTCACGTACTGACATCGATACCACGAGTAAGAATTCACGAGTTGAACAGCACGTCCTCGAATACAGTGACTTTCAAGCTTGGCCACACATATTTTGTGTTTTAAGCTGTAGAATGCCTTCTTAAGGTCAACAAAGGGAGCTAATACTAGAACTTTTTCATCATAGTCTCGAAAGATGTTTTTTTTCTGCGCAAGCAGCGAAGGTTCGGTCGACCTATTTTTGCTAAAATCATGCTGGCACGGCGTTGGAATGTTTCTAGAATCTGTCTTTGTAGGTGCTTCGACTTCATATCACTACATCGAAGACACGTTAGGTTAAGCTGGTAAATTGTCGTTATTTCTACGGAGTTCGACAGATATTGAAGGCTGTTGCTCTTAGTGAGCAACAATAAATAACATACCCAAGCTGCAGTAGACGGCGTTAACGATAATCTCGTGCCAACTTTATTTCCGAATGAGAAAGGCAATCGAGTTGGAGAGTTCGAACTTCAGTCTTCTTGAGTTCGGTTTAGTGATCTCATAAGGAGGAAAATCTTCCATTTGCAGCAGCGTTTTCTGCTTCATAGCAAACGTTGTCATTACTCCTGACGCTCGCAGATTAACCACCGAGGGACAAAAACTCCTTTTTTATGAAGCAAACCTCAGTTTCGTGCCATTGTGTTGCGCTGGCTAGTCCTCTTCTCTTGCATAAGAGCTGCCGTGGTAGAGTTGTGGACAATCGCTATACTACGGAGATGGCGACATAGGCACAAATTCCCGCAATTTAGCCCTTGTATTCAGCAATAGCAAATAAATTCACTTAACAGAAGAGTTAGTCTGACAAAAATAGCGATAGAACCGAAATCCGTGAGAACCTGAATCGACAGCGGTAAGGACGACTGAATTTGCGGCTTAGTGTAATCCTCTCTTGCAGATTTGCACTGAGTGATGTGCGCCAAATAAGTCTGGTGATAAATGCACACAACTCCTGCCCATCGCTTCCACTTTTGCAGTGTGAAATGATTTACTCACTGGATAATTGCATGGATCCAATGCTCCTGCTAAAAGCAAATATAGGATTTTAACGCAGTGTTTTAAATGCATCTATCTATGTATCTATCTATCTATCTATCTATCTATCTATCTATCTATCTATCTATCTATCTATCTATCTATCTATCTATCTATCTATCTATCTATCTATCTATCTATCTATCTATCTATCTATCTATCTATCTATCTATCTATCTATCTATCTATCTATCTATCTATCTATCTATCTATCTATCTATCTATCTATCCAATAGCCTATTACTTTCCGCTCTCGTGGTCACCTCCTTAAATTGTTATATTGTGAGTATTATTCATGCGCTTCATCTTCTCATCTGTAGTACGCATCACCACCACTCTAGCCTGGGTTGTGGGGCTCTGGCTCGGTGAATAAAAGAAGAGTCTTGCGACCTTAAGGCTGCATCACAAGTGGTGGAGATGCTGGGTGCTACCTACATCGCGTCCTGATGGCCTATTACAGCCAGTAGGGCGGCAACAGGGGCTAGTCGGTACGTATTCATACTTATAGTGCGCTTCCGGAGGACACGGACCGTGGTAGAAGAAGTCGTGCTTCCACACGGTACCGGCCAGCCTTGAAGCACAGACTTCCAGGTTAAAAAAGGCGTTGTACCCGGATAAGGTTATCTGCTCGGTTGCTGAAAAGGCCCTTGCAATCTTCACTACAGGGAAGATAGAGCAACCCTCGAGGTCGAGTGGCAGATTGGAAAGACCGGCTGTCATTCCGTACATCCACAATCTCTCACATAGGATAAAGAAAGTCATGTCAAAGTAAGTTTGACGTACGAGTTGTTTTTTCAGCGCCAAACAAACTAAAAGGGCTTTGTAAAAGGGTCAACAGTGGTGAACGCGGAAGGAAGGAAACGAGCTGTAGCGTTAGGCACAGAAACAAATTTGTGGAATGCACAGAAGGCGTTGTTTACGGCATTCCCCTCTCCTGCATTGGGAACTACATAGGCCAAACGGGGAGGTGCATTAATGAGCGACTAAAAGAGCATAATTACGCTGTATCGCTGTTGACACACCCTGGTCATTTGGCTTCCCACTGCACAGAATGTAAATGCAAGGCGATGTTCCCTGACACAAAAGTTTTGGCACGATCTTTCGACCAGACAGAGAGGGAAATCACCGAAGCATTTTACATGCACATCAGCGAAGGGTGCGTTAGCACACCCTCGATCGCCCTTTCTCAAACAGAAATTAACTTTTTGAAGGAAACCGTATTACCGCACGCGTAACCTCTTGACACGTTTCGGTGATACTGTTTAAAGCCATGATATGTATATTTTTCTTGTTTTTTGTGTTATACTGCCTCATCACTGAATCCCCTCTCCCCCCCCCCCCTCGTCATTTAGTGTGCCTTCTTTCTTGTACGTACATAAGGCTGTACGTTATCGAAATAAAGTAGTTGTGAGTTTGCGCATCATCTTGTGTTGTTTTCCTTGTTTCTTGGTCCGTGTCCTCCGGAAGCGCACTACAAGTGCTATTACAGCCCATCCCGTGTCCCGAGACACCCTTCGCCATCGTCGGGGTCAATCTAGTCGAACATTTTCCCATCACGCAAGCAGGTCATCGATGGATCGTGACAGCTGTTGATCACCTGACACGGTACGCAGAGAATGCTCCTCTATGTACTAGTTCTGCCTCAGATGTTGCCGTTTTCTTTATAAACGCCATTGTGTTGAGTCATGGGGAACCTCGCGTCCTGCTGAGTGATCGCGGCAAGACTTTCCTGTCCACTATCGTTGAAGACCTGCTGAGGACTTGTGGCACAGTGCATAAGCCGACGTCAGCCTACCGCTCTCAAACAAATGGGTTGACATAGAGATGTCATCGCACACTAACAGATGTGTTATTCGTGTATATCGGACCAAACCACGACAACTGGGATAAACTTTGGCCATTCATGACGCCCAACCACGACACCCCTGTCCAACGAACTAATGGTTACTTTCCTTTCTACCTCGTGTATGGCCGTTGACCTACATTCACTATCGACGTCTCTTTGGTAAATACTCCAACTAACGCCTCGGCAACCATATCCGAGCAGTTCGTCGGAAGACTTGGCGAATGCCGGCAACGTGCTCGCCTCAATACAGAAGCCAGTCAGCAAGATCGCAAACGACGTTACGATAGTTCTCATCGCGACGTCGCCTTCAGTCCTGGGGATGAAGTGCTGCTTTGGACACCTATTTGACCTCCAGGATTGGGCGACAAGTTCCAGTCACGCTTAATTGGACCATATATAATTACTGAACAAACATCCCTTGTGAACTATCGTGTCACTCCCGCCGAGCTTCCTTCGGATCGTCGCTGCCGTGGTTCTGAGATAGTTCATGTTTCGCGTCTGAAGACATTCGTTCGACGTCCATTTTCCATCTTAGACGCGGTCGGGCTGGCCGCTAGCTTGCGGGGAGGAAAATTTGTGTGAGCATTATTCATGCGCTGCATCTTCTCATCTGTATATACTCATCTTCACCACTCTGGCCTGGGTTGTGATGGCTCTGGCTCGGTGAATAAAAGAAAAGTCATGCGACCTAAACGTTGCTTCACCATATACCACACTTGCATGGTAGCAACGCGAGTGTTTCAAACTTCAGACAAGTACCCATAAAGGCGTCGTCTTGGGACAACGCTGATTGTGGTTACAGCGTTGGCTATCCGCACTTATATCAATGTACTAAACATTAGATATGCTGAACTATCACTCCGCAATCAGTAGTAAAGCGTTGCGGGAATACGCCTACGGCAGCTAGTTCTGAGGTGCACATCATCGCACCGTAGCGTGCACTTCTTCGCGACGAACACGAGGTCCCTCTGTAAAGTGAGTGCCGATGGTACGTTACAACATGAGCTACCTTTTACATGCCAGTGTTTTCGGCGCGCCCGGTGACCCCACGATATTCGCACAGCTGGTCAACAGACACAAACACGCAGACACACCTCGTAATGCTTGGTTAAAAAAACTGCCGGCATAGGCTGCTACGAGCAGCCTCCTTCGCATGAAATCGATTCCTAGAAAGCGTGTGACCGGCCAAATGTTTGTGTATTGCACAGTTGTATGCGAACGTTATCTGCCGTGGTCAGGTGTCACGTACATCGTGCACACCCAGCATGCGGTTTAATCGCTCTGTGAGCCCGTTCGTGTGCAAGTAGTACGCCGTGCTCGTTCGATCCATAATGTTGCATTCTGAAAGTTTTCGTCGTTTTCGTCTCCGTGGTCACTTCGATGACCACGGAGACGAAAACGCAGTCTGTGTCACTAAGGAGTTCTCGATGTGCACCATGCCAAAGTGCGAACCGGTAAAGGACTAATGAGGCGACATCCAGCGCTGTAGCACTGGGCAAAGCGGCAGTTCGCATGTAGTGAGTCAAATGGTCGACAGCAACTACGATCCACCAATAGCCATCCAGTTTCATTCGCAGAGAGCCGTAAAGGTCAACGCCGACACGATCGAAGGTCTTGGCAGATCACTGAAATGGCTGTGATGCGCAAGTCGCGTGCACAGGTGGAGACCTGAGCCAAGCACTCCACAGCCAAGCACTCATTTTAAACTAACACGGGAAATATTTTCTGCTTTCGTGAGCGTGCGACTTCCGTAGTCGACGTTGTAGTCGGGCTTACATCCAGGAAAGACAGCGCCAAGCCCGACGTCACTCGTGTCTGTGTGCTTCAGTAGCAACTTTGGGATCTGTATGACATTCTGTCACTAGTGAAAAGAACACAAAAGAAAGTCAACAGTAAAAACAACACACACAAAGAATGTCATACAGTAAGCAATACCAACTAGGCCAAGAAAATGTTCTTCCCAACTTTGGGATCGAAGTGGCGAAGAATAAGTATAAAGGTGAGAGCGTAGCGAACCCGCCGTTTCATGCAGCAGACCAGAAAGAGACGTCCGCGGCGCCGGAAATATGCTGCGTAAGTGACATGATAGACGCAAAATTGGGAACAAATTGCCAGAAATGCAGACATAGGCGTACAAAACTACAGAATTCCATCATAGTCATTGGCTTGGAACTCTCCGCGGTTGCACTAAGTTTTGCAGGGTCTGGTCAAACGCCGTATTTGGACAGAATGTGACCAATAACATCCAGCTCCCGTGCATAGCAGCGGTATTCCAGGTCAACGTTAATTGACGTATCCAAATATACCTAACGCGAAGCAGTTGTGCCGGGAAATCGGTCGAAAAAAACACAATATCGTGAAGGTGAAGCGACGCGTACACCACCTTAGACCCCAAAGCGAATTATACATAAGTCATACAAACGCGAGAGGCTTGTTATCAAGCACACATGGCATTGGGCTAAACCCGCATAGGCTCTCAGGTGTGGTAAATCCACTCTTCTGACTATTATATAAATATGCTCGATTTCGGCGGTTTGGGCCCCATTCCTTCTTGTTTTCCAATTAAATTAAGACATCTTGAATACAGAAGACGTGCAATTTATAGGAAGCTTATGCGCGGTTTTGATTACAATTGTTGAATAATTTTTGATTACATGGTCCTCGTTACAAGGTCTATCTATCTATACACACACACACACACACACACACACACACACACACACACACACACATATATATATATATATATATATATATATATATATATATATATATATATATATATATATATATATATATATATATATATGTGTGTGTGTGTGTGTGTGTGTGTGTGTGTGTGTGTGTGTGTATAGATAGATAGACCTTGTAACGAGGACCATGTAACGAGGACCATGTCGTTAAGCGCCGTCTGCTAAACACCTTAAAATATATATATATATATATATATATATATATATATATATATATATTTTAAGGTGTTTAGCAGACGGCGCTTAACGACAATAGGTAATGGCGACCGTCACGGCAAGGCACGAATTCTCTGCGCGAGCGGCGTCCCTTAGAAGAAGCCAGAGAGGACGACCCACTAGAAGGCGCTGGAGGGAGCAACCCATAACTACGTTCCAAGCCTTCGCTAGAATTACCGCGGGTACGAAAAGGGAGCCGCCCGGAGGCCTAACAGCTGGTCACTATGAGCGGGCCATAGTAGGCCTTGAGGCACTCCACGTTGACAATGTCGCGCCCTCGACGGCGCATGTCTGAAGATGGTTCGATGGTTTCGTGGTTTGATCCGGTAGTTGACCGGCGATGTGCGCTCGACGATGCGGCAGGGGCCTTCGTATTTCGGCAGCAGTTTTGACGAGAGCCCACTTGCAGTCGTAGGGACGGACAGCCATACGAGCGCTCCAGCGAATAACGTGGGCGCAGAAGTGCTGGTGCCATCACGAATGCTCTTTTGCCGCTCTTGCTCAGGCATCGTAAAGGTCTTGACAAGCTCGCGACACCCTTCAGCAAGCCTGGCTGTGTCAGAAAGCGGCGCACACTCCGATGGATCCGGCTTGTATGGAAGTGTCGTGTCGATGGTGTGCGACGGGTGCCTTCCGTACAGTAAGAAGAAGGGTGAAAAACCAGTAGTGCTCTGAGGGGCGGTGCTATAGGCGTAGGTGACGAAAGGCAGAATGGCATCCGAATTAGTGTGATCGGCGGCGACGTACATTGAGAGCATGTCACCGAGCGTGCGGTTAAAGCGTTCGGTTAGGCCATTCGTCTGCGGGTGGTAAGCAGTAGTTTTGCGGTGAACAGCATGGCACTCTGAGAATGGCTTCGATGACTTCCGACAAGAAGACATGGCCTCGATCGCTGAGAAGCTCCTCGGCTGGATCGTGACGCAGCATGAAACGGTGTAGTACAAAGAAGGGAACATCGCGCGCTGTAGCCGCTGGGATGGCGGCGGTTTCGGCGTATTGCGTTTGATGGCCAACAGCGACGTTGGCCCAGCGGTTGCCAGCCGACGTCAGAGGAAGTGGTCTATATAAATCGATGCCCACGCGCCCAAACGGACGGTTAGGGCAAGGTAATGGTTGTATACCAGCTGGCGACACGTGCGTTGAAAGTTTTCGGCGTTGGTAATCAAGGCAGGAGCGAACGAACGTCTGCGCGTAGCGATACATCCGTCGCCATAAGTATTGTTGTCGAATGCTGTGGTAGTTTTGGATACCCCAGAGTGCGCGCATTGCAGATCAGAGTGGAAGGACTCGCATATTTCAGAACGCAGACTTCGGGGTACTACAAGTAGCCACTGGCGGCCGTCGACGTTGTAATTGCGTCAGTGCACTAGGTCATCACGAATGGCAAAATGGTGGGATTGACGACGGAACGCGCGAGTGGATGGTGTTGCCGACGGATCAGTGAGAAGGTCGATCAGCGAGGCGATCAATTTGTCCTTGCGCTGTTCGGTAGCGATGGTCTGAACGTCGATGGAGGAAACAGCAATGTAAGATACTGAGCTGGGGGCATTTTCGTCAGGCAAGGGGAGCGCGAAAGGGCGTCGGCGTCAGCATGCTGGCCTCCGTTGCGGTACAGAACGTGGATGTCGTAGTCTTGCAGGCGAAGTGCCCAGCGGGCGAGACAGCCTGAGGGATCCTTCAATGACGACAACCAGCATAGTGCATGATGTTCAGTGATGACATCAAATGGGCGACCATATAAATAAGGTCGGAACTTTGTAAGGGCCCACATCATCACCAGGCACTCTTTTTCAGTGACTGTATAATTGGTCTCGGGTCTAGTAAGCGTACGGCTTGCGTATGCCTCGACATACTCGGGGAACCCTGGTTTGCACTGCGCAAAGATAGCGCCGAACCCTACATCGCTAGCGTCCGTGTGTACCTCCAGTGTGGCCGTAGGGTCGTAGTGGCCTAGTATGGTAGGGGATGTCAACAAACGACGGAGCTTTGCGAACGTGTCGTCACACTCGGACGACAACGAATTTAGGGGTCCGTTACTTCCAAGTTCTTTTTAACCGTCAGTGGCGATATGAAGGTGGCCAAATTTCGTATGAAGCTTCCAAAGTATGAACACAGTCCTACAAAACTGTGCAGTTCCTTCACGGACGCAGCTTTGGGAAATTCGGCCACGGCCCGAAGCTTCGCCGGATAGGGAAGGATTCCGTCCTTGGACACGACGTAGCCGAGGATTGTCAGCTGCCGTGCCGGAAATCGGCACTTTAAGAGATTTAGTTGGAGGCCGACGTTGCTCAAACGTGTCAAAACATGCCACAGACGTTGGAGATGCGTGGAGAAGTCCGCAGCGAAGACGACGACGTCGTCCAGGTAACACAGGTACGTGTGCCATTTCAAGTTGCGCAGAACGGTGTCCATCATGAGCTCGAAGGTCGCAGGCGCACTACACAGACCAAACGGCATGACGTTGATCTCGATCAAGCCGTCGGGCGTGACAAAGGCTGTCTTCAGTCGAGCGTCATCAGCCATGGGTACTTGCCGGTACCCTTAGCGCAAATCTAGAGATGAAAATAATTGTGCTCCTTGGAGGTTGTCATTCGCGTCGTCGATTCGCGGAAGTGGATAAACATCCTTGCGGGTTATCTTGTTGAGCGGTCAGTAGTCCGCACAGAACCATCCTTCTTCGAAAAGAGAACAACAGGAGAAGCCCATGTGCTGTCGGAGGGCCGGATTAAATCGCGTCGAAGCATATCGTCCGCTTGCTCATTAATTACCCGACGTTCTGCGGGAGACATGCGATATGGATGTTGCCGCAGTGGTGGGTGGGCGATGCGTAACAGCGGACGTGCGGCCGAGGAATATTTGCCCGACATCGAAAGAGTGACGAAATTCAGCCGACAAGCTCAGAACCTGGGAACGCCGGACCGACGTAAGGCTGTCAGCAATGGAGGGAACAAATACATCAGCGGGTGACGAATCATACGTGGAAACAGCACTGATGGTACGGGAACTGGTACAGTGCGAGTCATCGGGTGTGTCTAGAACTTGTGCGTCTTCAACGGGTTCCACTCTGCCGAGACATTCCCCTTGAACCAACGCAACAATATACGGGGATGGGTTGGTAACAAAAATGGCGGTGCGGCCCTTAGTGACTCGCCCGGTCGCGAAAGGTACCGGCAACCCTTTCCGAGTGCAGACGCGGACAGATGCCGAAAGGAGTGGAATGGTGTCGGAGAGAGCGGCGCAGTAGACGGACACAGCCGTTGACGAGTGAGAATGGTGAGAGTTCAATTTCGGCTGGTGCGCAACGAATTACGGCGTCGTGGCGGGAGAGAAAATCCCATCCCAGGATGACGTCGTGAGAGCATGCTGCAATTATGATGAACTCGACGTCATGCAGAACGTCCTGAATGATGACGCGAGCAGTGCATACTGCTGTAGGATGAATACTCTGGGAGCTCGCGGTACGGAGCGACATCCCAGAAAGTGGCGTCATCACTTTTCGGAGTAAGCGGCAAAGTTTTGCGTCCATAACGGATACAGCGGCTCCAGTATCGATAAGGGCCGATGCGCGAACATCGTCCACAAACACGTCGATTACATTCGATGGACTTGGCTGAAGGCTTTCACACTTCGATAGCGTCGCAGCCTTTGCCTCCTGGAGTGCGACGACTGCGACGACCCATGCGGCCACGTTCGGTCACACGAGAGCAGGAAAACTTTCCTGCTCTCGTGTGCCCGAACGTGGTTGCATGGGTGACAGTGAGCGACGTCGTGGAGACGGAGAGCGGCGAGTAGCTGGAGGTGGGCGTGACGTCGATGACATAGGTGGAGGTGGGTGGTATAATGCACGGCTTGACTGGCTGATGACAGGTGACGCGACTCGAGGCGGCTGCACGCGTTGGCAATAAAGTGTCACGTGAACGGCGTAACCGCAAGCAAAGCATCGGTTCGCCGGGGTAGGTCCCGCCCATGGCGCAGGACGCGATTCACGGGTCGGCTGCTGAAATGACTGCATGGTGGGCTGCAGTCGGGGCCGAGGGATGGCGTCAGCATATGTAGCCGGCACACCCGCTTCAAAGAACGGAGGTCTAGCGGCGGCTTCTGCGTAACTCATTGGGGCATTGATTGATTGATTGATTAGTGTGGTTTTTTGGCGCAAGGACCATGGGTGGCCAAAGAGCGCCATGTCTTTTATGTGGTGTTAGCGATGACCAGTGATACGATGATGGGGTGTATTGTGGCTGTATAGAGGCCTAAAATCACGCGCTATAAAGAAGCGTAAAAAATGTGTATACAGTCTAAAATTATGGCAGTGACAAGTGGTGTGATCTATGGTTGTGGGATAAATGACGAGTGATCATGGTATTTACAAGTGAAAAACGGGATAAGAGCACGAGTGCCTCCTCAAGGCCTTTGATCCCAAAGGCCGGGAGGCAGATGCTTCCTTTGATGGAAACCGTAGCAGCAGCCTCAATCATGAGGCCGCGCTACGGAGCGCCTGGAAAAATAACGTTGAAATTATGTACACTTTTTAAAAATTCAAAGAGGGGCTGATATTTAAAAAGGGGTTCTCTGCCAATGAACATAGCAGGATGAAGAGGGTACTGCAGGTATACAGATGAAAAATGCTTTTTTCTGAGAGCGTCTAGTTCCCTGCATTGCAGTAAGGTGTGGAGTATAGTGAGGGGGTCGCCACAATGGTCACACAAAGGTGGATCGCCTCCGGACAAAATGTATGAATGTGTACTGTATGTGTGGCCAATCCTAAGTCTGCAGAGTGTAACTTCTGTGTGGCGTGATTTTGATACTGGCGGCCAGTTACCTAGTTGCGGCTTGATAACGTGCAGTTTATTTTGTGTGTGCCTATCCCATGTGCTCTGCCAAAAGGCCCTGAGCTTTCTTTTGAGGAATGGTTTTAAGTCTATTGGAGGGATAGCTACAGATGTATTGGGACTGTTTTCATGGGCGGATGCTGCTAGCTGATCCGCCAACACGTTGCCTTGTATCTCGCGGTGCCCTCGCACCCAGCACACTACGACGTGTTGTTTAAGTGAGTAGATCGTGCATAAAATAGAGTAGAGCGAGACAAGGACCGGATTTGTGTGTTTTGTCATAGTTTTTAAAGCTTTCACTACACCTAATGAATCCGTGTATATCACTGCCTTTTGTAGTTTTAACTGTTTTATGTGTTTAACTGCCGCAACTATCGCGTAGGCTTCTGCCGTGAAGATACTGGAATCAGGGTGCAGAATACCGGAATCGGAAAAGGATGGACCAACGGCTGCGTACGACACAGAAGTGTTAGACTTTGAGGCATCTGTAAAGAACTCAGGGTGTGGGTACTTGTAGTGTAATTCAAGGAAGTGTGTACGGATATGTGCAAGTGGCGCATACTTGGTAACTTCGATGAAAGAAACATCGCAATCTATAAGCTGCCACTGCCACGGCGGGAGATAGGCAGCGGGAGCCATTAGACAGTGTTCGAGAAGTGGCACACCCATTTCTTCAGCTAGGCTCCTCACACGAAGTGAGTACGGCTGTCTGATCGAAGGACGGTTGTGAAAAAGTTCAGAAGCAGGCAACTCATTGATTGTAGTGTGTGAGGGGTGTTCGTTGTTTGTGTTCACCTTCAGGAAATATACAAAATATAGGTAAGATCTCTGGAGGTGTAGCGACCACTCGTTCGATTCGACGTAGAGGCTTTCCACGGGGCTGGTGCGAAAGGCGCCCGTAGATAGCCGAATGCCTAGATGGTGGACAGGGTCAAGCATTTTTAGGGCGCTTGGTGTCGCAGACTGGTAGATTATTGCCCCGTAGTCTAGGCGAGTGCGTATGAGGCTTTTATACAAATTTATCAGACATTTCTTTTCACTGCCCCACGCAGTGCGTGACAATACTTTAAGAACATTCATTGTTTTTGTGCACTTGTGTTTTATGTACTTGATGTGTGTTATAAAGGAGAGTTTCGTGTCTAGGATAAGCCCTAGGAACTTGTGCTCCGTTTTTACCGACAGACGCTGTCCATGTAGGCCAATGTCTTGATCGGGATGGAGGCCTCTCTTTCGGGAGAATAAGACGCAAGTACTTTTTGTGCATTCAGTGTAAAGCCATTTTCGTCTTCCCATCTAGAGATCTTGTTTAAACCTAGCTGGACCTGCCGCTCACACATAGAGAGGTTGCACGATTTAAAGCCGACCTGTACATCATCGACATATGTGCAATAAAAGATATTCCGTGGGATGCAAAGACGCAAAGAATTCATTTTGATTATAAAGAGTGTACAGCTAAGTACACCACCCTGTGGCATTCCGGTCTCCTGAAGGAATGGTCTTGATAGAACATTTCCCACTCGGACACGGAACGTACGATCCGACAAGTAGCTCTCTATTATATCTAGCATTCTACCACGTACACCAAGGTGGGACAGGTCTCTTAGTATTCCGAAGCGCCATGTTGTGTCGTAAGCCTTTTCCATATCGAGGAACACAGAAAGAAAGAACTGCTTGTGGGCGAATGCGTCACGGATTTGTGCCTCGATACGTAACAGGTGGTCGGTGGTGGATCTACCCCCGCGAAATCCGCAATGGTACGGGTCAAGCAGACTGTTTGTTTCCAGGAAATGCATAAGTCGGCGGTTTATCATCTTTTCGAAAAGTTTACACAGGCAGCTTCTAAGTGCGATGGGCCTGTAACTCGCAACGGAGGATGGATCCTTGCCCTGTTTAAGAATGGGAACGACGATCGCCTCTTTCCAAGACGAGGGGATCTCGCCGGAAAACCAGATGGCATTGTACAAGGAAAGTAAGGTTTCTTGCGTTACGGCAGGTAGGTTTTTCAGCATGTCATATACCACACGGCCGGAGCCTGGGGCGGAACTACTGCAGCAGGTTAGCGATGCCTGCAGCGCAGCTAAGGAGAAAGCTCTGTTGTACGCATCGTGTTTTGTGGATTTGCGTTCTAATTTCTGTTTTTCTATTGTTGTCTTGTAGCGTTGGAAAGCCTCGGAATAGTGCGACGAGCTGGACACTTGTTCGAAATGTGCGCCTAGAAAGTTTGCTTGGTCTTCTAAGCTGTCGCCTTGTGTGTTTACTAGAGGCAGTGAATGTGTTTGTCGTCCTTCTACCCTACTAATCATGTTCCAGAGTTTGCCTTCTTGTGTGTATGAATTGATGCCTGATAGAAATTTCTGCCAACTCTCTCTTCTAGCCTGTCGGCGCGTTCTCCTGCCTTGAGACTTGATAATCTTAAAATTTGTAAGGTTCTCCGCTGTCGGTGAGTCGCGAAGCAAATTCCATCCTTTTTTTTTGTTTCTTACGCGCATTTCTGCAATGACTGTTCCACCATGGAACTCGTCGTTTTCCAGAGTATCCACTTGATTGTGGAATACATTTGGTTGCGGCATCAATCAGAAATGATGTAAAGTATTCTAGAGCTGCGTCTATGCTTAAGGAAGACATGTCCGTCCAACTTAACAGTGTAACTTTCCGCAACTGTTCCCAATCGGCCTTCTTAATCTGCCATTTTGGAACCTGATGGGGACATTCATTTGTAATTGGTGTGTTCAGAAGTATTGGAAAGTGGTCACTTCCATAAGGATTATTGATAACTTTCCATTTAATTAGGGGCTGAAGTGATGGAGACGCTATGCTGAGATCTATGGACGAGTATGTTCTGTTTGCAAGGCAATAATATGTTGGTTGTTTGTTATTCAGGAGACATGCGCCAGAAGAGAGAAGGAACTGTTCAATCAGACGACCTCGCGCATCGCAGCGAGAGTCACCCCATAGACTGTTGTGTGCATTCAATCTCCAAGGACCAGAATTGGTTCTGGAAGTTGGTCTATTAAGGTCTCGAATTCATATTTTTGGAGCTGGCACTGCGGGGGTATGTAAAGTGAGCAGATCGTGATCAGTTTGTTGAATAGGACGGCTCGAACAGCCACTGCTTCAAGGGATGTTTGGAGTGGTATGTGGGTACATGCAATTCATTGGTTAACTATAACGGCTACGCCACCAGACGACGCCACAGCATCATCCCGGTCCTTTCGGAATATGACATATTGGCGTAGAAAATTCGTGTTTTTGGATTTTAAATGTGTTTCTTGCACACACAGCACTTTTGGTGAGTGTTCATGTAGCAGCTCTTGGATATCGTCGACGTTTCTTAGTAGACCTCTGACGTTCCATTGTATAATTTGTGTATCCATTTTGAGTGTAAGTTAGTGCTGTGTGTACTGAAAGAACTATTACATTAGGTCACATGCCCTTTCCAGGCCCTGTGATGCAGGCTTTTTCTTTTTTGGCGCGCTCCAACGAGCCGCGCCGCTCTTTCGGCGCCTGAGACGCCGTTGGGCTTGCCGTTGTGTCCATCACCTCGGCAGAGGCGCTGGATTATCGGTCGCGGCTCACGCGGACGGGTGTCAGTGTTTTGGGGCTTTCTGCCTGAACAGAAGGCCCTGGGCCTGCAGATCCGGAGGCCTGCCTGCCGTTTGGTTGCGGAGCAGCACGGGCTGCTTCCGCTGAGGGGGCGGATGACGCTACCGCCCATCCACTGTGCGTGGTACGTGCGGTCGCCGCGAACCTTTGTGGCACTGCCCCCTTGCGTGCCACGTCCGCGTACAAATGACCCTGTGCGATAGAGAGGCGTTGGCGCGCCTCCCTAAAAGAGATGTTTTCTGTTACCTTGAGTGTAATTATTTCTTTTTCCTTTTTCCATGTAAGACACGTGCGAGAGTACGCTGCGTGTCCGCCATCGTAGTTTGCGCAGTGAGGAGTTTCAGCACAGTTGTCACTAGGGTGTTCGTGTGAGCTGCACTTGGCACAGGTTTGACGGCCACGGCAGCTCTGGGAGCCGTGACCGAAGTGCTGGCACTTGAAGCAACGCCGCGGGTTCGGTATGTACGGTCTGACCTTTAGTTTCAGGTATCCTGTTTCGATGTGTTCTGGTAGTGTGCTTGTGCCAAAAGTGAGGATTAGATGCTTTGTGAGGATTTCTTTATCATCGCGCCTGATTTTGATCCGCTGTACATTTATCACGTGCTGTTCACTCCAGCCTTCGAGGAGCTCAGTTTCTGTCAGGTCGAGTAGATCTTGGTCGGACACTACACCTCGGGAGCTGTTAAGGGAACGGTGCGGTGTGACAGAAAGAGGTGTCGTTCCAAAAGAGACGAGTTTGGAGAGATTTTCGAACTGTGTCTTGTTTTGAATTTCAAGGAGAAGGTCACCACTAGCCATTCTTGTCACCTTATAACCTTGGCCAAGTGTATCGGTCAGGCATCTTGAGACGACAAAAGGAGAAATCGTTCTTGCGTTCTTTTCAAGGTTTTCGCAGTGGATTATGTGGAATCGTGGGAAAATTTATTTTGGTTTCTGAAAAAAGGTGTCTTCGGTGCGCCCTCTCTTTGTGAGAGGAGGACGATCATGCAGTCGGGGGAAGGAAGCGGAAGCCATAAATTATGTATCAATTCGGCAGCTATGCCAGCCGCCCACCATGGAGCCCAACATGGGGACGCGACAGCACTTAGATGTATACAAGGCATACCAACGTCAGCTGTACACAGCCACTATAACCAAATATAATGTGCCCAAGAGAGGGACCACACACAAGGTTAACCCTCGCCGCCAGGAAAACGGAAGTAAATAGAAGTGAGGAGAAGACAGGAAAGATGAAAAGTGGGAGAAAAGACGAAGATGTGAGGGGAGAGAGAGACAGGAAAAGGCGACTGCCGATTCCCCCTGGGTGGGTCAGCCCAGGGGTGCCGTCTACGTGAAGCCGGGGCCAAAGGGGTGTGTTAACTCATTGGGGCAGCCGTTGGAATTACTTGTGGCGTCCTAGCGACAACTTGAGCGTAACTCTAGGGCGCAGGAGCCCGGGGGTTGCGGGTGGTACTCAGGCATGACCTTCGCAATTTCCTTCTCAATCGCTCGGCGGAGGGGATGAAGAAGGGTGGTCGACGACTGTTGAGCGTGCGGCGGGTGGGCAAAGGCCATGAGAGAGAACTGCCGTGCAATTTCCTCGCGCACGAATGACTTCACTTCTGCCAGCAACGCGGCCTTGTCAGGTATTGCCGCCAAGCCAGGAAGCTCTGCGTCGCGTGATGGGGAGCGACGGGTCATCAAATGCTGCCGGCGGAGCTCCTCGTAGATCTGGCACAGCGTTATGACCTCGGCCAATGTGCCAGGGTTTTTGGCCAGCATCATGGTGAAGGCATCATCGTCAATGCCTTTCATTACTTTCCGGACCTTGTGAGACTCAGACAAGGTTCCGTTGGCTTTCTCACACAAGTCAAGGGCGTCTTCGATATAACTTGTGAAAGATTCACCGGCCTGCTGAGCTCGGTAATGTAAGCGCTGTTCTGCTTGCAGCTTACAAACTGCTGAGCAGCCAAAAACGCTGATGACGGCGGTCATGAAATCGAAATAAACCGCGAAATCGGACGCGTGGTTGTTGTACCACAAGCTTGCTACTCCCGCGAGGTAGAATATCAAGTTGCTCAACTTGTCTTCTTCGTCCCATTTCTTGGGTATGCTGACGCGGTCGTAAATTGCGAGCTAGTGCTCCACACCGGTGCTATCGGCGCCAGTGAATATAAGTGGATCACGTATATGGGGGACACCGGGACATGTGTTCGTTGCGGGAGGGGTCGTTTGCTGAGAGGCGTCTTGAGGCATGGTAGATGGCAGGGTACGGGATCGAAGCTCCAGGGGCATTTGATGGGAGCGCAGCACTCTTCACCAATTTGTTAAGGTGTTTAATATACGGCGCTCAACGACAATGCGTAATGGCGACAGTCACGGCAAGGCACGAATTCTCTGCGCGAGCGGCGTCCTTTCAGAAGACGCCAAAGAGGACGACCCACTTGAAGGCGCTGGAGAGAGCAACCCATTACTAGGATCCAAGGCTTCGCTAAATATATATAGTAGTGGGAAAAGAATCACACGAACCCCGATAGCTAGTGCACCCAGAGGTGAATGAATGCTGCGATCAAGCAATGTCTAAGTTTTCAGATGTCGTGGATTAGAAGGTAATGGGAACTCCAAGGTGACGCACGCCGGGTGACAGCGCACACACGCCGCCAGCAGTATTGGATTCTGCGGCATTTGAAGCGGCATTTCCTTCGACCTAGAGTACCCGTCCGGAGCACGCAGGAGAGGCTGGCTCGCAGTGTCGGAGGAGCACACTGAGCATCCTGCTAACCTTGCTGCTGCTCTCTTACGCGCGCGCAGCTTGCGGCTTCTGCGAACACTTTCTGCACGCACTAGTAGTAGCCAAATGGAGCCACTCTCCTCCAACAACCATTCAGTCCTTTCTTTGACACACCCAGAATGCGCTGGCGTAAGGCAGGCGATGAGATATCTTTAGAATTTCGCTTTTTACGGAACATCGTGGCATTAATGAAAGCAAATGTTTGTCTGGACCATTTTTGTACACGCGCTCTCCCAGCCCCCGTAATACCAGCATCATTCATTACTTCATTAAAAAGGAATTTGATGACTGCTGATGCAAAGCTCATTGTGATTTCATGCCTAGAAGATAAGTGCACGTGAACAACTGAATTTATGCCGCATCAACACAAGTAAATAGCACCAGCCAATTCTGATGTAAGTTTTATTATCTGACTCACCTAAGTACTAAAATACGTATTGTCGTACCGAAAAGTATGTTTGTAAAAAAAAGATCATTTGGTTATTTATGTTCAAGCAAGCTAATATACGTGATCGGGAACTTGCAAGTGCATCTTCGACAGGCTTTATATGTCAACGTTGCGACACTTCTCAGCGTCACGCAGTAACACGCCGTTGCCACATATGTCGGCGAACAGTTTCACACAATACTCGGGAACCGCATCCTTCACGTGATCTGTAAGCCACAGTATGCACTCTGGAAACATGAAAAAGTACATTAGAAAGTTACGCGCAAAGGCAATTTAAGCAATTTCAAAAAGCTATATTTGTTTTGCAAGACACACTTTTAGATAAGTCATCAGAATAACTAGATTATTTAGGAAAATGGGGAAACCCGCGTGAAAGAACATGTAAATTTTGTTTCAGATAAAATGTGGTTGCTTATAATAACAATAATAATAATAATAATAATAATAATAATGATAATAATAATAATAATAATAACAATAATAATAATTGTGGTTTTAAATGTTAGAACCAGGATATGATCAAGAGGAGCGCCATAATGAAGACCAGCAATTTCGACCACCTAGGGTTCTTTGACCTACACACTATTATAACTACACGGGCCTCGAGCATTTCGCCTTTAGAATATTCTTGCTATTTTATAACAGTTACGAAGGTATTAGGAGTGACGCTTGAATATAAAATCTGCTATGGAGATTTCAGTGAGATTCTCTGCGTGAGCAACTATTTCTATGTAGCATACATGGGATTCTTTATTTATCGTGTTATACCCTTTGCATATGGTATAACATACAGGGAGCAGTCCACTGAGACACGAGAACAAAAGCCCCAACGTGTACTTGAGGTAGAAGATGTCCTCCTGGAGACTATGGACCTTTGGCTGAAGGAGAACGTACGGTTAACCATTGTTTGGTGACAAAACAAGTTGTAAACAATCTGCAAGACATTATTAGGGTTGCTTTATTTGTCGTAAAAAAGTGGCAACCTTTGTAGCAATATAGTGGCGTTCTGTATTTGTGGCTTAAGATCAGAAGGGCACAGGCCAGAGCTAATTTATAAAATGTGAACCACACTTATAGGGAACGGTTAAGGCGTTTTCAGTTCTAAAAAGCGACAAAATAGCGCCGGGTGATTTGACAGATAACGTAACGTAGGTATAACCGAAAGTGTTTTGAAAAGTGATAGAAAGAAAAAGAAATACTTCATGGATATTGTTACGGCGCCGTGACGTCGACAAAGGCAGCAGTCGGCGGGTCCTTCCTATATGAAACTCTTTATTTGGCCGAACTTGTGGCCAGGAAAAGAAAGTCAAAGTCCAGCAACACACACTCTACACCAATAGCGGCGAACAGGGCGTCGACCGTTGAAAAGCTAAACCGCAGCAAGACGCGTCGGAATGTATACATGCACCATCAAACATTTGTGCCTTATCGCTCGTGGTTGGCAAGCTCTGGAATAATCTTGACTATTCGCGTCATGTGCGAAATCTTGATCTGCTACAATCCGGAACGTTCCCAGACATTCCGGCGTGGCTTGTGCAAGACAGAAGTTACACGTGTAAGGGGGTGGCAACGTAAAACATAGAACGAAAGGAGCGTGTGTGGCAGTATGGTTGTTTCGGAAGTAGGTTATGTATACGTACATGAAAAACAAAAAAAACAAAACCTACAAGCGGAATATCCGAAATTCCCGATATGCAATTTGTTTTTTCGGCTGATACCACCGAAACCCAACCGCTAAATTAAATCCGCCAATGCGCTAAAACCGCCCCCCAGAGAGAGTGTTCCCTCCTTCCTGTTGCAGTGAAGAGCTAGAACTTGAAATAAAAGCTGTCACTTTGGTTGTAGATACAAATTTACTATCATATATTGCATGCGTAACTAGGGAAAGACATTGATCCGTGTCATGCTTCTCTGATGCCCAAAATACAGTTGCCAAATAGTTTTAACGCATTACATCAACATGTTATGTGACACTGCGCATTTTATTGCTAGCAGAAAAACATTATTTCTTGTTTGAAAATATCAAATTTGAATTGTTTACTTCTATTTACTTTTTGTTAGAAGAATTACGGTTTCAGTTATGTATACTTCCAATGGGACCCGCACTAGCCTGTGGCTATGGGACCATACAGTTTGTGCTTGTTTTGTATAAGATATGTGTGCAATAAAGAACATTCATTCATTCATTCATTCATTTCAACAACCTAGTGTCGCGGAACAGACGCAGCAGCTGAAATGAAGTACTAGTAAAAATTGTTAGATTTTTTATGGAATACTTTTTGCAATTTACATTGCAGTCACTGCGCTTATTACGCCTCAGACCTTTTTCATCAATGTAGTCTTACCGTCTCCAAAGTGCGGCACCTCCATGATGGTGCAGTTCTCGTAATCCGTGTACAAAAATTTCGCAACACCAGAACTTGCATCACCATCTGAAATGAAATCCCAGAAGCAATCTTCTATTGCAGCTTCCTTGATTGGATGCGTAAACACGTGTAGACAACAGAGGTTTTCGAGGAGCATTCTGCAAAAGTGCTGGATTGCGGCAGACACTGAAGTTTAACAAAGAAGCACATGAAGAGGTAAGACAGTAATTATGTAGTCGTCCTCTACCTTTGATATTTATTACGAGAATAAACAAAGCTTTTTTGCATTTTATGAAGGGATGCACGAAAGCAGAAAAAGAATTTTCAGGGAATAAATTTAATGTTTTTTTTTTTCCGCCAACGTCACGAAATGTCTCCCACGCTATGGTAACTCCACTAGACCTTAAAGAGGGTTTTGCAGATACTCATAGTTCTAGTATAAAAATTCTACAACAATAGTGTCGTAGTTATTATACAGTGCTACAACTTCTACAATGGTAATGGTTATACCAGTCATTCTTATCACTGTCATGTCAGGCCCGTAGTCAGGAATTTTTTCAAAGGGTGGGGGGCCACTTTCTGATGGCCTCGACTATTTGAGAAAAACACCTATTATCATTATTTATTTATGGCAAGACCCCCTCTCCTCCATCAAAATTGACCTTGCAGTGCGATATTGAGTTCACAAATTACAACAAAAGTTGCTTGCATTTGTAAATTTAGAGACAACTGGTTCAAACCCTACACAGTTAAAAATGTCTGTGTAGTGGACATTTTTGGGTGTTCACTTCCCGTACAAAAGCATACAAATAATGAAAATATACTGACAGGGCGATCCGGTAGAAAGGGACTGACCATTAGCTGACTGACGACGTCATCTCATTGCCTGTAAACTAACGATTAGGTTTGAGTGCATTTTCTTTTACTATCTGGTATCGAAATGTTTCCTGATTTTATGGAAGTTGCCTGAAGAGGAGGTGGGGCTCATTATATAAGGCGGCATCTACCGGAGCGCATAGGTTGCCTGCCTGCTGTATTTACGGCTTGCGCGGATGGAAAAAGTAGATGAACACGTTTATACAAATTGTACACTATCCGCTAGCACCATCATAACATATGATTTTCGTGTTGCCGCCTACATTCGTGTCTAAAAATTGGACATAATAAAATAAGTATGGTTATATTTGACAAGTTCTTTATACATAATATGCTAAGAATGTCACACTTGTGACGCTATATGCAGTTTGCTGCAAGGAGAGGTCTGTATCTAATAAAGACCGACTTATTTACTGTTTACAAGCTACCATGACAGACCACGTCACACACAGGCGTGCCTACAAACATTGTCCATAGTGTTGTTCTTCCCAATGCTGGTCGTATTTGTTATCCCTGTGGTCTTAGCAGAGCGACACAGTCGCCTACCAACAGCGCTAAAAATTGCACTTATTTCTTTAGCTGATGACTAGCGCCACCTACAGCACATCAAGCAGGCCTCATTATCTAGGTGTGCAAGCCTAGACATTGCTTGCTTTTCATGCTGCAACGTGCCGACTGCTTCTTCACGGCAAACGCGTGCTTTGTGTGAAAGACGCCATGGAGATGGAGAATTGCAATGTCAGTGTGCACGTGAAATGTTTCAAGGCTTACCACACCCGCACATAGCAACCCTAATGCCCGGTCTCCTATATGTATAGGACGGCTTGAAAAACAGTGTTTCGTTTACCTGGCAGTAAATAAAGAACTTGCGCTTCTTTTGAGGGTAGAAGTACGCTTTTTTGAGAAAAAAATATTTTTCTCATTTTTTTTAGTTTGGGCATATATGGGTTAAAGTTATTTGTGAACGCACTATGTAATAAAAGAGCATCTAGGGACAATTTACTAAGAGGGAAGAAATATGTCCACTAAATTAATCGTTCATCCAACATTCCTTTATATCATGTAAGTGCAGAGTGGACACGTTATTTTGCAACAAAAATTATCATATATCTTCAACCAGCCACTTGTGTGGATGCGTGCAAATTTAGGAGCCTGAGCATACTTTCTAGCACTAGCGCCATTTAGCGGATTCAGTGCTCTTGGAACCATAAAACATGTGAGATATAAGCGAACTATTGAGCATGCTTAGACTGCAAAACTGCCCATGTACTACCAATAGCCAATTATGGACGCGAAATCAGCGGGCGTTGCGGAAGTCTCCATGGTTGTAGCAAGCTTAGCCGGATAAATCGAGGTAGCGTTGCCGCCACGTTACCGCATTTCTGCTAATCACGCAGCGTTTTGAAGCAAATATGGCCGTTTTTTTGCATTGATATTTCTCTTTTACTAATACAAGTCACATTCGCTTTCTTGTATTGTTTGATGCTTTGAATGCACATAGACGCTCAGCAAATTGAGACACATTGAATGCCTGAAGGTCGGCAATAACAAATTCATGTTAGTAATCAGTGAAAAAGCTCGCACTGACTTGAGGTTAGAACGACCACAACACCACATAAAATATTCTTATGGTGCTGGTCATTTTTCGCCCTTAAAAATGTGAATTTGTGAGTTCGTCATTAGGACAGCGAGGAGAAATTTCGGTGGCGGTCAAAAACCTCAATTATGCTGTACAATTACTAACACGAAAATAATCGATATTTAAATGAGCACCCTTATGTTTCCTTTTCTGTATCGCCCTTTGAAGTATAAACATAAACTAGACTTAAAGCAAGCATGTCTACGTCACCGTAATCATATCTTACATCTCCAGGGCAGATGGGTCCTTAGCGGTTGAAGCATGGTAGGAGAAAACAACATGACTGAACCTTTCCAGGCACAGTGATTCCAATAAGAATCATCCGACTGGTACTTCTTTAAGCCACCACTAGGTAAAAATAATTGGTTGTTCTTCCGCTGAACTCATATTTATCATCTGCACTACATATGCTGCCAACCCGTTATACAGAAGTCCAGTCATGTGAAGGAAAATATTACAGAAAGGCTCGTGCTGTTCGGGCAATTTGCTCAGGCATTTTATTGAAGCTTCTGAGATAGAGCATTTATTTTAGTTCTCTATCAGAAATTAGTATGTTGGCTACTGGGTACTACTGCATACCACCGAAATCATTTTTAAGTAATACATTTATAACATAGAATGCAACAATTATTTAACAGTAATGAATTGTTGAATTAATTATTAACTGCAAAAACCAGCTGCTTACGTTGAAAAGAAATAATATGGGGCGGAATGGGCTATGTAAACGGTGCCTGTAGTATCTACAAACCTTTCTGCAGCAGCACGCGATACGCATACGTTGGGTTAACTCACCCGAATTCACGGTAAATTGTACGGTGTCTGGACTGTCACCTTCAGTGAAGTGGAAAGGAACGTCTTTTCTGTGAAAACATGAAGAGAGGAAAGATACCATTTCATGAAGCAATACTTTATAAAAGATCAATACATTTACAATTTCAGACGCAATCATCGTGGCGATGACGAGATTTTCCTACCGAACCCTTGGTTGTCATCACATCTGTATGAAACCGAAATAGAAGCTGGCAGTGCTGGGAAGTGTCGAAGATAAATGTATCTTCGATACTACCTTGCGAACACCGTGAGTATCTTGTTTTGGGGTATAACGTCCTAAAACCGCGATAGGACTATGGGAGACGCCGTAGAAGAGGGTTCGGCAAATTTGCAGGACCTGAGGTTCATCAACGTGCACCTAAATCTAAGCATACGGGCCTCAAGCATTTTCGCCTTCCACGAAAATGCGGCCGCCGTGGCCGGGATTCGATCCCGCTACCTTCGGGTCAGTAGTAGAGCATTATATTCACTAGGCCATCATGGCGTGCTTGGTTGAACCGCACATATGTAACGTGCCGAAAACGTGACCAAACCCAGCTATGGTGAACAGAATAAATTATAATAGAAAAAGGTAAAATGCGCAGCTAACATGGGAAGAGATGACACTTGTTAGGTGCGCATTTATAGCCAGCCCTCCACTGCGTTATTTGAGAACGAATTCGCCTTACTAAAGTATGGGTACACACTATGCATTGTCTCGTGCCGGCGAAATTATTCGTCCTGTTCTGTACAACGCTCGTCCTTGCTTTCTTGGTATCTGAGGTTTCCTTGATGTTCGCTTTGTCATCCTTTCCTATGTTTGCTGCGCATTGTAACTCTTTTATTGTATTATTAATTATTTTCATTGCCGTAATATTGTGCTTCTACGCATTACCTGTGATTTTGTGACGTGAAATGACTTTCTATTTTCATTATGTATTTTGTCATCAGCGGTATTTCGGCCATTGTACTTAGCATGCTTTTCATGGGGCGTTCAGATACTATGGTACCAGCCAAAATGTCGCTTGAACTCCTTCAAATACACCACACGAAATCCGCCAACTTGTCATTTTTCATTGTGGCGACTACATACCCATTTCGTGGCATAATGTGTATTTTTAGACATGAGGAAATAGATCATTTGTCTGTATTTCTTAGGAACGCGTGCCGTTCGCCACAGAACAGTTTTTAGAACTGCGCTGTAAGAAGCTTCATTATTTCGCTTACCGTGCGCTGCCATCTGATCCAGCTAGAGACCAGACGTAGGTAACCGACTTGGCCGCGGGATCATAGTTTTCTCGACGGGCCCACAAGCAGTCCAACATTGAGTCGTTGTTAATGTCCATGACAGCGATCGCCTTGTCGTAAACGTCGAAAATCTGAAATTCAGAGAGCTTACCTTACTAAACATTTCGGGACATTCCACAACTTTTGTAAATCCATTTCATGCGAAGCAGTCAGCGAGCAGTTGTGAATGTGGTGTTTCATGGCTTTCAGCCAAGTCTTACGAGGTCGATCTATGACATCGTGCAAATTCAGCGTTGTCTGCGTATGGTGGTGTGGTTGGTACGGTGCATTAAGTAATCATGGCCGGTAAAGAAACTCTTTATGCGGCGAACTTGTGCCCATACAAATAATCAACGATATCGACGCATACAGTCGTTGGTCATCAAATTACCAGCTACTCGGCGTAGTGCGCCGCCTTTTATACATACCTTATCGAACCTTCCAGCGTTATTGCTGGAGCTCGCGTTAGCTCTAGAATACCCTCGTGTACTCGGGCCTGGGCGTGATCGTGACAGAACAGTCAGAAACAATTGAGAAGTTTCTAAACATTGCGGCGCGCCCTGCAACGAGTGGTGGCAACAGCTGTTTGGGTGAAACCCGCAAAAGGCGTTGCCACCACTTGATCACATCAATCCGATCACATCAGAAATAAATGAACAAGCGCGTGTGACAATATCGGGGACTTACAAGGCGCATCCACTACACTGACGTGTAAATAGTTGCGCGTAACATCCGGACCCACATTCCAGCACGGACTTCACTTTTATCAATAAAAAAGTGTAAGCAGCTTTTGCTTCCCTGTTTCTGCAGGGACAAGCAACGCTACACTTTGTGCGCTGAGCGGGAAGAGTACATATGGAATTTACTACGGTATTACAAAGCAGATAGCTAGAACTACAACCACAGCTCACGTTCGACAAGCACCACCACAACTACTGGTGCTAGGAAGCCATTGATGTAGTCCACTTATTTACGATCTGTACAGAGCGGATGCTGGATGAGAATCGTTGCAGCAACCTTGCAAGCGTTTGGCTGCTGCAATAACACGCTCACTAACACGCTCCACCTTCCTCTTGTTTCAAACCAGCATTGTGTCGTGCAAAATATACAACATATATTCTTGCTGTTCCTCCATTGCTCTATAGGCTCGAATCACGCGTGGCGCACAACCACATAATACCGGTCGTGGTATGCGGGTATGCACCACAAGTGACTGAGTGTAAGCATTTAATGACGTTCGCTACAGGCATGTCGTGTTATCCATGTCATGACCAGTCACTCATATTCGTCATACACTCATGTCCTCCTATGCCAATATTGATATACGGTGTATCATGTTAAGTAAGCGAGCCCAAGAGTACGCTCACGGAGGCAGATAGATAGATAGATAGATAGATAGATAGATAGATAGATAGATAGATAGATAGATAGATAGATAGATAGATAGATAGATAGATAGATAGATAGATAGATAGATAGATAGATAGATAGATACTGAATAGGGGTTTTAGGAGTGCCAACAAATGTATTTATTGTTGACAAGGTTAATTGACTAATTTTGGTGTTATTTCTTACCATATCACTCGCGGGAATATATTTCTGCCGAAACATAGCGATCGTGTGCGATCACTACAAAACTGACTGTCATAACGAGTTGATAAAAAGCCTGTATTTCTGAACAACAAAAAAAAAACACCCGGGTATCATCTGTGTTGAGTGCACTCGGTCGTCGATTGTGAGCAAATTAGGAAGTGGTGGTGCTTATACATCTACATGTAATAAATTAAAACAGATACTCCGACTAAACACAACAAAATATAACAAAAACCTACACAGACGTTTCGCCACCTATGCGGGTGGCATCTTCAGTATGCACTGGCACCGAGTGAGCGAAGGTAAGCCAGTCTATTTCTAGTCTCGTATGTCTCTGTACACATCCGGTGGGGGGCCACGGTTGCAACCGTGCCGGCAAACGGTGCCGGCAAATGGTGTATATAAATGGCTCACCGTTAGCATTGCGAAGAACGTGGCGTCCGTGGCCGAATCGTTTCGCGCTGCGGAGCGAGGGGTCGTAAGTACGATTCCCGGTGACGGAACTTTTTCTTCTGGTTTCTTTTCTTTGCCCACTGTTAGTCTTTATATTTTACAACGTCATATCCGTGACAAAAATACGTCAATGGAGCCGTGGTGGAACCCGGCATAAAACACTTCCTGTTAAAAACCATGACCTCCGATATTAGCTACGGTAACCGCGGAGGCCACAGCAAAACGAACCTGAAGATGGTGACGACCACATTTTGCAATTGACTTGTATGACGCGCGTGTTATCATTTAGTAGGTAAAACCAGAACTCTCAGCCTTCAAAACGTACATGCGCGATATTTTTGGTGACGACCAATTCAGATTATGGGAATCACACGATGTCACGCGTCTTTAGTCTGCTCTTGCTGCTCACTCCGTGTTACACGGCACGTACCGCGGTCAGAGGCTCTGCTGAGCTTCACAGTCAAGGTTACCACGATTATCCGTCAGGGCTACACAAAACAATAACAACAGAGAAACATTAGCAGACTTTCCAATGCGACCATCTTTGGAGAGCGCGAGTATTTCGCTTACCCATCTCGTTCGCAACGGCCTCCATCCAGCTCTCTCGCCTTTCTCCTTCGTACGACAGTTCTCAAAATCTAAAACGGAACGTTGTTATTCAGTTCTTTACGTCCGTGGCTATTCACAACGTAACACCAACGTCGACTGCGGCGGCTCTTTGTAGTGCGCGGAGCTGTCGCGTCTGCTTTTGTTTTCGTCGTCGTTCTGGCGAGTGATCCAGCAAGCACTTCATAATGACTCGGTGGCGCGTCCGACTAGTGGAGAGAAATTCATTGCTCTCTTCCTGAGTATTAAATGCACAAACACACGCAATATTATGCTCAATCGTGGTTTCGCACTCGCTAGTTGCACTCGCTAGCTCCATAGCAAACTGTGCAAAGTAGTCGGACCTTGTACTACCCATAACTGCTCCGACAGGCGGCGCTGCGTGTCTTCGAAACTCCAGAGTCTGACGTCTATATAATCAATGCGAAACATTCCTTGACAAATCGAATGCATTTTGATCTCTATCTATCTATCTATCTATCTATCTATCTATCTATCTATCTATCTATCTATCTATCTATCTATCTATCTATCTATCTATCTATCTATCTATCTATTCCTAACTTGGTATATACCGAAATTCACAGAGGAGGACTTGAACGCAAGCCGAGGATGACTTACACGTCATCACATCAGTAACGTCACATGGCTGTCGCCTACGTCGCGAAGCCCCTTCCTTCCGTAGCCTGTGGTGCATACATGCGCACCACGTTCTGTGGTGCATGGGTGTGCGCAACAATTCATTCACATGCCACATATGCAGGCGAAAGGAACAGAAACTGGTATATTTAAAAAAACTCTTTCCGTGGGTTAAAAAAGGGAAATAAATACCGTATACTATAGTTGATGTTTTTAAAGAAGCACAAACGCTGAGAAACTTGGTGCAACTACCATCAGGGAGCAATAATAAGGCTAACATAATTATATGTATTATAGAAACCTCTCCGTGACACTTGTTGCGGTCGTGGTGCTTGGGTGGAAAAGGCGAAATCCATGTATTGAAGTTAGACTCTCCACAATTACCCTCTAGCAATAATATTATGATGCATTTGCTCGATTTATCTCTTGCAACTAATATTTCATTCTCTATTTCACTATCGCCAAGGTTAGCCCACTTGTCCAAGCATGTAAAGAAGGTGGTCCGCTACCACACTTTTCATGATGATGGATAGGTACGATCCGAACTTTCGATCTCCGTGCGAAGTATTTAGGACATATAAGGAAAACTACTGTTTCTTACGTAATTTTAGAGAGAAAGATGGCAATAGCGAGCATCTTAGAAGCCTGACAGAAGCTGATATTACTCTTCAAATAATTAATATCAGAAGCAACCATGTCGGGGCCATACAATGTAAGGCTCACCTTGAAACTGTCCGGAGTCGCTTGCTCCAATTCATTTGGTCCTCTCGATGCACTTACTCCCCAAGAAAATAGGAAAGTTTGAGCAACGAGCAGAGTGAACGCCATGAAGGATGTCTGCATTTTGCCAGATCTACGAACAATGTCGATGAACTCCGGATTGGGCCACGGCCTTTTATTTAACAGAACTTCCTGTACCCGTGACAGCACTTACAAATTGAGTGGAACTTTCGCGTCCTCTATTGATACCATACATAAGCCAGATGAAGAGATGCAATATCAGAATCTAATTAAGAGCTCTGAGCATGTACCCCTACTAATAAGGGCTTAATACGAAAGAAAATGATATAACTACGTTAGTCGATAGCTTTATAATCAAAGGAAACGTCGCACTGCTGGAAGATTTCATCTAAACACGATGAAATTACATCTCATATTTTGTTGCACCAACAAAAAAAAGGGTGCCAGGAAGACTCACTTTCACCCTGATTGAGTGTCACGTTCCTTGCTTGATTACTTTTTCTCCGCCACGTTTTCCGTACACTGATTTGGCAACCGGTATTGCTCATTTGCGGCACTCCCGTGTCGCTGAATAAGGGAAAACTTCCGCAAGCTGGGTCTAATTACCTAACGCGTAAGTTTTGAGTGACCTTTGGTTAAATTCGCAGGGCGGGTCTTCCGGGATCTTTGACAGTGGTGTTTCCAACAGCACTTCCTAGAGCGAGAGATGAAGTTTTCTTCATTATTTATTTGTGAAAACCACGGTACACGAAGTAGCGTTCCCAAGTCAGTCCCCTCACGACATACATTGATAAGATTTCCTTATTACGTGTATGAGAGAAAATGTGCAAAACATCGTTAGACGAAGTAGCTCTAATTATTAGTGCCGTTTTTTTTTTGATGACTGCATAAAGCACTTTTCCGTCGTAAGTATTTCTGAAATACCGTTGTAGATGTTGTGTCTGTTTTTCATTTTATAGCTGATAACGCGGTATAGTGCAAAAGCCAATTATCGGGTTTCCCAGAGAGTGTGACAGATACTGGGCACCATTGCTCTTTGGCGGCATGTTACCAGCAACGATAAAAAAGCAGGCTCAATGCGCAGTAGGGCCTACCTTATTTCAAGACGAACAGGGAGGTCTCAATCGTGAATTCAAATTCCTGACTCGGGAGGTTGGTTCAGCGATCTCATCTGAAAATCGTTCCTCTCTTAGTAGAGCTTTGGATTTCGCATCAAATATTTTCACTACTAGCCACGCTTACACAAACACCAGTAAATGCCAAAAACGTCTTCTTTTATGAAAATTTGTCTCAGCCGTAACAATGACTGGATGCCTGACCCGATGTGATGCTCTGATGCAGCAGAACGTTTGATGATCGAAGCCAGTAAGATATGGTGATGAAATAATACTGACATTGTTACATGCTTTCCATTGCGACTGAGCTTACCTGGCTCAGGCTATTACACAGGTCATAGTTCAACTTGAACCATATACGATAACGACGATAAATTGTGTCATAGATCTCCAATCTTGTCGACTTGTGGAGTTAGCAGCTGGTACCTGTTAGCGTTCCATGGATATGCTGATGAAAGTTGGCGCAACTTTCATCAGCATATCCATCAGCATATCAGCAAAGTTGGCTCAGTCTGCCTGTACAGTATGAAAAGCCATGTACGCTCTGGAACGTACCTGAGCACTAACGATAACACTCGAATCTTCGGTCACGCACGTTTAAAAGCCGAAGTTTTTCAATGATCATCACATTATTAGCGATCGCAGAGCCTGCTCGTCCATGTCGTTGTGTTGTGAGGATTAGCAGCTTGTAGCACTTAGCGTTTCGTGGGTTTTCGGGCGCATTTTGGCGCAACCTATAGTTGCGCCTGCACCAGTCAGACTGCCGCATTCTTTAATGTGACAACTACGTCATAACTATTGGAAATCCTACTTTGGACGTTGCGCTTTGAGCGTTGGGATCGGAGCTACTGGAAACGCTATAGGACGGTTGTACCGCTGCTCCCCTCGTCCTCTCCCGTAGGCTTTCAAGTATACAGAATATTACTACGGGCCGAGCATGACCGTCGAAGTGGCCCATTTTGTCACGCAGTGCACAGATTGCGAATGACGCAAGACACCAGCAGTAAAGCCAGCGCGTCCCAACAGCCAGTGGAGCCTCTCTGCGGACCGTTCCATAGAATCGGAATGGATCAGGAGAGGTCGTTCGCGAAGTCAGCTTCAGATAATAAATGAACAATTGCGCCTAAGGATTTAAACGCGGTTAGCCCAAACCGCACCCATAGCTGGTCCAACCAAAGTGGCGAACTTGTTTGTCGAGAACATTCGACTAAGACATGCTGCGCTAGAGCTCAACAGCTGAAAAAGGAATGGCCTTTACAAAGGAGCTTGCTTCAGCAACCTTGAAGTATTGAGTGAAATGTGGTTGAATTAGCAGGATGTTCCGTGTTCTCTGACAGCGGTTTTTCCGACAGCATTTTCTGGAGCAACAGATGAAGTTGTCATCATTCACTATGTCTGAAAAACGGACGAAGTAGTGTTTCGAAGTCCATCCCTTCACGCCATACATTGACAAGATGTCCTAATTACGTGTATTACACAAAAATGTACAGAAATATCGTTAGACGAAGTAGCTCTAGTTAACAGTGCCGTGTTGCTTTTTTTTCGATGAATAGACAAACCACTTTTTCTTCATAAATATTTTTGTGAATATTGTTGTAGATGTTTGGTCTGTTTTTCGTTTTATCGTACTTAACAGAGTACTAGCCTTGAGGCAGTGTCTGGATCTCGACACCGATACGTCGACGTGGACTCAGTGAAAGAAATTCTTCGGCGATACTTCAGGCCATACAAGGTAAATCGACGTCTCGGAGTTCTAGAGTACGAGGTCATCCCGGACGGCATTGCGAACTCTCAGCGGCGCAGCGCACGAACTGGGGCGGTTCATTTCCTGCGCCATAAGTCATTCAACGCGTGTTAAGGAACCTGAGGATTCTAGTTTTGCTCGATGTACCATCTGTGACCGCGGGTAACATCAGCGACTTCGCCTCCCCCGTAGCCACTTTCGTGCAGGAATCTCACTAACCCTCTTCAACCTCACTGTAGTTGAAAGGATGTCCGTGGACGCGCTGCTCTTACTTCCGGGATATTGTCCGTTCGCCTGCTTACATCGCCATTTGGTTTCCTGAGTGGGCTGTGGTACAAGGTAGAAAGGTGTAGTGGGCTCGATGGCGTCCAACGCGCGGTGCCCCCGCTGTTTGCTTGGCTACTGAGGAATATACAACACCAAAAGGCCAGTAGGCGAATGGAACTTATAGGCTCTTAAGTCTTGTATTAGTGTCGTTTTTGCTTTTTGTTAGCAAGGACAGGCCTATGGCGAGCCATGTCTTCCTACGGCGTGAAGGTGCCCAGTCATGTGATGTGCGCCGGTTGCGAGTCACGTGACGCGAAGCTTTCGTTGAAATATCATTGCCTAAGCCCGAAGGTCAGGTCATCTCGCGTTGCGTTATCAAGCGTAAACACAAGTATTTCGAATCTGGAGGCCTGTTTATGACCCACGTGATCTCACTCGCCAATCCCATACTCCCGGGCTTTTACAGCTGCGCTGTCTGAAAGTATTCATATCGTGGAATTCGCTCAATTTTTTCCCTTTATTAATAGCTTAAAAAGAGACTTGTTTTTAGTTTCGTTGTGTTTGATGTGTCAGTCAGGGGCAGGATTTTCGCTGCGCTATGTTCAATGAATATTTCTGTCATACGTCTAGGAACACAGGAACCTACGCAGACCCAATTTATTCGTTTGTCATTCTATGTCTCCATAGCTGTACAACACTGAAGGGACTAATACGTGCGTCGGTGTTCTGATTTGCCACGACTGTGTACACAAGGGGTCGTACACTCTTCCAGCTGCTTATGACATTTTCAGTCGTCTAGGTGTTTGTCCATACCTGTGTCGCGAATAAGGGAGCCCTAAAACGATGCATTTCAATCGAAAAGCCATTTTTGGATGCTAGGCGTTTTGGAAAAGACCAAAGGAGCCAGAACTCATATACACAACCTAAAAAATGGCCCGTTTGCCAGTATTATTCCTAATCGCAGTGGTAATTGTTATGACTATAAGCACTACCAAGGCGTACAAAGACCCCACAAGCTGCAGCGCGATCTACCAGATACCTTGCAGGTAAGCAAGCAATAGTGCGGCCATACGTTTTGTGTAAAAACCTAATCGCACTCGGCATAAAGGATTTTTGCGCGATGAAAGTGCTCCAAAACATCACTGCAAATAGCACAGAAAATGTATTTTTCCGGATGTCCGCCATTCGTGGTTTCTCACTCGAATAAATATTGCCAGAATCACTAGCTACTCCCCATGGCCCTCCCATGACAAGAGCTGGCTTTGTTTAAGCTTCACAGTGATGATCGAGGAGACTCACAGATTCCAGAGAAGGATGATTGGGGGAGAGAGAACGTATTAGATGCCTCAGTGTGGTACTGCTTCTGCTATGTATAGCGTGTCGCAGTTAGAATCTCACGGTGTGTCATGCGACATGGCTGCCACACGTCCGGCAGTGAGATGACCGACGAGGCCATCGCAAGAAGCTTGCGCGAAAACATCTACACCATGAAAAAGGTCACAAGCCACGGGGAGAACACGACCAACACACGGAATGTCTTCAACGCTTTCGATACGATTCGGACGTTCCCCGGAACGCACGATGACGACGTCGCAGTGGACTACTTCTTTGGTTCCGAAGGAACATGTATGCGTTTACTACACAGTGAATGTAGACAATGCAAGCGAATTGAATTTTGGCGTTTAAGTTGTTTTTATCTGACCGTTTCTCTACTTTTCTATTGCATTATTTTGCAAGAAGCAAATTCTTGCGATAGCTACATTTTTTTCTTTTCCCCGCGGATTTTCATACTGCGGTTTTGAACTATAATGTGGCAGGTAGTGAGCATTACCTGATATGCTCCAATGACCGCTATAGGGAGCGCCGTGCGCAGGGGCCATATTTGGAGACGATAACTTTCGACGACAGCGTTACTTTGCATGTCACAGAGTCTCGCGCGTCCATAGACTCAAGCGACTGCCTGCCCGCGTTTCCTTAACAAGCCAATCAACGGGTATTTCAAGTGGTAACTCGGCCGTATTTACCATCTACGAATACAGCGCCGGCGGTAGCCTTTTGCATGATTCGCCCACCTTGCTGGTCATTGCATAATATACGAGTGCACGCCAGATTTTGAGAGCACATGTAGAATTTGGAAAAAGTAGTAACAAAAGCAGGAGGCTAATTCTCCAAGCCTCAAAGATCTATCAAAGCTCAAAAGCGTGCGAAAGAACCCTTTGTTCTTCACTATAAGGAATAATTTTATTATCCTAATGAACGGGAGCGAGGTACTATATATGCGCGGCAAGAATTTCCGAGGAGAAGAGGAAAAACCAATTTTTGTTCTTATTTTTTATTTGTCTATCGATGGCAGCTGGGAAAGTCGAACAATCCGCTTTTTTTCACGACGCCACAGCGCATGCGCCCTTTCCTTCGCAGAAATTTTGAGAAAAACCTCTTGATCTCAAAAGCTCTCGTTCTAACGGTGCCGGTTTTCCCGGTCCCTTCCATACCCCTACCCAAATGACAAAGGACAAGCAAAAAAATTCGGCAGATCCCACGCCTTACGGGCATCGGTTTCATGCGAAGCAGCCAGCAAGTACATTTATGCTGTATATTATGGCTTTATTGAAGTAAGCGTTAAGAGGTGCATCGACGTGCTTTTGTAAGTATCGTAGTTGTGTGCACATCGTGTGCTTACCATGCGCGTCGACAACACTGGTGTTTAAAGGGTAAATTATGATGCGACATAACGTCAGTACTCACATTAGAGCACGTACGACAGTCTTATCGCAACGAAGGTCATTTTACGGCGCAATGATGTGAATATCATACGTAAGTTTCCTTAATGCACGCTTCAATATAGTTTGCCAAATCATTGGAATACAAATGTATTGTTTATTAGCCTGCTATAAAAGCGGAGCCAACACTGCAACCACAGACGTTAACCTGATATGACACGTATATCGTAGAAGTACATATGCAGTGTTCATTGTTTATCTATAAAATTAGACAGCCAGCGTTGCACCGTCAATACGCCTGCATAGACTCTTTTTCCAAAGCAGTTTCTAGACATGGCGTGGCTGTGTGGCAGTATAGCTGACTACCACTCAGAATGCTTGGGTTCGATTCCTGCTCGGATCCTAATTTTTATTGGCGTTCGTCGGGGCAAAGCTGACGGTGTCAGTTTTTCTTCACACTCTCGCTTTTAAAATTCCAGTGTCTGTTGTCGCCGTTCCTGCGTACATATAAAGTATCAGTCACCTGTGGCGCATATCCGTACACTACGGCCCGTGGTAAACGGGTATGTGCCACACGAGTGTGGAGTAAAGGGTTTGACCACGTACGCGACAGGAGCTCACGTTATTCATGTCATGACCAGGCACCCATGTCTGTCAAGTCCTTTTACCCTGCCATGCCAGTTTTGGTCTACCCCAAGATAAGGAGGCGATCTTGAGAGCACCCAGACCTAGACGGCTAGACAGATTGACATATAGATACGTAGGTAGATGCGGCCAAAGTACCAAAGGTTCGCTAAGAAATAATTCGCATTTAAACCTTAAACGGATGGATTGCAGAAATGCAATGTGGAAGTACACTGATGTAATCATGGTCACCATGACAAAAAAGCCCCAGAGAAAAGGAAACATGCTACCGAGATCCGTGACCTCGTGCGCAGGAAAATTGTGTCAGCATATAGTCCTTAACAGAATGGCTCCATACATGGATACAGAGATCCCTGAACTCATGCGCAGGTACAGTGTATGAACATATGGTCCTTATCAGACTACCTCCATACATGCATGAAAACAGTTACCTGCCGGACACCTTGAACACATCGCAGTGGTCTGTCACTCCGCAGGTACTTCGCAGGGCTCTGCCATCTCGCCACTCCTCCTTTTAACCTCAACAATCTGCAACTATCAAGTGTATAGAAAAAAATAAAGCAAATAGGATTGGCCGTTCATGCAGGTGACATCCAGGCTACACAACTACGGCTCCACAGTATCTCAACAGGATGCCATTAAAAAGGCGGTGGATCGAACGGAAACCCACCTCAAGTTAGAACTAGTAGGCTACCACCAGATGGTTGCCGTCCTTTGGTTCTAGTGCGATCTGTCCTTCTGAGGTAAAAACAGACAGATCAGGCTTAGCCAACCTATCCAAACGTTAAGAATTCGCCATAATAGTCGCACATATAGTAGAACGGGTAACAAACAGAAGACACAGTCTGAATGAACAAGACAGATTTAAAATCCCATAAGCAACAGAATCATCACGGTTTTCATTACCTGAACCTCAAGAATGCAGAAATCGAATGCATGGTACAGTTACCCGAAAGGCCATCAAGATTGCCGTATGGATCTTAGAGCGTGCCTCCACACAACAATCCCTCTGCACAACAAGAGGCACAAGATCGTCAAATGACGCAAAGATAACCAACTCAAACGTCTCAAACTTAGAGAAGCGGGCATGTCAACATATTGTCACGTGGTCGTGACGTCAACGAAGACCGCAGGTGACGTGTCCAAGATGAAACTCTTTACTTGGCCGAACTTGTGGCCGGTAAACTGAAAGTTAATTTAGAGCAATACACAGGTATGCACTGATGGTGGTGGTGAAAAGCATTTATTTACAAGGAGAGGCGTGGGACCTCTTTATAGGTTCCTACAGACTAGGTGGAGTCTCCATTCCGGAACCCCATTGGTTGAAGCCGCCGCCCTGGCTCTCTACCAAGGCCTGTTGTGCCTGAAGGTCTGAGCAGCGGAGCAGGGCCGCCTCCCAGTCCTCTCGGGTAGGGTTCGGGTGAGGAGTAAGGGCTAAGTTGTTTTGACAGGCCCACACCATGTGGTAGGTGTCCGCCACCTGCCCACAGTGCTGGCACTGTCCTGTGACCGTAGGGTAGAAATGTTTTACAGCGAAAGCTGTTATGAGATCATTTCACCGGCAGTTTTTGGCGCCGTAGTTGTCCGCCGCCGCCGCCGCCGGTGTCCGTAACCAGTATCGCTCGAAATAAGAAAAAAAACGAAATAAGAAAAAATTCCAGGATGGAACGAGGTTCGAACCTGGGCCCTCTGCGTGTGAGCCCAGTATTCAACCTCTGAGCCATGTCTTTTTTTTTTGCTTTATTGCCTGCTTCCAGACATAAACCACATCACAAACACATAGAATATTACATTGCTGGGAGGGCGTGTACTTTTGGGATGTACTACAGAGGACAATCAAGAAGGAATTCCCGTTAGATCAATACGGTATCAGGTTTCTCCCAATAGATAATGAGAATGGATTGCCGTTAGACTTAATAATGTTAACCGGCCTCCACTGTCTATGGCGGGCGCGTATGGCAGGATTTCACCGCGATCCAGATGCAAGGCCCGCAAGAATGTACTTTCGTGAGTGTATGTCGAAATTTGTTGAATTGCAGAAAACGCAGGAGATTGTACCTGAGTGGTTATCGAGAGTGGAACCCTTGACAGTGCTCAAGGAATTTTAAAATTGATGTCTGTCCAGTAGGACGGACAACATTTGATGTTATTTAACCTCTGAGCCATGTCGGTGGTTGAAACTGCTTTGCAAAAAGGTCCTATACAGGCTTCGTGTCGGGAACGAACCACATTAGCTAATGCAATATAGCGTGGTAGAAGAGTAAAATAAGCACCAAGCGTCGCACAACGCGAATTCTATACACAGGCGTCACACAATGCGAATTGCGCAACGAGTAGGTTGTTGATTGCTTCCAACCCACTACAAAGGTCTCTGCCATAATTCTTCGTCGTCATCAGGCACGGCATCAACAAAGTGCGCATAATGCCTTGCATGCGTTTAGCAGATAGCACGGCTCTCCGTAGAGTGACGAAAAATGGCACAGTGCCTGCTGCCCTATTTCTCAAAAATTACAATGGTTTATAGCGTAGTGGGTTCCTGGCAAGTGCACTTGTATTGGTTGCCAAGGAAGCCCATAAGCGCATGATCCATTCCCTCGGGGTCTCAGTAAAGTTCTTCGCACCCCTCCCCCGTCTCTCTCCCACGTCAGCGTATGTTATACAGCATGACGGCAGAGGGAAATAGCGACCGGGCGTCACCCAGTGCAAATTACATAACTGGTGGGCCGTTTAAAGCTTCCAACCCATTACAAAGGGCTGAGCCGTAATTCTTCATCGTCATCAGTCGTCGCGTCAACAAAAGTGCACATAATCCCTTACAGACGTGTAGCTGGTGCCTCGCTTCTCCGCAGAATGACGAATAATGGCTTAGTAGGCGCTTCCCAACTTCACGAAAATTTGATTTATGGCGTAGTGGGTACCTTTCTAGTGTACTTATATTGTAGCCCCAAGAGAGCTTACAACGGGCTCTTGAAACGCCGCTCTTCCAGCTTTCGCTGTGACTGTGCTGCGGTTTCAGCGCAGGCCTGGCGTTTTTTATGATTGCAGGACAAAACATTGTGTTAGTCTGGAGTCTTAACAGGATGCGCTCATCTGCTTTCTTCAACCCCCTTGCAGGAGGAGGGTAACGGCGATGACTTTCCTTATATTATTCCAGAATTTCCCTGTACCGGAGGAGAGGGTAACCCTCCCCGTCTGTCTCCATCGGGATTGACGGAGGAAACCCGGAAATAAGCGCTCGGGCAGCCGCATCTGCAGCCTCATTTCCCCGCAATCCCTGATGACCCGGAGTCCAAATAATACGTTTCGGGTGAGGGTCCGCGTCCCTTATGCAGTTTCGCAGTATTTTGTAGGCTAAGGGTGAGATGTACCCTGCTACGTAGTTGCGACACGCGCCCCGCGAATCCGTAGTAATGCATCTGGAATTACTGTGAGAGGTAGCGGCGAACAGAGCGTCGACCGTCGACCAACTGACAAGCGGTGAAGCGCGTCGGCATTTATGCATGTGCCGTAGAATATTCCAGCGTTATCGCTGGTTGTCGCGCAATCTCTAGAATAAGCTCGAGTGTTCGCGCATTGCGCGCAATTTTAACGAAATTATCTACAATAATCTCGAAGCTTCTCGAACAATGAGGCGCGGTTTGCGCTGAGCGTTGCTGACATTCTTTGTGGGTGAAAACCGAATACACCAAAACTGATAATGAGAAACGTACGTGGCAATATCGAAGATTAGTATATGCTGAAGCTATGCAAGTGTTTGTCGAGAAAACGAAAACCCCGCAGTTTATTCGAATGTCCATCTCTGTAGCCCGCATTCCAAGCAATATGCATCCAACCCAACAAGCACGAAGCGGAAAATCCGGAATAGCGAAGGTTTGTAAATGCAAGCGCCACAAAAGTGACACACGTTGCATCGGTGCTGCGATGTACTCAGAAATTTCAGCTCATGTTATCAGCGTCGTCGAGAGCAAGGGAGCGCGACGGTAGCATCGTGAGAAAAGAAACAGGTATGGAAGAAGAAGCATCTATATCCCATGCCATGTCAGCATGTTGAAAGGAATCAATAGTACTCTGATTTCCAGTAGCTTGCCCAATTTTTTCTAATGGGAGGATTTCCAAGTAAGCCCTATAAATCCTTACAGAAAGGACAAAGAAGCACTAACTACACATACATCGTTTGGACACCAAGGCAAGGGCCCCTGCTGGGAAATCAGGCAGCAATGTTCACAAGGCTTCACCGCAGGACGCGCTAAGGAGAAAGGGCAACTTTCCAAACAATTCAGCAACTACATCCCACACAAAATGCTAGAACGAACTTATCCGCCGTCTCACCCCAGCCTAAGTAAAAAAAGGCAGTACACCACAGTAAAGTGCAAACAAATATTTACGTTGAGGGCTTCCTATTGCACGGAATTCCACCGACTGAGAAGCTTTACATCTGCTTCTACTGTGGTCTTTCAGGCACTCTATGCCATAAGATATATAGATGTGTACGAAGCCCTGGACCGTAGGCACTCAAATAATGATCGAAGAGTAGTAGGAGGCCAGGCTATCTGGCCCATACTTGAAGAATTGTGGCGGCCTGACAGAATGTGCACGAGCGATGGCCATGGCCCACCACTACGCGCAATAAAGACCACCCACCAAAGGCGAGCACTATGCATGCTCAGTATAAAAGTTTATTACCTCCCTCTCTCTCATCATCGCTGCATGTTGTTTAATGACACTGTCTCTGTTCTGTAAAACGTGTTAAGCGCTCGTACTCTCTTTTTCGCGCTGCGTTACCGCTACGGCTGTGAGGCATCAACCAAACGAACTAGCCTAGCCTTTCGCTTCAAAAATCTATGCACCTAGCTGCAGTGCACATTAATGAGACCGTGAATTAAGTTACTCCTTCATAAATTAGGCTATGGAACAAGCACGTATCCTGGAAAACTTGCATAGACCTCAGCAGGATCATTTCGATGTTGGGCGTGCTACAGTTTATTTTGACAACAAAAAAGCAACCAAGAGGAAACCTGCATTTTTTGAGGTATCTGTTATGTCATAATATCCGTATTCACAATATGCCACCAAAGAATTTCCGTTCAACATGAAAGTAGCAGTAAGCGTCATCCCGACGATTGTGAGTGACATGTCTTAGTAAAGTTTATTCGATATTTCCTTTCTCATGCGTGTATAGTGAGATGAGGAAGGGTATTAAACCCTAATGAACACTTACACCAATGATTTATCTCAAAAACAGCAAGTCCACATCCCATCCAAGCATTCAATGTGCTCTTCTGGGACACGTAAAATAATACGCATTTCCCGACTCTTGGTAGCACCTTGAGCTTAAACAACCCTAGGCCGCTTCTGGCCAGCATTGTCACAGCGCTCGGCTTCTCAGGAAGTTCTACGAGTCTTATTCCGATTGTTCCCCCCCGGCCACCCCTCCTTCCTTTCTCCTTTTTTCTTTTTTTCCCTCTGAGTTGACGGGCGCCCAATTTTTGGAAGTCACCGAGGACACTGGATGCACTTCACCCATTAAGCAGGAGTTTTTCAGGCAACCTTTCAATATCACTTAAAGTAGGCAGGCGGAATTTTAAACGTATGCCACCCGAGTACCACTTTTTTCTTTTTTGTAGCTGCCTTCCCCACCACCTTCTGCAGCTCCTTGGCGG
Source organism: Rhipicephalus sanguineus (assembly GCF_013339695.2). Classification (NCBI taxonomy): domain Eukaryota; kingdom Metazoa; phylum Arthropoda; class Arachnida; order Ixodida; family Ixodidae; genus Rhipicephalus; species Rhipicephalus sanguineus. The sequence continues at coordinate 64,259,265 of NC_051181.1, forward strand.
ACATTTAAACGTAAGCCGCCCGGTTTTTCTCCCCGCCTGTAGTTTCCTTCCTCACCACCTTCTGCAACTCTTTGTGATGGCTGCACTCGCCCTCTCGCTTGGTTGTACCCCCCCCTTCTTTTTTTTCTTTTTTTTCTTTGCAGTTTCCTGCAACTCTGACATGGCAGACCAGAACATGTTTACAAACTCTCTTGAAATGTGGCAAGGGCTACACTCATCTGCTTTCGAGTTTCTCTCTTTCCAGGCAGAAATTACCAACAGCAACAGACGCGCCACCGCTGGACATGACGTCATCACTAACCCCTTAAAACTAACACGCCAGGGATGACAAGGCGCCTTTGACAAAGATAGGTCCCCTATCGAAACGTCGGCCAGCCTGATCTGAGGCACTTTCTCCTGTTTTGAAACCTATAACGTGTATCCATCTGTCGGCTCCCTTCTTGATCTTGGACTCCCTGCTATTTAAAGTAAGTAAGGGATAAGTACATCAGTAAGCATAACAGTAGCTCACTATCAGCGAAATATTCCTCAGCTAAGGTGTACATAAAGTAAGTGCAGGAAGAAAGTCATTACAGGTTCGATATCACAAAGATTTCAAAAGAAGTTGTTAAACAAATAAATTATGTAACAATTGAATTTGAAGACCTCTAAAAAATGGGTGCATTGCACCTGATTCAACTAAGAGTTAGCATGTGATCTCGAATGATACATGACCCTCAAACTTGCCATTCGTAGATCCTAATGAGTTCTTACTTGAGTCAAGCGCAGATTATTGTTAGTTGAAAACTTCGTGTTTAAATAATACAAGACCAAGATGAGAATACATAAACACACACACACATTCACACACATACATATATTCGAGTGAAGCCTTAGAACTCTGAAGTGGGCCGTCCTCTCCAGAACCTTCTTGTGGGTTGCTCTCTTTGTCTCCTTTCGGAGAGAATGCAGCTCGTGGTCTGAGTTGTCCCCTACCTTGACCGTCGGTCTTGTGCATCGTCGCCGCCGAGTGCGCACACACACACACACACACACACACACACACATATATATATATATATATATATATATATATATATATATATATATATATATATATATATATATATATATATATATATATATATATATATATATATTGGAGGAGAACTCGAATTGCGCTGGTGGCCAGGTACCAGAGTAGAGATAGACAGTACGGACGCAGACTAACAACTGATTTATTGATTGTTGACACCACACGATCTTGCCTGCTGTAACATTGCGCGTGCGCGAAAACGGTCATGACCGCGTGACGATAACACACTCCCCTATATAGGGCCCGGTTTCCTCAGATGTTCAAGCCCTTTCTTGAACAATACACATAGGCTTCTCTGGCGCGCTTGTATGAGCCATGACTCGCTATGCATGAAGAATTTTATGACTAACAAGTTTACGTAGCGGTAAACATTCACGTTTTGAGAAATAGTGGCTGATGATGATAAAAATATGTCGAAAGTCGTCATCATTATCATCACCAGCCTAACTACGCCCAGTGCAGGGCAAAATGCCTCTCCCATGTTCGGCCAATCAACCCAGTTCTGGGCTTACTGCACGCACGTTATACGCTTGGTCGCGCCTTCGCCTTGTCTTACAATCCTGTCGTTATACCTCAAGCATTCTGAATCTCATCTGGCCACCTGTCTTTCTGTCTCCCCGTCGAGCCTTGTCTTAGAATCCTGTCTGTTATTCTTATTAACCAGTGGTTAGCGTGCCTACGCGCTGCATGCCCTGTCCATGCCGATTTTTTCTTCTTGATTTTTACTAAGATGTCCTTAACACCCATCTGTTACCCGACCCACTCTGCTCTCTTCGTATTCCTTTCGGTTACACCTACCAAACCTTGCTTGGTCCCTTGGTTAATTGAGTTCTAGGTTGGTCTTCATTCTGTTAGGTATTCTCTTGTGAATGGCTTATAGACAACGGCCAGTAAGCTGATGGTCCTCTAATTTTTGATGTCCTTCACGTCCCTATTTTTGTGAATTAAGGCAGCGCCTCCTTTATTTTTCTATGCCAGGGCGAAGGAGCGGAGCGCAATGGGAACCCACCATCGGCGTTAGCGCGGCCTTTAGCAGCCGGGCGCCACCACCGTAGTAGACCCGCCGTCGCGTCGTCGCTCGCGGAAACGAATGCCGTGGCTGCATGCCAAGCTGCTATATGGTTCAGTTTTCGGCTACATTCGCGTTGTTTAAAGTATAATGAAAACTTGTAAACTGGAATCATGAAGCACTTGTCGTTCTGGGCAACCAGCCCATCTCGAAGGCATGTGTTTTCGCGGCTATTTGATCGAGATGCTCGCGCGTCGTCTGCTAGCCCGATACCAGAGAGCGCATGCCAGTGATGCGCGGAAGATTGTTTTGTCACAGTTACGTTCGCTTGACTGAGAGTCGCTTTTTGACTGTCTGAAAGACAATTTTCGGAAGCAGCATTTGCCAAGAGCTGATGCTGAAAGCTTGGGCGCTTAAGGTTTCCCGATGCGTGCTACCGTCTACTGGTGTATCGCACTATACGCAAGTCCGGAGTTCATGCGCTAAATAACATGAAATGTCACTAGACTGCTTCCAGGGAAATACGCGATCGCCCGTTCCCTTCGTAAAGCTTTTGAGAATTACACTTGTTGCCACCGGGAGAAAGCAACAGCTGATGCCAGAGAAAAGAGGAACTATGCCAAGTGATTCCACCATTTCAGAGCTTAATTTAACAAATTCAATCATTATGGTACGAAAAATAAACAAAACAGCTACACATGCTGCACGCTTCCTGTAAAAATGACCGATGTGTGTGAACAGACGCTGTCGTTCAAGTGTAAAGTCGTAGTGCCGACTCTCAACTTGAGCCAAAGAGAAAGGTGCGAAAAATGACGCGGCCTGTTGTCAGTTGCTTGAGCTCTTCTTTGTAGTTGTCAACGGATTGTGGTAGCCTCAGTATCTGACTCCTCAGCTCTCCTTCTTTGCTCTTCCATTTGGCCTTTTCGGTAGTCAGTAAAGTATATGGCTGTCGACCTTGACCCTTTTGTCGCATTGGGCAGCCTGCACAGCCTTGTGCACTCGTTTACTGTGACACTGTACAAAATGATTGTCGGTTGTTCACCGGTAGCGCATGCGGGGTCCATGGGCTCCAATTCTTCAGCTTCGCGTCCTAATGTCAGTGCTGCATGCACATGGCGACGAACGCGAGGCAGCGTTGCTTCTGGTACTACATGCATTCGCTGACTGTTCGGACGGAACACGGTCACGTTTAGGCATACTTGCCATGCTTGGTTCAATTTGTTACCTTGAGCTGCGAACGTGAAGGGTAGTCTGCAAAGAGTGACGTTACGGCATCCTTTGTAAGCCGCCGCTTCTTATATTCGCGTCATAAACGACGGCGTCATATTAGCGTCATAAACGATGGCTGCATATTCCAGTGTAGTTTGAAGATCTATTAGGAGATCAATTATACCCCTTAATTACTGCAAGCCGCCCCTACCGAACACCAGCGGCAGCTGGACTTTCATGGAACGACAGCCGAACAGTGTATTAAGGCGGAAGCCTTAGATGCCTCATCAAACGCCGAAATTGACCGTCGGCGGCGTCAGCACGAGTGACACATAAAATAATTTCGTGATGACGTTATCATATGACGTCACAGATCATAAAATTTTGGGACATCATCGTGACGTCACTAATGTGACGTCGTCATATTACATCTTCGCTTGGTCAAAATGGATCGATCACGGAGGCGGTGCATGCCTCCGCTAATGTGCAGAAAGCTTGCACTGCCTCCGATCCTTGAGGCTGTAAGAAAACCACGTCAGGCGCAGAAATATCTCGGAGGGAGGCAGGGAATGCTCAAAACATTGACTGGAAGAAAAAGAAGATGGCTTTCGCCTTTCAGTCGTCTTAGATGAATGCAGAAAGGACCCTGTGAGATTTTTTTACAGCGAAAGCTGTTATGACATAACTTCAGCGGCCGTTTTTGACGCCGTAGTTGTCCGCCGCCGCCGCCGGTGTCCGTAACCAGTATCGATCGAAATAAAAAAAACGAAATAAGAAAAAACTTCAGGACGGAACGAGGTTCGAACTTGGGCCCTCTGCGTGGGAGCCCAGTATTCAACCTCTGAGCCATGCCGGTGCTTAGAACTGTTTTGCAAAAAGGTCCTGTACAGGGTTCATTTCGGGAAGGAACCACATTATATTTGCAATATAGCGTGGTAGAAGAGTAAAATAAGCACCAAGCGTCGCCCAACGCGAAATGTAAAACCAGGCGTCACACAATGCGAATTGCGTAACGAGTAGGTTCTTGAATGCTTTCAACCCATTAAAAAGGGCTCCGCCATAATTCGTCATCGTCATCAGGCACAGCATCAAGGAAAGTGCGCATAATGCCTTACATGCGTATAGCAGGTACCACGGTTCTCTGTAGAATGACGAAAAATGGCACAGTGCCTGCTTCCCAACTTCTCAAAAATTACAATGATTTATAGCGCAGTGGGTTCCTCGCAAGTGCACATGTATTGGTTGCCAAGGAAGCCCATAACCGCATGATCCATTTCCCCGGGGTCTCAATAAAGTTCTTTGTCCCCCCTCTCTCTCCCACGTCAACGAATGCTATACAGCATGGCGGGAGAGGGAAATCGTGACCGGCCGTCACCCAATGCAAATTACATAACTGGTGGCCCGTTTAAAGCTTCCAACCCATTACAAAGGGCTGAGCCATAATTCTTCATCGTCATCATTCGTAGCCTCAACAAAGTGCACATAATGCCTTACAGACGTGTAGCTGGTACATCGTTTCTCGGCAGAATGACAAATAATGGCTTAGCAGGTGCTTCCCAATTTCACAAAAATTGTGATTTATGGCGTAGCGGGTACCTTGCTAGTGTACTTGTATTAGTAGCCCCAAGAGAGTTTAGAATGGGCTCTAGAAACGACGCTCTTCCAGCTTTCGCTGTGACTGTGCTACGCTTTCCGCGCAGGCCTGACGTGCTTTTTTTATTTCTCAGTAAAGTGAAATAAAAAAGACGATCGTGGTTTCTTTCAGTTCGATTTGCAGGGTGGAACACAACAGTATAACATACTAAGGCATTGGGGCGGTTACAATAGCCTGAAATAGAAACTAAAACGCGAATACTATCAAACTCGAGTGCAAGTATCGAACCGGCAGCACGGCCTGACAGAGTACCTGCGGAATACGTACAGCGGGGATGGAAAACACGCGAACATGCGGCATCTGCATTCTTTGCTGTTTCGCATTTATTTTCAAGTGGTTATAGCCTGGATGATTGGTGAAGAGACGACGTCTTCTATGACACAATAAAATACCATCTAGCATCTTTTTATTGCCAGCACGGTTAGAGCGTGATGAAAACAGCGCGCCGCTTTGTTCGCGTTTATTTCATCCCCTGTACCTCTGAAAGCCTACAAGAAGCAGAAATGCAATTAAACTCGGATGAAAACGCGAATTTGTGAGCTTCAGGACACGCGCGGCCATTCAGCGCCAGCTTCCCATAGCCTAATTGCACAGCGCCGCCATGCGGCAGCGGTGAGCGGACGCGGAGCGCGCGCTCGATGTCCCGAGGAGCGTGTTCACCCAGGCACTGAAACATAGAGGAGGCGCTGATTAAGATGATGTTAGCAATTTTCCAAAATTCTGGTAGCCTCACCCTCAAGAGACAGTTCATCAGAATGGCTGTCAGTTGGGCTTGTCTGTTCATGATCTTAAGTGTTGAATCGCGCAAACGAGACAGGGACTAAAAGAAAAGACGACAACACACAGAGCGCAAACTACAAACCAAAGTTTATTTCCTGAGCACAAAGTTTTTATGCACCACTCTGACGCCACCAGGTGAGTACAACAATCAACTTCTTAGATAAGTTGACAGACTGCGTGCTGACATATTCTAACATTGTTCTCAGTTCGATAATTTCTCACGTCAATGTATCGTTCTGCGATGCGACAACTGTACATGTGCTGAACACAGGTTGACACCCACATGTCTTGCAGTGAATGGCAAGCCATCCATCACAGTCATTATTTACATTGTTGTTATGTTCTCTAAGTCTGTCATAATACACCTACAGGTTTGACCTATATATACCTTACCACAAGAAATGGGAATCCAATACACAACATTACTCTTGCAAGGAACATATGTGACATTGTGTTTCTTAGTACATGGATTAGGTTTCATATTGCTATTATTGCGGTGGCATAGGTTCAGGAGTTTACGCGGGGCTGAAGACTTTTACTTTGGAACATTCCGCTACTTTTTTCAAATTGTGTGAAATCTTGTGGAAGTACGGTATGACGGCAACTTTCCTCGCGTTAGTTTTTGAGGGCTCCTCAGTTGAGGGCTTCTGTTCATACAGGGCCACCTGAAAGAACTGGTAATTGATGATTTATTCATTGTTAGAAATTAGAAATTCAGAGGAAATGGCTTTTTCTTAGGTGTTAAAGACTTGTATTACTCTACTTCTCACGCTCAACTAATAATTGCTGTGGAGGAGTGCATTGACCTGTATGGCAGTACACGTTTCAGGGTTTGTGCAGCGTACCAGTGCGCAGTTTTTTATAACTTTTATCCTGTTACCTGAAGATCAATTTCATTTCATGGGAAGGCAAGCCATTCAACCAAAAAGAAGGCACTTGTACCGAATCAGGCGTTGCTCCCATTCTCAGTGATATCTTTTTAGCGAAAATTGACAAAGCGGTGGCGGAAAATCTACGTAATCTCAACATCATCATGGTTCACAGATTTGTAGACGACTATCTCATCCTGTGTGACAACGACCCCGGAGGTAACCAGTCATACGCTGCAGACATTCTTTCTCGTTTTGAATATAGCTTTAAGCCTCTAATTCTCACGCATGAAATGCCTGATAAGAATGTGATCAAGTTTCTTGATATCATGTTCACCTTCCACACAGATCATTTCTGTTGGCGCTAGCAACCTGGTTGTAATAAACCGGTCCTGCCATACAACTCTGCACATTCCAAATTAGTAAAATGATCAACTGTAAAACTTTGTTTTCATAATGCTCTATCAAATTCATGCAAGCCTGAAGTTGCAGTTAGTTTTGAGCACCAGTCCGACCGGCTATCTGAAGCAGGTTATCCTTTAGGTGTGCCATCCTCTGTAGCTGAAGCTTTTCTCAGAAAGAATCGCCCTCAACTGAGGGCGGTGCCCTCGACTGAGCAGCCTCAAATGAGTTGAGGGCGACGCCTTCAACTGAGGAGCCCTCAAAAACTAACGCGAGAAAAGTTGCCGCCACAAGATTTCACACAATTTGAAAAAAGTGGCGCAACGTTCCAAAGCAAAAGTAGTCTTTTCAGCCCCGCGCAAACTCCTGAGCCTATGCCACCGCAATAATTGCAATATGAAATCTAAAGCATGTGCTAAGAAACACAACGTCACATATGTTCCTTGCAATAGTAGTGTTGTGTATGGGATTCCAATATCTTATGGTAAGATATATATAGGTCAAAGCGGAAGGTGTATTAATGACAGGCTCAGAGAACATAACGACAATATAAAAAATGGACGTGATGGATGGCTTGCCATTCACTGCAAGACATGTGGGTGTCAACCTGTGTTCAGCGCATGTACAGTTGTCGCATCGCAGAACGATAAAATGACGAGAGAAATTATCGAAGCTGAGAACATCGTTAGAATATGTCCCGAATGTGTCAGCACGCCGTCTGTTAACTTATCTGGCAAGATGTCGCGTTTCTAAGAAGTTGATTGTTGTACTCACCTGGTGGCATCACAGTGGTGCATAAAAACTGTGTGCTCAGGAAATAAACTTTTGTTGGTAGTTTGCGCTCTGTGTGTTGTCCTCTCTTCTTTTAGTCTCTGTCTCATTTGCGCGACTCAACCCTTAAGAGAGTTCATATACAGGTGGCCAGATTTTAAACAGCGAAGCACTATAGCAAATCGTTCCTTGTATCTCGTATCCTGAAACTATTATTAAATGCGAAGCATTTCTTAGCGAACCTCAGGCACTTTGGCCGTTTCTATCTACGTATCTATCTATCTATCTATCTATCTATCTATCTATCTAGCCGCCTACGTCTGGGCGCTCTCCTGGTCGTCTCCATAACTTGTAATATACCAAACTTGGCATAACAGGGGATCAGTGCATGACGAACACGATTCACTGGTCGTGACATGAATAACGCAAAATACATGTCGCGTACGTCATAAAACCCTTTCTCTCAGTAACGTGTGGCACATACCCGTAAACGAGAGTTAATATTATGCGGGTATGTGCCACAGGTGATACAGAGTCTCAAACAACACAGTAACGGCGAACACAAACACTGATATGCAAGGAAAGTGACAATAATAATAATTGTTGGGGTTTTATGTCCGAAAACGGTCATATGATATGAGAGACGCCGTAGCGAAGGGCTCGGCAAAGTTTGACCATCGGGTATTCTTTAACGTGTACCGAGATCGCACAGAACACGGGCATTCAGCATTTTGCTCCATCGAATTGTGACCGCCGCGGCCGGGATCGAACCCGCGATCTTGGGGTCAGCAGCCGAGCACCTTAACCGCTACACCACCGCGGGGCACGCAAGAAAAGTGAGGAAACTGAAGACAGAACACCACTGGAAGACGCTCAACTACCATCCACTCGTCCACGTGGTCCGCAACGTGCACCACGTGGATTACGCAAAAACCGGAGCCAATGCTTCCTACAATAAATATGCGGAGAGTACCAGGCCTCTCATCATTACCGGTGACTTCAACATTGACTTATCAGGACCCCACAACACTTGATCTTTATACTGCGTGAAACACGGATTAGATGTGGAGAGGGCATCAGAAGACCTCGCTGCCACGTCCACGAAAGGAGGCATCATAGATCATTTCATCGTAAGAGGAATCCAGGATTTCCACCAGCTGCACTATACCTCGCACTTCAGTACACTTAGACTCCTCATAGCCGCGAACACGAACGGATCCGATTAACAAGTCCCGTCCAGCTGCTGGTACTGACTGATCACGGTGATGATGACCTTGTTCACTGTCAAGAACCCTTTCTATACACATACACACGGGTTCGTGAAACGTGCGTGCGTTCTCCGTCATCAAAAAATATAAGCATAACAACTGTAACTGTGACTGTAACGTACGAGCAGTGCGCCTGCGCGTGCCACTCGGCCGTGTATTTATTTGGGGAAGCTTTCCTGAATGAAACTTAGTTAATAGTAACACCTGTCCTGTTCATCTGTGTTCCTTCTTTGTCATGTTCGGATTCGCGCTATCCTGTATTGAAGAATATAAGCACTACATATCAGCTTACCGCGCCTGGTGTTGGTAACACCCACGTTGCTCTTGCCATCGTTACGCAAATGTAAACAACTGGTTATATAATACATATGCGACTCTTCAACAGATGAGTGGGCGTATACCACTTCCATATTTCTCTAGCGTCATTCCGCAACGTTTCGCTCAATATGAAAAATTACGCCACAGTCACCATCTCGCGCATGCTTCGCATAACATCGATACCCACAGTACGTGGGATCTGCCGACTTTTTATCATGAATGGGTATGCGCCCCAGAAAATGGGTCAATCCAATTACTCACCACTGGTCCACTGAAAGTGAAAAAGGGAACAGTTAGCCTAACAAATGGCTGCGAAGCGATGGCGGCAAGCCGAAGACCTCGAGTACGTACAACGAGAGAATAATAGGACAACAGCGGCTGCGAGAGGACCCAGAAGCGATGGAAGCGTGAGGTTCTGTCCCTTAAGCTTGCACACTCGTGTCGTGTCTGTGACTGTCTGGATTAATTCGAACCTCTCTGCGCTGACAACCGACGACTTAAGAGCTTAGCATCACCTACCTAAACCTAACAACGACCTAGAAACAACCTAGCATTAACCTACATCACCTAGCTAAGGCCTATCAACAACCTAAAAGTAACCAAATTCTGCTTCAGAGTCGTCCAGTTTGTCTATTTCAAGCCTCCACCATCTTTCAGCAAATGTAATGTAACCTGATCTTCACCAGCGACATTGCCTCTTTGCATTCCCTCCAACGCTTTGTTTACTTCCCCTGTCGTTACCGGTGGGATGCCCGATTCCTTTGGGCTACTACTGCTCATTGCATTCTCGTCCTGTTGTCCCGGCTACTGTACAAACTTCTGTAACGCTCCTCAGGTACTTTAGCAACCCGATTCATATTGGTAGTGACACTGCCTTCCTTACCCCTTAGGACGCACATCTGGCTTTTGCCTGTCTCTAGTTTTCTCTTCACCGCTTTGAGGATTCGTCCGTTCTTTAGAGCATGTTCCATTCTCCCGTAATCTATCTTCTTATGTCTGCTACCTTACGCTTATTAACTTCGAAAGCTCTTCCACTTCTATTTTTTCTACGGTGTTTGACGCTTTCATGCTCTGACGTTTCTTTTGAGGTTTTTCACTTCTGGGAGAGCTTGCCAGTGTCCTGTCTAATAACTGTACCTCCGGTTCTACTGCGTACTCCGTAATGATACTCGTCATATTATAATTCATTGCGTCAACGCTAAGGTCTGCTTCCTCGGTCAGCGCCGTGTATATGTTCTGGAGCGAGATCCTGAATTCCTGCACTTTCCCTCTCAGCGCTAACACATTAAGTGCTTTCTTGCGTAGTAGTTCCTCCCCGTTCCTTTCTCAAGTTTAGACGAATTCGAGACCCTACCATTCTATGATCACTGCATCGTATCCTACCAACTACTTCCACATCCTGCACTATGTTAGGCTTTCGTAAAGTATGAAGGCTGTTTCATTATTTGTTTCGCCATTACGGCTCCTCCACGTCCTACAGCGGCTCTCTCGTTTTTGGTAGAAGCTGTTTAAGGTCGGTAAATAATTGCGTTCAGCGAACTCTACTAATTACTCCTCTCTTAAATTTCTAAAACATATGCGACGTTGTGTCACTGCCTCGTCTCCAGCCTGCTTCTTGCCCACCTTTTCATTAAAGTCACCCATCAGTAAAGTATACTGTGTTATTACCATACTCATTGCTGATTTCATGTCCTCATTGGAGCTTTTAAACAAATGGTCACCAAAGCTGGATGAAGGCGCGTAGGCCTGTACCACTTTCATCCTATACCTCTTATTAAGTTTAATTGCAATACTTGCAACCCTCTCACTAATGCTATAGTATTTCGGTCATGGACAAGATGATGATTTTTCGCTCACAACCAACGGTGCCGACACCGACGCCGACGGCGGAATATCTGCGATACGAGCTCTTTAACGCTGTCGCGTTAAAAGAAGCGCGCGTGGCATTGCCCCCCTGTGAAAAAGCATCGTCCCGATGCTCGTAACAGAACATAGAAGAGGGAAAAAAGTGCATACACAAATAAATACAATTATAAAGTAAAAATCAGTTGTAAGGTTCGCTAACTCGTATAAAACGGCTTAAGGCGCACGACGTGGACGACTTAAGGTCGTTCGCGGCGCCGCTGAGAGTTCGTGATGCCCTCCGGGATCACCTCGTAGTCTAGAGCGCTGAGACGTCGAAGAACATTGTATGGCCTGAAGTATCGCCGAAGTTTTGCACTAAATCCACGTCGGCGTGCAGGCGCCTCGACCCAAACACGGTCACCGGGCTGGTATTCCACGAAGCGTCGTCCAAGATTGTAACGGCGGCTGTCGGTCGTCTGCTGATTTTTGATGCGTAGGCGGGCGAGTTATCGGGTTTCTTCGGCGCGCTGAAGGTACACAGTCATGTGGAGGATTTCTTCGTCGGTGACCTTGCGTAGCATGGCGTCGAGCGTCGCTGCCGGGTTCCTTCCGTATACCAACTTGTATGGCGTCATCTGCGTCGTTTCTTGCATGGCCGTGTTCTATGCGAAGGTCACGTACGGAAGGATTGCATCCCACGTCTTGTGTCGAACGTCGAAGTACATGGCCAGCACGTCGGTGATGGACTTATTTGGACGCTCGGTGAGGCCATCGTTCTGTGGTTGGTATGATGTGGTCCGGAGGTGGCTTGTTTCGCTGTATTTCAAGATCGCCTGAGTAAGGTCAGCAGTAAAGGCCGTACGTCTGTCAGTAATTAGGACCTCTGGGGTGCTATGACGCAGGTCGAAGTTCTCAACGAAGAACTTGGCTAATTCGGCGGCGCTGCCTTCGGGCAGGGTGCTTGTCTTGGCGTAACGGGTGAGGTAGTCGGTAGCTACGACGATCCATTTGTTTCCGAAATTCGAGGATGGGAACGGCCCTAGTAAGTCCATCCCGATTTGATGGAGCGGCCCGCGATGTGGACCGATCGGCTGAAGGAGTCCGGTTGGCCTTGTCGACAGTATCGGCATGTTTTTACGTAGTGAGTGACGTCGGCAGTGAGGAAAGGCCGGTAGTACTTTTCTTGTATTCTCGACATCGTGTGCAAAACACCGAGGTGTCCAGCCGTCGGGTCGTCGTGTAAAGCTTCCAGAGCCTCTGGACGTAATGCTGCAGGTACTACGAGGAGGTAATTGGTCTGGAGTGGCGAGAAGTTTTTCCTAAAGAGAACACCATTTCGCACGAAAAATGGCGTCAGTCCTCGCTTGAATACCTTTGCAACGACCGTGGTCTTGCCCTCGAGTTATTCCACAAGGCCCTTGAGTTCCGGGTCGGCTCGCTGTTTTTCGGCGAAGTTATCAGCACTTAAGGTTACCAAGAACTAGTCACCATCCTGGTCGTCGTGTGGCGGTGGGTCAACGTGAGCACGGGATAGGCGGTAGGCGTCGGAGTTTTTTCGTGCGGACTTGTAAACGACGGTAATGTCGAATTCCTGAAATCGCAGACTCCACCATGCGAGGCGACCTGAAGGATCCTTCAAGTTAGCTAGCCAACGCAAGGTGCGGTGGTTGCTCACAACATTGAAAGGCCTGCCAAAGATAAGGGCGAAACTTTCATGTAGCCCAGATGATGGCAAGGTACTCCTTTTCTGTTGTGAAATAGTTGGAAGCATTTTGTCGACTCCTTCTTTTACGGCCTCGCGTTCTCGCGTTCTCGCGTCGAAACTGTACGGGCTCTGACGCAGTGGCCTGGCACTTTCCTCTGTAATGATGCGATGCTTTACGTCTAGGGTATGCCGAGTTCTCGACGACGACAAAAAGCACCCCTTGTGTTCCAAGAGTAGGGCATTGAGCTCTTCTTGCTAATTGCTTCGGAAGGCTAGGATTTACGTCTAAAGCTGGTTGGAGGGCTTGGTTCATCGGAGTAGGCTCGGAAAAATCGGCGAGGGTGAAAGCATTGGTGGCTTCCACAATTTCTTCGATGTAGGAGACCGTCGCGCCTTTGTTCAGGTGTTTATACTCGTTGCTGAAATTTTTGAGAATCACTGTTGCTTTTTCTTCCCGCAACTCGGCTATTCCTCTTGCGATGCAAACCTTGCGGTTAATCAACGGGTGCTGGTCGCCTTTAGCAAAGCCTTCCAGGTCTCCTCCTTTCTGAGTTCCGACGGAAATACGGACGTTGGAGCGAGGAAGAATGGGGACCTGGTCTTCCAGCAGATTCAAGGCGTGCTTCCCTGGCGGCGTGTACGGCGGTAGTGCTTTTTCTGTGGATAGCGTTATCGACTTGGATCTCAGGTCGACGACTGCACCATGAAGGTCTCAGAAGTCCATATCAAAAATGACATCGCTCGAGCAATGATGTAAAACTACGAAGCTTGCGGCATCAATCCGGTTGTTAATGAAGATTCGCTGTGAAGATTCCTGCCGGCGTTACTAGGTGACCTCCAGGTGTCCGGATTTCGGGGCCTTCCCAGATGGGCTTTAATTTCTTCTACTTCGTGGCGAAAGGTCCGCTGATGACAGATTAGTCGACTCCGGTGTCAACGAGATTTGCGATGCTGTGGCCGTCAATAAGAACGTTGAGGTCGCTTGTTCGTCGTCTTGCGTTTCGGTTAGGTTGTGGCCTCGGATCACGGCTTCGTCGGTTTGTCTCGCTGTTTCGACGTTGCGTCGTCAGGTTTTCTTCGGGCGGCGAAATTTCGACGTCCGGGCTCCGTTTGGCTTGCGGTGTGTTCTTTAGATTTCGTCGTGGCGTTGTCGTTGGCGGCGGCCGAGGACCTTCGGAATTTCGTCGCACAGCAACCGCACCTACATCGGCTGCTGCCCTTATTTTTCCGGAGACGGGCTAGGTCACCGACCCCGAATGGGGACATCGTATGGTCGGCGTTGGGGAGAGATGTAGTGGCTTGACGATGGCGATAGGGAAGGTCCTCGGGGAGTCCATTGCGCTCCTGCGAGATAGTCGGTGATGTCGCGTGGCCGTTCACCTCGTTGTGGACGTGGCGCTTTGATGGCAAATTCATGCAGGCCCATCTCACGGTGGCGGCAGCGGCAGTAGGTGTGACCGGCCTCTCCGCAATGGCAGCAGAGTGGGCGGTGGTCGGAGGCGCCCCAAACGTCGGTCTTCCTCGGGTTGTAACGCTGACTGGCAGGTGGGGAGTATGGCGGCGGCAGCGGAACTGCGAGGTGCCGGGCCTTCACGCGGGTGCGGAGGGGTTTGCGTTAGGACGCACTGCAGTAGCGTAGATCATAGCTTCCGGATGAGGCTGCGGTTGTTAGGAAATTCCGAGCGATTGCCAGACTTCGTTGTGGACGATCTCGGTGATCGCATCCACTTGAGGCTGCGCTGAAGTTAACAGCTTGCGCAGATTCTCCCGCACAATCACTCTGACGGTTTCCCGTAGGTCGTCAGTGCCTAGCTAATGCGCTTCGGTGTAGCCTGTGGATAGGGTTGAGCGGTTGTATTCCTTTGTCCGCATCTTGAGTGATTTTTCGTTTGTTGTAGCCTCCATTAGGAATTCGGTGCGTGTCTTTACTGGGTTCCGCACCAATCCTGTAAATAGGTATTGATTCACTCCCCGTATAAGGAAGCGGGCCTTTTTCTCCTTAGGCGTGGTAGCATCGGCGAAGCGGAAACGTCGTGTCCCCTTTTCCTGGTAGATGGCGACGGTCTCATTCGGTAGCTGTGCTCTTGTCTCCAGCAAAGCAGTGGCCTTTTCCTTGCGGGCGATGCTCGTGAAGGTATTCAGGAACGTCGTCCGAAAGAGGTCCCAGGTTTGAGTGTGGATTCGCGGTTCTCAAACCACGTCTTTGCGGTGTCTTCTAAGTAGAAGCAGACGTGACGCAGGTTCCCTTCAGAGTACCAGTGGTTGAAGGTGGTGAGTCGGTCGTACGTCTCCAGCCAGCTTTACGGGTCTTCAAACGACAATCCACGGAAAGTAGGTGGCGCCCTTGGCTGGTGCATCACTACTGTTGTAGGCGACACAGCGGCCGTCATTGTAGCTGTTGTCTTCGTTACTGGGATCCTGATCTTGTTTGGTAGGGGTCCGTATTCTGGTGGGAGACCTTGCTGACTGCGGCTGGCTCGCTGGCCAGCGTTTGCGTCGATGTCTCCTTGAAGGTGTGCGCTTGGCTCACGGCTGGAGGTGGGCGTTCGGTACATGGACCGCGAAGAACTTCCACCAGATGTTGGCCGAACTTGTGGCCGGGAAACGGAAAATCAAACTACAACTATATAAACAGCCCACAGATAACGGCGAACAGAGCGTCGGCCGTTGATAAACTGAACCGCAGCAAGGCGTGCCGGCATTTTATAGATGCGGCATTCAACATTCGAGCCTTATCGCTGGTGGCCGCGTTAGTTCAAGAATTATCTGAACTGCTCGCGTTTGCGTGCTCAAGTCTATAAGAAGATTGTAAGAAAATCTGAGAGGTTCCCAGACATTACGGCGCGTCGTGCGCGAGGCGGCGGCTACGCGTCCAACGGACCAGTTGCATAAAAATGACAAACAGAAGCGCGCATGGCAGTATTGAGCCTTGAGCCTTGTCACCTGACAATACACTGGAAACAGATGATTAAAAAAATGTAAAGTGTACGTACTGAGACTGATTCAAGAGAAAAGGACAGGTCCAGTTAACTAGTGCTCGCTTGTTAAGCAGGAGAGTGAGCTTGATCAATGGTTTAGAGTGCGACAGAGCATCACAAGCTTTTGAAAACTCACTGAAAATAGCGTCGATTTGATCGCCTATTTCGACAGCATGGTGATATATAAGTGAGATCACTAAGTTGGGCTAGGGTGATATAACCGCACCAAAATCCATGGTGAGCATCATATATAATATTGAATATTTGGCTCTTGAAATCAATAATGTGTTTGTGCATTATTTGTTGTAGTATTTTGCATGCATGAGATGCAAGGGAGTTTGGTCTATAATTCAAGAAAAACTGTTTGTTTTCAGATTGAAATAGTGAAGAAATTTAGCAGATTTCCAGGTTAGAGGGACAATTGAGGTTGAAAAAGATTTTGAAAAATAATAGCTAAATAGCGACTAGTTCATAATGAGTACCTAGTAGAGAATGCATTACTTATATTGTCCGCACTACCTTTTTTGGAGTCTATAGTTTCAAAATCAAATTCAACACTCCCTGATTAGAAACTATATTTTCGTTAGAAGAACTTTGTGACTAACGAGGAATCACGAAGTTGGCCTGGGTTAAAACAGATGTGAAACAAGTAATTATTGCGTTACTAATTATACAAAATCTCTTTTAACTGTGTCATTTATCTCAAATAAATCAGTGGTCGAGACTTTCGCTCAAATAGCCCTCCATAACGCTTTAGGATTACTGTTTAGCAATCCCCGAAGTATTACGTGGAAGTAAACATTAGATTTGCATCTGTCGCAACAGTCATCGCGACAAGTGCAATATTTAACAAGTAATCCCAAGAAGCTGTGTATTTGTCCTTTTAGCTTTTACTGGAACAAATCCAATAAGAAATAATTTAACAAGGTAACTAAAATGTTTTTAAAAACATGAACATCATCAGAAGGAGTAATCACTTCGAACTGGCCAAAGGAAGCGTTAAGTGCATCAAAAATAGAGATATCGTCCGCATGGTTTATATCTCGAAAAGTAAAATAGACATATCTTAATTCAGGTACACGACACGAAATGGATGCGAACACTGCCTTATGATCTGTTATGCCAACTATTACAGCACATTCGTAACCATAATCGCAGACCCGAGGGCTAAAAACAGATCCGGTCTAAAGTCGATGTACATCTTGTGGCATAACCGACTATTTGCTTGAAACTAGAAATCAATGAAAAGTTCATTGTTTTTCTGTACACTTGGAAATCATGACGGATCAAGGATAACGACGGCCAGTGCATATGAGGAATTTCAAATAATCCATGCATATTAGATCTGGCGCACGTGGACACATTTCTTGGATGAACTCATTCAAGAAAACGAAAAGGGCTACGATCAGGTTAGGTGGGTGGTAGAAGACATCAATAACAAAGGTTCATGACTCAATATAAACTTTCCACCAAAGCGACGCAGTATGCGACGCAGAATCAAGTACACAGAACTTCAGGTCAGAGTGCAAATACAAAGCAACCCCTCTACTTTCAGTTCTATCAGTTCTTATTACATTAAAACTTAGCAGTGACACTTCAGAATTATAAATATTGCTATGAAACCAGGTTTCCGCGACTAGGCTGATATAGATTAATAATAATAATATCTGGGGTTTAACGTCCCAAAACCACGATATGATTATGAGAGACGGCCTAGTGGAGGGCTCCGGAAATTTCGACCACCTGGGGTTCTTTAACGTGCACCTAAATCTAAGCACACGGACCTCAGACATTTTCGCCTCCATCGAAAATGCAGCCGCCGGGGCCGGGATTCGATCCCGCGACGTTCGGGTCAGCAATCGAGCGCCATAACCACTAGACCACCGTGGCGGAGCAGGCTGATGTAGAGTAAGACAGACTTAATAATAGGAAATCAAGAAATTTATTTACTAAACTTCTGGTATCATTATTTAAAATGAGAACATTACCAGGGAAGTCATGGGGATGCCATCGAGGGTTACCAATAGCAGCTGTAGAAGACGTTTTAGTCACACGATTGTGAGACTTCGCAGTCATGTTACTGTGCGGCACCCAGTTGTAGCTGCACGTCTTCAATAAACACGTGCTTATACGCAATGTGCAATGAGGAGTCACTGCTACGGTAGGATTTGGTTGGATCCCAAAGCATTCTTCTCATAGATCGTACATTATCTGAAAAGTCGTGCGATATGCGTTCACCAGAACACTTGAGCTTAAGCGCCGTTTTAAGTAGTGGGGCTTTCTCGCGGAAATCGAGGAGTTTATACTACGTCATAGTTCTATTTGCTATTTGGCATGCCAGACTGATAATACGATGCATGCTTGCAAGTTACCTTTAGTATTATGTGTAAACAGGTGTAGTAACCACTCCTTCAGCTTTTAATAAATTCCCTTACAGCTAGATAGTTTAGCACGTAGTACAAATACTCTGATGTGTATTAGAAGTATAGGGGCAGATCGAAGCATGAGGAGTAGAAAAATTCTCCAACACGGGGTCAACATTTCGACAAGCGGTCTCGTCTTCTGCAGCCTTGAAGATCAAAAGATCGCTTGTCGCAACGTTGCCTCAAGCGACAACCTGTGTTCGAGCATCTGTGATCTCTCATATATATATGTAGGCGACCGCAACTGTGCAATGATACATCGCCCTCTACGTTTTCCACAGGAAACACGATGCCTTCTATCACACAATTTGAGCGACACCAGACGCAACTAACTTCCCAGTCGGAAAGAGTAAGCAAGCAATCATTGCAATGTGACATTATTCCACTTTGCAAAGTTTTCTTAGCACGTACTATCGCGCTCAGTATGAGCTATATCACGTTCTACAATGTTGTACAGCGGCGCCGATCACAGCGTACTTTCGAGTTTCCGGGAGGGAGTTTGGCTGCTTGCGCGAGCGCCCATCTGCCCTACTTGCTTGCTTTCGCACTCGAAGTTATCATTTGCGAAGCTGATGTCACATCAGGGAAAAACGAGGGCTAGGGTAAAAGGAAGTGGAGGGAATGCGCGCTCGCAGGGACAGCCAAACTCCATCCGGATAACTCTAAAATATACCATAATCGGCGCCACTGTACAACCTTGCAGAGCACTCGGACATTCGTTAGCGTGGTGAAACTCATACTAAGCGTGATAGTACCTCCATGATAAGGCTTAAGTGCAGTCGAAAACTTTTTAAGGAGCAGGTTTCTGTCACAGACGTCGTATTGCTTAGAATGGGGTTATAGATAATTTTAAAGGGGATTAAAAGGCCTACACTCTTGCATCAACGTGCAAAGTCAGTGTTGCTACCTCTTCATCATGCACTTTACACAAAAGATACAGTTTCGCCGCAAGGGCGAAGCAATGAATGCGACAGTAAGAAATTGGAATGTCACACGAACGATGACAAGCAGCTTGAAAGTTGCAGCACACCACTCAAGCACAAAGAAGCACGCTCGGAAAGAACGAACAGCTTTACGCAGGACAAGATGGAAAGGTGGGCCAGTTGGTAATTCATTTTCTTCGTTCAGCGAGCTGGGAGCGCAGAAAAAGACACAAAGGACGAAGCGAGGAACCACATAAGACGAGCGCTCACTAACAACTGATTTATTTTCCACATCGGAAGGGCACATTTGCACACAAATTGCGCATGTCAAAAAGATTATGACGACGGCATGAACAGCATGCGAAGCGTGTGATCAAGGCACATGTCTAAGGGTTATCAAGGTAGCTAAATTCACAGTCATGCAGTGACAGGGAAGGGTGACTGATACATTGATCCGTATTCCTGGAAATGTGATATGCTTCTTCGTATGGCTTGGGAACCTGTACATGCAAAAATCAGGTGTTTGTATAGGTTCAAGTGTGGCCCCTGTTTTAAGCCAATTTTTTCTTGGGAAGGTGGATGCAGCCCTAAGCACTAAACTTCAGCCAAGCACAAAAGTATTCCGTTATGTTGACGATTATCTAATCATCATCAAAAAGTGTTCAGCAGTGGACGTTGAAAGTGTCAAGGCATGCTTCGAGAATGAAGGCATGGGTCTCCGGTTTACCTCCGAGTTTTCTAAAGATAACAAATTGCAGTTCCTAGACCTTTCCCTGTTTTTGGGTGATAAGCATCTTTGTTGGAGATATAATCCTCGTTCTGCAAAACCCGTTCTAGACTCCTCTTCTGGTCATTCCAAGCTCGTTAACCGCGGAATCGTAATGTCCTGCTTACGTTCAGCCCTCGAAAAATGTTGCCTTCATACCATCCAAAGTGGTTTCGTAGCACAGTTAGAACGGCTAATAGGTGCTGGATACCCTTCCTACGCAATAGCCTCAGTCTGTGAAAAGCTCCTGCGTACGGTCAAAAATAATGAAAAACGCACATGTACTTCGTCAGGGAACAGGGAAGAAGAAAAAAAGAAGCGTGTGGCGGTAATCCCCTAGAGAGAGAGAGAATTTATTTACAGAAAGGCAGAGAGGTCGGCCTGAGCTATAGTTTGCTCTGGCCTGCTACTCTACACTGGGGAGGGGGGACAGGGGAGCGAAAGAGTGATGAATGACGATGGTAAGGTAGGGAGATGAGAATATAGTTCGTGACGCTGGGGCAAATCTAAAGACGTGCATCCAGTCCAGTGGCTTGTAAGAAGGCTACGACTGCATCGATGACCACACTTGTGCTGCTGACGTCAGGCCAAGGACCTAACACAACCTCATCGGTTAAAGGCCTACTATGATACTGCCCAATCGATGAGATCAGTTTTTGTCGTTCTCGTGCGTACGCTGGACAGGCGCAAAATATATGTTGAAGTGTCTCTGGTATCCGACAATGACCACAATCGGGACCTGTGTCACTGCAGCTGATCAAGTGGGCATAGCGTCTTGTGAATGCCACACCAAGACGAATGCGGTGAATGATGCATGTCATATTTCGCTTCAGCTTGTGAGGCATACGAAACTTCATTTCTGGGTCCCATTTATGAAGCCGCTTGTGCCGGCGTTCTGGTTTGTTCCAGTGCTCCGAAGTGTAGGTGCGCATTACTTGCCGAAGTAAGGCGTTAGTGTCTGCTCGCGAAAACGCAATGCACACTTCCGGGGCATTATGTAAAGCTGTTTTAGCTTCGGCGTCAGCCTTTTCATTCCCCATCACGCCACAGTGAGCAGGTATCCACTGGAATGCTACATGATGTCCATTTTTCATAGCATTGCCAAGAAGCTCAGCAATTTCTATCGATAAGGTATAATACGGGCCTTGTATCATGATGCAATCGATGGTTTGGAGAGCAGCTTTGGCATCACAGAATATAGTCCATCTTCGAGCGGGCTCTGCGGAAAGGAATCTTATTGCTTCCCGAATAGCAACAAGTTCCGCAGCAGTTGAAGTGGTCTTGTGATTCAACTTGAAACTTCTAGCGACGGTCATTTGCGGAATGACAAAGGCTGCGGCAGAAGCACGTGAGGTGGTAGATCCATCAGTGTATACGTGTGCCGCACCGCCATACATTGTATAAATGTGCAGGAGGGTAAGTTGCTTTAGGCCGATAGATGGTACCAGGGACTTCTTCGTAATCCCAGGTATCTGAAGCCTAACAAGCGGTCTAGGCAGAACCCACGGAGGTGTCACAGGAATAGATGTTGGAGAGAATCTACATTCATAAAATGGCCCATGGGTTAAAAAATGTGGGAAACCGGTTTGGCGTGCGCGTTGTTTTCTCTGCACCCAATAAATTGGACAGTATATGTTCAATGGTGCACAGGAGGGCACAGAATGCATCTAAAGATAGGAGATGCCTCCAGAAGCATGTAAACAAGTTTGTTAAGTGCAACACCGGAGTGGTATATAAGATAGCCCTTTCTTGTGGACGTATGTACATAGGCCAAACCGGCCGATGTGTGAACGTGCGTCTCCGAGAACACAAAAGCTCGTTGAAGAATACACCTTACTCCCATTTAGCATCACATTGCTTTTCGTGCAAGTGCCAACCTCTGTTTGAGAATACAATTGTGTTGTTCCGGCATCGTCATCAAACTACGCGCGAAATATCTGAAGCATATCACATTTCCAGGAATACGGATCAATGTATAAGTCATCCTTCCCTGTCACTGCATGACTTTGAATTGAGCTGCCTAGATAACCCTTAGGCATGTGCCTTGATCACACGCTTCGCATGCTGTTCATGCCGTCGTCATAATCTTGTTTGACATGCGCAATTTGTGTGTAAATCTGCCCTTCCGATGTGGAAAATAAATCGGTGGTTAGTGAGCGCTCGTCTTATGTGGTTCCTCGCTTCGTCCTTTGTGTCTTTTTCTGCGCTCCCAGTTCGCTGAACGAAGAAAAGCCTATAGGTGTGCCCGGCGTTCTTTTTCTTTCGTCCCACATCGCGAGTGAATACATAAAGCGGCCACTTTTAAGTGCGCCTCTGAAGGCCACTTTTCAAATTGACAGAAAACGTAGGCGCGTTGCGTTATAGAGAGCATGCTCAAGCACCTCCGAGATTTGGGCACCTCCAGAGGTAAATGACGTATATAAATAGCTCGCCAGTGTTATGCCGGCGAATGCATGACGGGGTGTTGAGTTGTCTCACGTGGCGCCCCGCGGAGCGAGAGGTCGCTCATTCGAATCCACGGTCGGGTGCTTCGCAATTTTTTCCTTTACTGATTTATTTTACTGCAATAGAAATTAGATGGACAGTCTCGGCTGGTTTTCACGGTTGCTGTCGTCGTCATGTCCCGGATATATATATATATATATATATATATATATATATATATATATATATATATATATATATATATATATATATATATATATATATATATATATATTGTAATGAACTCAGGCATAGAGACAGCACCCGTTCCTGGGCCAGCTGTTCTATTCTCTGACATCTTCTTCCTCTCCTCTACCCGCTAGCTGTCCACGCGCGCCAGAGACCCGGTGTCGATCTTCGTCCTCACACTCGGCCATGACTGCAAGCGCGCGGAACTGCTGAAAGTGTCTCTGGTAGGCGGCTTTGGCTGCATCGCGGTGGCCGGTCTCGGCCACGCTTTGACTTGGCTGGTGCATCTGCCTTCTTGGCTCGTGGGTCTGGTGGGCGACCCTGGCTAAATCGCAAAAAACATGCTTCCGGCGGCCGGCTTTGGCTTTGTCTCGGAGGTAACGGCGGATGTGGCATGCACGGGGACGGATGCCGAAACAGCATTCGATGCGGCACCGTAGCTGGCAAGGTGTCTCGGCGTTTCTTTTCGGTTAAAACCCCATGCTTGTAAACACCGGGAAGAAGGTCAGGACATTCGTCAGGAACCTTCTGCGGTTTTGTGGGAATTGAAATATTCCCTTCTACTGCCGAATCCTCCACGCTCTCAAGAGGGCGCTCGCTCTCCTCCTTTCCATTGACGCCCGATGTCTCTGGAGGCGGTCTAGGTGACTCTTCGGGAGCCGTGGTTGTGAAGTCCAGCGCACGTTTCTTCATGACTGATATTCCGTCAGCAGGCAGTGGGAATAGCGACGGGGAAACTTTCATGCGCTCGTCCCGGGAAACCTTCTCGCTGAATGCCTGCGTGTTGGACACATTGCACTCCATCGCGTCAAACCGTTGATGGTCTGTAGTCAGGTACTGCGAGCCTTTTCCTTTCAGAACGGCTGTTCTCACCATTCCACACAGGCATGTCCTGGAATCTTCCAGATGGGTGCATCGGGTAAACGTGGTCGCCACTACATTCTTGGTCTCATTGAAAGCAAGGTGGCCATCTGCGCATTCGGGCAATGAATGCGCTTGAAGTTGCGGATGAGTTAGCTCAGATGGCTCTTCGCAGACATTAGTAATGGTCTTGGATTCGTCCGGCTTCTGGACAACCAGCGTGCCGAGTCCAAGAGGAGCCGTCACGTCCGGGTCACCAAGGGAAGATGAGTTTGAGGCACGCGTTACCAAGTGCTGTGGAGAGAATGTTTTCTCGACTTGTCGTGGTGGTAAGCTCCACTGTACAGTAGCAGCCTCGAGGTGGTGCCCCTTCAGAGCTCCATCCTCGGTAGCGGTGAGGTTGGACTGGGTGGTGGCAGCGAGGTGGTAGTCGTTCGGCCCAAAGGCAGCTATGAGCCTGGTGCTCCACTCGTCCCAGTATTGCTGCCTCACGCCTTCGTACTTGTGCCACGCCGCGGCACCTTCTCGAAGGCGGTCTACCGCCATGGACCATTTCTGTGCCTCCTTCCAGGCTTCGCGAGCTCCTAGGGCGTTGACGGTCGCCACCCATTTTTCGGCGTCGTCCTGGAAGCCGCGGAACTCTGGTAGTACGAAGGTAGTCTGGGATAGTGATACGGCAGGCGCGAAACGGTAGATTGTGTACGCGAAGTCACCAAGTTGAATAGATACCTGGCTGAGGGTAGACTGGAGCTCTCTACGTTGCTCAGGCGAGCTGGCCTCGAGGTCTAGCGAGGTGGCTACGTCCAACATGGTGTTGATGGCTGTCAGTGCGGGAATTATTGGAGGAAACAGCGCAGAGCTCGACGCTGTCAAGGCGTTGGCCGTGACGCGAAGTCGCGCAGTGGTACGCGGCAGGTGCGCGGCGCTCTCCGATGGTTCGCGTGCGGAGCCCGTAATGTCGGACCAGTAGGCGGTGGTGGTTGAGCCCACGACGGCGGGCTGCTGGTCCGAAGGAGCTCGTACCGCATCCCAAAGCGGCTCAGGTGCGGATGGAGCCCTGAATGAGATGGTGTCGCCACGGGAAGCGTGAGCGGCATTCCCGGGCAACGGTAGGCCGTGCACTGTCTTGGCGGCGCCGGGGTATGCGTGCCCTTGAGCCACCGAGGAGGCCTGGACGCCGTTCTGGGATGGTTTGATGGGTAGCTGTAGCAGCGGTCGGGCCATGGTGTCCATGACCGAAGAAGCGTGGACGGCGTTCCTAGGATGGAGAGACCCGCGCTGCCGACGACGCGCGATGACAGGTGGCATCAGGTGCAAGGTTCGGCTTACGTTGTAGGCTGCGCCATTGTAATGAACTCAGACATAGAGACAGCACCCGTTCCTGGGCCAGCTGTTCTATTCTCTGACATCTTCTTCCTCTCCTCTACGCGCTAGCTGTCCACGCGCGCCAGAGCCCCGGTGTCGATCTTCGTCCTCACAATATATATATATATATATATATATATATATATATATATATATATATATATATATATATATATAAAGAAAACAAACAATCTGCAGCGTGCCACCGCGATTCGAACCTGCGACCCCTTGCCCCACAGCGCGCCGCTTTAACTACTCCGCCGCGCCCCATCGGCTGTTCAATATAACAATGGCGGACTAGTTATATGCACCATCTAACGCTAACAGTATGCAGAGCTCTGAGGTGCTTCAGCGTTGCAGTCCGCCCTTTAAATCAACGCTCCTACATTTTTCCTTAAATTTGAAAGCTGGGCTTGGGACGCGCACTAAAAAGTGGCCCATTTGTGCACCCATTCATGGTGTGGAACACCGGGTAAACAATGCCTCGAACGCCACCGCGCGGCAGGAGACGCGCAGGTGTCACGCCACGTGCCGCAGTTTGGGTTGGGTTGTACGCTGCTCAAACACGAAGTGACAACCATAACAGTTGTTATTTCGTGCTTGTCCTCCGTGCCTGTGCGTTGTTCTCGAGTACCCTTCCTTGTGATCCAGCTGTGACCGCTGTTATTTCGCGGTCGTCATGTGTGTGTTCTTCTCGTGAGTCCTTTGCCTTCGAGCGGCGCGCTGCAAGTATCCAACTGCTTGCCTTTCTTCTTGTGGCAATTTAATTTGTTGCTATCGCATTCATTGCTTCCCGCTGCGGAGAAACTGCGACTTCTTTCCCAAATATCTCTTCTCTATATATACGTACATTTACATATAAGGGGCATGACGGCGACGGCAAAAATCCGCCGAGGGTGTCCATAAAATGGATATCGCAATAATAGGTGAGATAAAGGAATTCGTCTAACCTTGCAAGCGCTTTTGTCAGGAAAACAGGTTTACGGAGAGCATGTAGAAGGGATTCTCACTGAATTGCGGAAGGAATTTTCTTCCCAGAATGATACCGGCTAACTTTTCTGCGAAGAGGGACAAGAATAAGAAGAGAAGGCGAAGGAAAAACGTCACAGTTTCGCCTGAAGGGCGAAGAAATGGATGCGATAGCAAGAAATTGTGAATGTGAATTGCGATAGCAAGAATTGTGATAGCAAGAAATTGTGACTTGCCACTCGCTGCCCGCTGCTCAAGCACAAAAAAGAACGCACGAAATCAACGCAAAGGTATACATAGGACGAGCGCGAACTGCCGCAGTTGTTACTTCGCATCGAAGTTGTTACTAACTAGCCCCTACCTTGTCTCTTCTAGTTAGCAGCTTACTTCTTTCGTAAACGAGGCCGCTGCAGTAAGCAAATGTCTTTCGTACGGTACATAGCTTCAAAGCAAATTTTGCAGTGAAAGCACAGGACGTACAAAAGTCATCCTCAACAGATTACCGCGCTAGCACTTTCGACTAGAGCACTGCACGGGCTCGGGCCTACCCGAAAACCCGGCCCAGCCCGTGGGCCGGGCCGGGCCGGGTAAAGTCGCTTTCACGGCGGGCCCGGGCCGGGCCCTGGCCTGAAGCTCCGGGCTTAGGGCCGGGCCCGGGTTTGAGGTGGCGTGCTCGGGTCGGGCCGGGCTTTGACTTTGCTCCGTTCTTAAAGGGTCGCTAAAGAGAAACACCGAATCGGTTTAGACCGATAGAGTGTGTTCTGAGAATCCGAACGTCATTAATTTCACCATCAATGAGTCTATTAATAAAGGAGAAAATCAAGGTCAAAGTTCCATTTTGAAATTTCACCCTGAAATCTCCGCACGTGACGTCATAGATTTGAAACTGCAGTCGTCGCACTTTGGGGACTTTGGCTCAACAAAATTTTCAGAAACTTGGTATGTCAATTCTGTTAAGGCCCCTCAGAGGTCAATGTACTTCATTTTTACCCACTATAAGCTACGTAGGGCCCAGTAGATGTCAGAATTTATGACGTCGCGGCGTTTGGTGCGTGAATTTCAAGTTGGCGTCGTTACTTGCATTTTCCTGCGAGTTTTCTCTCTTACCAAGAGTCTTGTCACGGTGAGCGTGGTGCTTTTGGAGTGGTAAAAGAGTAATTTACTGATGACAGAAAAATAGTTTTGTGCATACATATAAGCATAACATTTTATCTCGAAAAGACGCTTTTTCTATGTGGGTTAAGCTCTTTGGAGAAGTTTTATGAGGGATAAGTACTGAACTGATTGTTCTTCTTGCATATGGGATACTTTATTTATATGAAACGGGCGAGCTAAAAGTAAACAGACCAGGCGCTTATATGTAACATCTCGCTATTCCGTGCTTTATTTGCTTTCGTTATTATTTCATAACCCAGATGTTACTCTGTAATCGCAGTAATAAATGTAATATAATAAAATAATACCTATGAGATGTCATCGCAAGAGCGATCCCAGAGCTACAAAGCGGGGAAACGTTGAAAGTTAGGGCCTCCCTCTAAAGCTAAAGGACAGCACGGAGTCTTGATATAGAGAATCCCTATAACGGCACATTCTTTTTCTGTGACTCTGTGACGGCTCCCAGTTGTCATGTGGCGCGAGACGGACATGCACAAGCTGCTTTTTGTGGCCACATTGTTAATGTCTGTGCTTTCGTCATGTTCCTCCATATCAGGGGTCTCAAACTCACCTCAGCTGACGGGCCGCATTCACGAAAATTTACTCCCGCAAGGGCTAGGGCAATGACGAAGGTAGCAGCGTGGGAGGGAGGAAGAGGTTTCAAAACTACCGTCATTTCACAGCAGACCTTTCCCATATCTCAAATACGGGATCATTTCTGAAGGGGATTTGGCGGCAGGAGTCCAACAACACATCGATACCCATTGTTGCAAAATAGTGCGGAACGTAGCAGCTTGGAGAGTGCCAGACTCTATCGAAGAAGAGGAAACCGAGCGGCATCGAGGGCACGTGCACGTGGCCGGCGCAGCAGTTCGCCTTTAGTATTACCATTAAACGGACGTCTCTCTTTCACGTCTGGGGAAGCAGTCATTTCGTATCACCCATAATGACTAAAATCTGGACGCCGATTCTGAAATATAGCTCTTGTTTCACGGTTATGCATCAACACACGGTGACCGCAGGGGGCACCTCACGAAAAATATCCTTTCGATCTGTGATGCCTGTGTATCTCAAGAACATAGTTATAAAGAAAAAAATTGGCCGCGTATCTGCGTGCTTCGCTGCAAATGTCGTCTAAAGACGATAGAAGAGGCGCTGCGTGAGATATGGACGCCATCTGGCAATACGTCGGGAAACACGAGTGCTGTGTTGCGGGCTGGTAGTCCCGGCGCAGCGGCAGGCGAAGACCGGCGGTGACCAACGCGACCGCTGGGGACGCCGGCCAGCCCGAACACGCTGTTTGGCGCGATGCGCCGAAGGAGAAGAAACGTCCGCACTCAACGAGTACTCTCCACACACTCTTTTATTTAGACGTCGCCTGAGTAAAACAGCAATGCGAGAGCGGCGCCCCCTGTCATTCGTACAATGCAATACTGAACCGAAACCGAAACACAACATGAGCTTGTGCAGAGGGCACGGAGGAAGACAAGTTTCAGCGCAGTCGCATTTTCAGCGCAGCTTAAGAAACTAGGGTTGTAACATTGTAGGGCGAGTAGGGCCAGAAGGACCGTCACGACGAAAACCTGCCTCCTCAGTCGTATTCGCCTGGAACGTTGGTGTGGCTTCGCGTTCCCTCCTCCACTCCTGGCCTTTCCACAAAGCTACTGCCTAAGTACTAAGGCCTCTACCGCGTCCTACGTCAAGCATCCCCAGTTAACTATATGATTGAGCCTGTTCAATCACCTAGGGACCGCCGTCGTCGCGGCCGCGAGACTGTTCACGTCGATCGACAGAAGCCGAATTATGACCCACCAGCTGTACCTGTTCCTTAGGTCGCCAGGATGGCTCCTTTTCCGCGGGGGAGTGATTTGTAACATGGTACGGCGCAGACAAGAACGCCTGCGAAAGAAGAAGACGAAGACGGTGGCTGTTGGCGCTCGCGCTTGCTCGGCTTGGACCGCTGATCGCTTCAGCTGTGGCAATCTTTTAATAAACGCGTTACTGTCTCAACGTTAAACGCATACCATCAAGGTCTTTAAAATTGCGTATCTATGTATTTTCTGTTAAAGGAACACACCGCCTAATACTTACCTAGTGATGTTGCGCCTCAGATATGTGTAATGTTTGCTTTTTGATCAACAATGTACACAAGTATGAACCTAGTCAGCCGTTCACGATGGCTGGCCCTTGGGCAAGTGGTTGAACTTTGGCCGAGTGGCTGAATCGAGGGACGTGCCGACAAACAGAAAGACAGACAGAATGACAGACAGAAGGACAGACAGAAAGACAGACCAAAATTTCTGCGTTTAAGTTCCCTAAGAAAGACTATCGTCTTTAAAAATGGGATGAAGACAGTCATGTACGGGCGGCGGGCCGCTAGCGAGAGGTCCGCGAGCCGCGTGTTTGAGGCCCTATATAGGGCGCTATATAGTGCGAGAGCTACATGATACTGCCACAACAGCGTTGCAGTGTGCAGGAACACATTAGGTCCGTTAAACAAGGATTGGGGTGAAGTATATTTGCTTGATAAAATATCTGGCTCGAAAAAGGAAAATGACAGATTTCGTGCCGGGTCATGTCCCCTTACCACGAACCATATGCATCCAATGAGTAAGCTTCGAGAAGCTTAGTCGCGCCTTTGTTACAAAACTCGAATGAACCCCAAGAGTATATCGAAATCGCTTCGTCTACCTCCTTCCAGTCCTAACCGCGTAGTCCAATGGTCACCTTCTACCGGGACAGCATCGCTGAGAAGGCATAAGCCATTATAATATGGAAAAAAAAAACATGGTTGATCCCTCCGTCATAGGAATCGGAATAACACGAAAGGAAAGCGTGCCCTTACAGAAGTAACTAAATGTTCACTGTACATTGATATAAGAGAGCTTGCACAATGCATATACTGATGTCTGGCAGCTATAGCACCGTTTAACGTGGATGTGCCCACTTTGATGATTGGTGGCACATCTCTATCCCGACGACTAACGTCCCTGATAACGTCCCTGATAAACCCTTGTGGTAGCTGTAGTAGTTAACGGTGAAAGCGTAATCAGAGAACTAGGTGTGATAGCCAGAACAGCATCGCATATTGGATGCAGAAGTTGGTTGCCTTCCCGCGGCATGTTAAAATGTGATTGAACAACACAGCCGGACTAGAGGGAAACGCAAAGCGCGTCGTGCCGCCCCGGTATCCCGGCCGCGATTTTTCTAGGGGCGAGCGCGTGAGCGGGGAACGCGGTGTTACAGCCACGTGAGGCAGGCGCACGTCGCAGAGGTATTTTTGGTTTGGATTAGCGTGATGCTATGAGCGAGGCCGACGCTTTTACGACGCTTGGCTAAGGTCGCCACCTCGCGGTGTGTTAAGGCATTGACAAAATTGAACTTCTATTGAAAACGCGCCGAATATGAAGGACGTGTAACGTGTCGCAGGTGCTAATAGCGGAGGCCGCAGTAACGACGAATTACTTTACTTTACCGTTCCCAGAGGGCAAGACCACCCCGCCGACCGGGAGAGTGGTAGATATAATAGGCGCGTTTGTGAAGCCTCCAGAGTGTGTGACCGTGGCGTAGTGAATAGCTTGCTCGGCATCTGTTGCTGCGGACCGAGCGGTCGTGGGTTCGATGCCCAGGTGACGGAACTTTTTTCTTTGCCATCTAATCGTGTATATTTTTTCGACGTCATTTCCGTGACGGAAATACGTCACTGAAGTCTTGGTGGACCCCGGAATAAAACACTTTCGTGTTAAAAACGAGCACGGTGCAAACCGTGCATAACATACACTGCTGAAAGTTGCAAGGAGAAGCCCTCAAAGAGGAGTTTTATAGATGACATTGAAGAGAGGCACGACGTTCGGGAACGAGAGAAGTGTAGGGATGAGCTGGACAGCTATGGTCATTCTGCAGAGGTTCACAAAGACATCCTAGATTTGCTCCAGTGGTGAAAGTTAAGAACAACGACTGCCGACGCCTTCGCAATTGACAAGGCAGGTGTGGTGCGCCCGTGCGGCCAGTGCGAGCAGTGCAAGAAGCTTTAGCGCGGCAAGATATGTGATGCAACATCGCATGGCGCGCTTCCTTGCCACAGCAAGAGAAACAGAGCAAAAAAAAAAAACAAATTTGTGACCGTTGTTGTGAATACACTAATTCAGGTAAAGGCGCTGCGTGTTACGTGGCGGCGAAGTCATCACGCCGTCCAAATGGGAGGCTGCTATTACCAGCTTTGATTTTTCGCACAATAACATGTAATGAAGTAAACTATAAACTATGCCATAAGAAACTTATAGACTGTATATACTAGCAGTGGTGTGGTATATGAAAATAATGCTATGAGAAATAGTTTTTTTTCTTCCTTTCGGCTGCTTATACACATACACGTGGCGCACGTGGTTCTATACCTTTACCTGAATTAGTGTATTTACAACAACGGTCACAAATTTGTTTTTTTTTTGCTCTGTTTCTCTTGATGTGGCAAGGTATTACAATGGTGAAAACAAGTGCTACATATCGAGAAGGGTGCACGATTGGCCTTGTGGTTACAGCATGCTGTAAATTTCAATCGGCTATAGAGTGCGAAAAAAACAAAGTGAAGTGAGCGTTTTGTTCTCTGCCAAGCTAATGTAGGACACATGCTCTGGCGGTGCTGCGTGTTACGTGGCGGCGAAGTCATCACGCCGTCCAAATGGGAGGCTGCTATTACCAGCTCCGCGCTAGAACAGCTATATGGGCAGTCCAACGGGCCTGTGACGCAGTAGAGAGACTTGTTCTTTCCCGAGCTCTCACTGCGCCGTCTCTTACAACGAGCAGGCGACACCTTTTTCGGTACTGTTGGCCTTTTAACAAAAAGAAATTCAATCCTGCCTGCATTTTATACACTTGCTGGGCAAGAAGTCGGAATTGCCCATCCTTGCCTAACGGTCTCATTGGAGGGGCCGTAACTATTAGTGCAACGACATTATGCAACATGTTCTTAATGATTGTGAAAACTGGTGTGGAGGAGAATAAGTGACCAAAGTTTAAGAAATTTAAAAAATGTTTTTTTTTTTTTATTGTCGTCAGAAGTTTCCATTGTTCGGTGTTTTCTTGAACTTAGCCCGATCATATCTCTTTACTGAAAAGTTATATAAATACAAGATTTGGCAGTTTGGTATATAAGCATGCGAAGAACGTAATGCGGAATTTTTGTCGCTCTGCTACGAGGCTTTTTTGAGATAAAGACCTTCAAAGTAAAGAAAATTTTGCCAATTGGGCCATTTTTTTAGGTTTTTTTTTTAAACATCTACACTACACATAAAAACTAACAATACCTGAGAAGAAGCAAAAACATGCATATATTTAGGTAAAGAAATTTCAGCTACCTAACTTTAATATATTTTGTGCAATTCATAACGAAAGTTGGCCAGAACAGCAGAGCGGATGAGCGCTCCACTCCACCTCTTCGTCATTATTGATTTCCTGTGCTTCGAAAAAATTTTTGGCGGCAAAACAAATTGCGGATCTCTTCTTTCCACTCATTAGGCAATAATATATAAAATTTTGAAATAAATTTGAGAGGTCGACCAGCCATCGTTTGTTCGATCTTACGTGGAATCACCCTGCTACTTCTGCAGACTCCAACAAGGTGGAAGTTGCGTACTTTCGCTACAGTGACTACAAAACCTGCACCGTCATGGAGGTAAAGCACTACGCACAGCGTAACGTTATTTGCTTCTTAACCGTTGCAGCCCTTTGATGCTTACTTGCGACGCAAAGTTATTGATCAATATATCACAAATTCCTGCCAAATGTGAGAACGCAGATGCGCATAACGAAGTAAATAATCAAATGTATAAGAGCTTGACTTCTCATTTGCATTAGGCAAGCGCCTTAGCCACTTGCGCCAGCTAACATTTAGATGGAAACTGCAAGCGTTGCATCAGAAAATTAAATATTTTTAGGGGCGTAGGCAAAATACGCATTTTTGACAGCGCAGAGAGGCCACACCACCTTTTCTCCAAATCTTTTCTTCAGGGGTTTAATTCCAGCGCTATATATTACTGCCCTACAGAAACACTGCAGTAAGAACATGACAAATAACGCTCAATATTCCATCTTAGAATGTAATGAAGTAAAATTATGCGTAAAGCGAATGCGAAAATCAAACCAGTAATTTACTGCGAAAGAAGGCAGCCCATGATGGTGATGAGTTAAATTGTGTGATCGTGTCAAGAGTTCTCTAAACACGATGGTAGTTTTGTGGACACATTAAACACGTACTTAAAATGTTCTGATGGGCTAGTTGGTGAGCCATGATTTTCGAATGGGCAGCGCACAGAAGGGCAGCGAATACGTACACATAAAAAGACGCAAAACACAAGCGCTGTGTTTGCGTCTTTTTATGTGTACGTATTCGTTGCCCTTTTGTGCGCTGCCTATTTCGAAAATTAAAAACGTAATTACAAATACTTTCCATGAATATCAACTTCGCCTTATCTTTACCCATCATATTGTCCTGTGCATGCTGTAGAAGCTGAGAAGTACAGGCTTAGAACTCTAAAGAACTTACAACTCGAAAGAATATACCGACAGTTTTCATTAGGTAGCTTCTGTGAAAAGGGAATGAAGCGGTTGTGTTGGTTTTTCAAGTTTTAAGGCGCGAATAAGACACGGACGAAGAATACGAACACACACACGGAGCGCCTATTCTTCGTCCGTGTCTTATTCGCGCCCTAAAACTTCAAATATGTAAAACCAACAAGCCCAGTCTGCCATTCTCACACGGTTGTGTTGATGTCTGCAATTTTGAGTCTGCGATTGACGAGACGACGACCAATCTGAAATCGGCCGCGTAAAGCATGGCGGGTAGAATTTGTGTGTTCTGAATTAGGCATAGGGACGATAAAACGAAGCGATTCGAAAGTGAACGAAAACATATCTTGCCGCCACCGGGATCTAAACCGATATTCCTTAAATGACGGACCCAAGCGGTTCTAGGAGCATGACCTCTTCCCTGCCAATTTCTTCGTTATTTCTGTATGTGTATCCCTGGCAGTGTTAATCAGTGCCAGTCATATCCATGGTGGCGAACGTAGAGCCTTCCTTTTCTGAGATGGCTTCAGGTAGTAGGTCAACTTGACGAGCTGGCAGCTTAACAAAAGACCCTTGCATAAACACAAGAAAAGCATATAACCTGCCGTGAACGCCACCATGGCTAGGACGTCATTAAAAGAAGAAAGGTTTGAGGGGCCGGTTGTTTGAGAAGCAAAATCATATGAAATCAAAAGATAATAAAACAGTCGAATAAGTAGCATAACCCGCTTCTACAAAGGTATTCCTAGGCGCACAGACGTAATTATTTCACTGAAGGAAGTACCGCTGTCATGCTCAGCAGGGCCACTTTGTCTTGCCGCTATGAAGTGTTTTATTGTCGTCTTGAAGGAGCACTTACATGTTCTTTCCTTGTCATTGACAGTGCATCTTGTGGGTAGCGAAAGAAGTGGAGAATTATGAGTCTGCTCACTGCCTCCAGCAGTTCAACGACATCTGCGGCGCGGACGTCAATGTGCATGACAGCGACATCTGTGTCGACGACGATGACGGCACTGAAGATGATGATTAGGAACATCAAACACTGGAGAAATTAACGCTGATGTTCAACCCGCGTTCGTCAGTTCGATGAGATGGTGATCATTTGCATTTCGGCATACACAAAAAGAAATTAATTATTTGGATGTTTTGTACCAATGCGACACACTGCGTTGTAATATTAAAGTAACATTGAAAATCGTATTTTGGCTCACACTAAAAGTACATCGATTACCAGAAGCATGGGAGTGACGTGCAACTACGGGTTACACCTTAACTTGCCGCACTTTGGTGTGGGCATCTTAACTATAGGATGTCCGGGTACACGCTGCGTACACATTAGCGACGTCGTAAAAGTCTTCAGTTCAGCGTTGACAGAACCTGGAGCTTATTTCCACTTACTGCACGTTAAGAAGTTAATAATTTTCTGGGTTAATTTATGCGAAAATTGGATTTCATATGCATCAATGAATGTTCGAAGATATCCACCTTTGCTGCTTTGGGCATCATTCCTTGATTTTGTAATTAGATTGCAATGTCTTGAATATAAGACATATGTGCGGGTTTAAGAAGTTGGATATGAACTGATATATCCTGTTCAGATTTTTAATGCCAAGCATTTCTTAGCGAACGTCATGCTATTTGGTCGTTTCTATCTATCTATCTATCTATCTATCTATCTATCTATCTATCTATCTATCTATCTATCTATCTATCTATCTATCTATCTATCTATCTATCTAGCCGCCTACGTCTGGGTGGTCACCTGGTCGTCTTTAAAACTTGCAATGAGCAAAAATTTGCATAGCAGGGGACCAGTGCATGACAAACACGATTCACTGGTCATGACATGAATAACGCAAAACGCCTATCACGTACGTCATGAAATCCTTTCCCTCAGTCACGTGTGGCATATGCCCGCATACCACAGTTCATGTTATGTGGGTATGTGCCACAGGTGATTCACAGTCTCTGGCAACACATTAGCTGCGAACCTAGCCCAACAGGCATAGGTGGCTAGAGCCCGGGCCGCCGCGGCAGACCGGACTAGGGATTCCTCCTACTGTTTGTGAAGGGTGGGCCAATCCGGCGCACCCCCTCCTCACCTGTCGTTGTATATAGCTCAATAAATGTTTTCCGCCACCACCACGATTACCTACCCATTGAAATGCAAGGCAAGTAAGGGAGCTGAAGACAGAACACCCGTGGAAGACCCTCGACTGCCATCCATCGTCCACGTGGTCCGCCAGAATGACGCAGTGTTATCTTCCCCTGATATGAGGCTGGGCGATCGCCTCATGCTGACCGAGGGTGATATCATATTGATTGAGAGCCTCATTGTGACACGCGAAGAAGCTGCCACTAAGTGTCCTGATGGTATACTGCTTTACTAGCAGTATAGTCAGCGGCAAACCGTGGCCTGCTGCTAACCACTTTTTATTCTTCTAATCGGCAGGATACCCCGCCACCTTCGTATCAGTGCGTGGTGGATCATCCATCTACGGAGCCTACTTTCGTCTCGGAATACGCGTCCACGCATGCGCTGGGCTCGTATCGTGGATGTCTTGAGCTGTGTGCCGCCACCCCCATTACCGTTGAAGTCACCGATGCTGAAGCCTTCGTCCCCCTGGCGTCGACTGTGTTGTACTTAAACCCTGCTTCTGCCACACCCCTGTGCAGTCAGCGGCAAACCGTGGCCTGCTGCTAACCACTTTTTATTCTTCTAATCGGCAGGTGAGCTTTTGGTATCGACCTGTTTCTATTTTGTCATACATATCTTTGCCGCTGACTGCACCAAGATGTGAAATAGTTGTGCCTCGTGCTTCCAGTTGCTGCCAACGGATGGCAAATTTGTGACGTGTATGTTGTGTAAGCGAGGGTATCACCTTGGCAAAAATTGTTCCGCGATTGCTGAGGGCACCTACACTAAGATGTCAATTGAAAGGCGTGAAGCTTGGTCGTGCCAGGCTTGCAAACAATCTGGAGCGGCGACAAGTGCAACTTTGAGATACATGGTTTGCCCATCGAGCACAACGAGAACCTCATGTCTATACTTGGCAGGGTGGCAGAGAAGCTAGGTATAGAATTTCAGCCTTCGGATGTCGCAGTTATTCACAGGCTGCCAGCTCGCAGGGATAGCATTCCGGCTATCATTGTTCAAGCACACACAGTTGCAATCAAACAAAAATGGCTGGATGCTCGCAAAGGCCTCCCAAAAGTTGTGTTGGATGGTATGGATCCGAATACTCGCCTGTATTTCAATGATAATTTGACTCGTTTTAATCGGGATTTGTTTCGTCAAGCTCGCATGAGAGGAAGGGAAAAAGAATATAAGTTTGTCTGGACACGCGATGGAAAGGTGCTGGCGAGAAAGATGGAAGGCTCTCCTCTCGTCCGCATCGATACTCTAATGGATCTCGAGAAACTTACCTAAATATGGGCATTTCCAACACACCCTCATTTGGTAGCTTTTCAGAAGCCCATAACATTATTTTGAGTTCTAATAATGCATTCACAGCTATTCATGTTAATATCCGCAGCATCCGGAAACACTGGAATCATTTCTGTGCGCTGATCTCTCCTTTCGTGTCTATTTGTGACATATTTGTGCTGACTGAAATTAATGTCTCCGCTGATTGCACTTCGTCGTATTCCATTCCCGGTTATCAACTGTTTTCATACACGCGCTCGCTGCGCAGGGGAGGGGGTGTGGCCGTATTTGTAAAAGACGCATGGTCGGTATCAAGGTTAACGCTTTCTTTTTCACAAGCAGAAGTGGTCGCTTTGCGCCTGTGCGCTGCTGAGTTATCGGCAACTATATTGTCGCTCTACCGGCCCCCATGCTGCAACGTCCGATTGTTTTTATCAGAACTTGATACAGCGCTATCATCCCATTCTCTTGACGACAACGTGCTTGTGCTGGGCGACATCAATATTGATACCCTTCGGCCTGCTGTGCCACTGGTTGCTGATTATCTTGACCTTTTATCGAAATGGGGTTTTGAACGTGCTATACATCTACCGACACGTGAAGAATTTCTATCGGGAAAACTGGTGAAATCGTGCATCGACCACATTAATGTCCGTTGTTCTAATCTTATTACACAGGCAGCAGTCGTTGAAACTAAGGTCGCTGATCATTATTTTATCTGCTGTAGTCTTGTAAACTGCTCGAAACCTCCAAACAAGGGCAGTACAAAAAAAGAAATTTCCATTGTACATCCAAAGCTTTTCGACGACTGTATTACAAAGCATGACTGGCACTCTGTATTATGCACTGTCTCCCCAGCCAATTTATACGATTATTTTGTTCAGATACTCGATAACTACAGGACAAAATGTACCCGCTGTGTAAAGATACGATTACGCCGAGAAGAAAACAAATGGCTGTCGCCACAAATATTAGCTGCAATAAAGGAGAAAGACCTTTTGTGGACCCAAGCGAAACGGGCTCCGAACCAACCTGAGTTGCACCAAAAATTTAAACTATGTAGGAATCGAGTGAACGCCATGATCCGGTGGGCCAAGAGAAATCACCTACGTGGAAAATTTAGCGAAGCTCACTCGAACATGAAAAAGACGTGGTCCCTAATAAATGAATTAAGAGGCGTATCTAAACGTGATGGCCATCAGTTATCGCTTCTCTCGCACTTTGCAGATGATGGAATCACTGTCGCGAATGAATTCAATACTTTCTTTTCACGCGTCTCTGGTATTGTTAAACCACACCCCGAAGTATGTACTCTAAAATACAGCGCTTGCAAATCTGCGTATCTTCCTTCTATTTCAGAATGTGACCTCAAATCAATCCTTTTCAACTTAAAATCTAATAAATCACCTGGCATTGACGGAATATCAGTAGATGAGTTACGCAGAAACTTTAATGCTATTAAGTGTGTGTTATTAACATTGCTCAACCATATCGTTGACACTGGAATTATCCCAGCAGAAATGAAAGAGGTCCTTGTGATACCGTTGTTCAAGGGTGCTGCACGAAATAAGCATGAAAATTACCGTCCCATCTCTATTTTACCTTGCATCTCTCAAATACTGGAAAAACACATCTTGCAAGCTATGTTCACGTACCTTGATGCCAATAACGTTATATCAAATGCGCAATATGGTTTTATACCAGGTAAAGGCACACAGTACCTCCTAGACGATATTTCAGACCTTATAAATTCTGCTTTCGAAGCCAACCAGGTTGTATGTGCTGTATTCGTGGATGTCAGCAAAGCTTTTGATAGTCTGTGTCATAGTCTACTATTAACAAAACTCTCATTGACTGGATTTCGTGGGCCT
Organism: Rhipicephalus sanguineus; assembly: GCF_013339695.2. Taxonomy (NCBI): domain Eukaryota; kingdom Metazoa; phylum Arthropoda; class Arachnida; order Ixodida; family Ixodidae; genus Rhipicephalus; species Rhipicephalus sanguineus. The sequence goes on from NC_051181.1 coordinate 64,298,145, forward strand.
TTTTTAAAATTACTTACCAACTTTTTAGACGGTAGAGCACAGCTAGTATCCATAGGACAGTACCGCAGCAATATAACCTCTATAAAAGCCGGAATGCCCCAGGGATCAATATTAAGCCCACTACTTTTCAACTTATATGTCAATGATCTCGCCGCGGCTGTATCTACTTGCATATTTCAATACGCTCACGACACTGTCATTTTGTCTCGGCATTCCCGTTATCCAGAAGCAGTTTCCCTTCTGCAAGATTCTACGATACATTTGATGAACTGGTTCGCCAATAATGTGATTAATGTAAACGTCTCTAAAACACAGCTCATTTGTTTCCATAACCCACTAAAAAAAGTTAGTTTAAGCGTCCCATTGCTGGCTCACTGTTCGTCTTGTTCTCCGTGTTCTTGTACACCTGTTCCATATGTTTCATCTGTTAAATACCTTGGGGTACTTCTTGACAGTGACTTCGCCTGGAATTCTCACCTGGCGTATGTTTGTTCAAGGCTCAGGGCAGTCTCTCGTGCATTATACAGTATGAGATACTATACACCACTATCTATTCGCAAAATGATACTGAAAGCCTTAGGTTATAGTGTTCTTCGGTATGGTGTTACGGCGTTCGGTCACTGCGCGATTCGTTGGAAAAATAGAATAAACTCCATACTTCGTACAATTTTGAAAGTGATTAGTTATGATTTAAGACTGCCCTCAGGCACAAACCTTTTTAAAACATTACGATGCTCTAACTTTGATGCCCTTCTGACTGAGACACCTGTCCTAAGGCATTTTTGGTCTAACAAGTTCAAAGTTCCTTACGTCCCTACACGCTGCCTCCGACCTAAAAACCGTTTTCGAGTGATTCGCTGCTCCACCAGATACGGTCAGCGCACTCGTAGCTACTTTATACCGTCTCGCCTTAACCAACTACCCCCGAGTGTCTTCCGTGCAAAAACAAAATTCAAGCTTAAGCAACTTCTCCGTCGTATCAATCTTTAACTACTTCGTGATGTCTTTACTTTTCCTTCGGTAAATGCCGCTGCGGTATCAAAACCTTAAGGTAACCATGTATTTCAGGCTGCGCATAGCTGTGGGTGTATTAAAGGCATTAAATTTTTTTCTTTTTTTTTTCTCTACAGGTCTGAATGATGCTACATTGCTTTATCATGTGTTCTTTCGTTTTTCATGATTTTCCCGCTTATTTTTTTTTCTTTACATCACCGAAAATCTGATGGTCTTCTAATATTGTATCTTTGCCATTGCATGTACGAATGGTCAACTCATGTAAGGCTAGGTGACGTTATATGTATTACCATTAGTTTCATTTCTTCGTGCACTGCTGTACATGCGCGTCTACTGTTTGTATGTATGCGCGAAAAGATAAAAAAAGGTGTCTGCATTTAAGTGGTCCTATAGACAAATGAATTCCTGTTGTCTGCTGTCTGCCGGCTCTGCCCTTCAAGCCCAATGAGGCCTTGGCAGGCCAATTTTGTATCACATTGTTACTGTGCCAAATGTTAATAAAGTATTATTATTATTATTATTATTATTAGAGCAACGTGGACGTCATCCGCTATAACGCACGTTACCTCGACGCTGCGCATAACGTGTTGTCATCCCAGATGCGATAACATATCTGACTCGGAAGGAGAAGGTACACAGGGATGCCCTCACCAAGGTGACCAAGATGAACAGAAGTGACGTGCGTAGCCTGCCGGCCTCAATTTACTTGAGCATCGGTAAGCCGTATATGATCACGGCCAACATCGACGAAAGCGGCAGCCTTGTTAATGGAAACATGGGCACCCTGTGGTACATCGAGCGTGACAAACGGGACAACATCTTGCGACTGTAACTTGAATTTCCAACGTCCACGGTAGACATTGTCGTCCCAGCCAGGACAAAGCACATTACCAGCACACATGCTCAATAAAATTGAAATGAGGGTCCATGGAACTGTGAACCACCACAACCACGACAAGCAAACGACACAACTATAAATAAACGATGTGAGGGTGATCAACTGGGCGTGTTATTGCATGATTTGGAATATTAGGCGCGAAGTGGACACGGACGGATAGGGAGAATGGCAGAGAGGGTCACCTGGCGATACATTGCAGAGATTGCAAGTGCGTACCGGATTTTCGCGCATGCTCCGTGATTTGCAAAAGTCGAGACAAGTGGAATAGGTTAATATAATAATATCTGGGGTTTAACGTCCCAAACCCAAGATATAATTATGAGAGACGCCGTAGTGGAGAGCTCCGGAAATTTCGACCACCTGGGCATCTTGAACGTGCACCTAAATTTCAGTACACGGGCCTCAAACATTTTCGCCTCCATCGAAAACGCAGCCGCCGCGGCCGGGATTCGATCCCGCGACCTGCGGGTCAGCAGTCGAGCGCCATAACCACTAGACCACCGTGGCGGGGCAAGTGGAATAGGTTAATAATTGAGGCTAAGCATATCATTGAAGCCGGTGTTCGCTGCGTGAGTGTGGCCTCCATATCTTTATCACAGAAAGAGTTGCCCTATCTGAATGTGACTGCGCAGCAATGAAACGTGACAACACTGTCTGTATAAATAGCACCTGGTTTTTTCTTGGAATAAACATTGTTGACAGGCGCCCTGTGTGTGTGTCTCCCTATCCGTCCGTGTCTACTTCGCGCCTAATATTCCGAATCACACTATAAATAAGTCACGGAAGGCCACGTAGGCCAGGCAGTCTTCAGATACCTAAGCGCCATTCACTGAGGTTGGTCTATGTAGCACTTTACAGGGCTACGAGCTTCGACTGCCTAACCTCACCAACGCAAAAGGTGACTTCAGGTACCGACATGTCACCGCCTCTATCGACAGATAATCTGTCGACGACATAAGCCGGCTAGCAAACAGGCCTCAAGACATTGTCTTGAACCGGGCTACCACCTTCAGGGAGTATAACCTAGTAAGCGCTAGAAATTCTTACAGTACCGGCAAAGAAACACCTGCCAGAGACATATATACGAGACACGTTCAACGTTTCTACATCAGGGCACGAGTCCCAGCTTAGGAAGAAGGTAGCCATCACTTCCGCCTGTGCTCATGTTCGCCGCTCATTCCCACGGTACGTGCTAAAGAGAAGGACGATGTTTCCTATCTGTGTAGCTACATTTCACTTCACTTTAGGCTATGAACAACACTTTGTCCTCCACCTCACAGCAAACTATAAACATAGGTATTATTCTTCAGAAAATTTCAAATGCTTACTTTCACGGTATCTTATTGCACCGATTTTCTGCGACTGAGCACTCATACATCTGCTTGTACTGTGATGTTCCACACAGCGTATGCCATATGACATTGGGATACGTACGAAAACTTGGCACCGTTGGCTCTCAAAATATGTTATTGCCGCGGAAAAATAACCTCTCAGACCCTGAAAATGAGCGCGGTCTGATAAAGCAGCCACAAACAGCCAGGCCGGCGACTACCTGCTACAACGAGACTGCCCACCTAGTGTGCACACTGTGCTTGTTTAGATTAAGAGTGCATTTTGACTTTCCCATTGCCGTGGAATTTTGTTCACTGGCACTGTATGCGTCTACTCAGCATTCTTAAGCACTCGTCATGTCTTCTTCGCGTACGTTGACTGTTACTGAAATGTAGAGTCAAGCAAACCAACTAGCTTCCTGCTTATAAAAGTTTATGCACCAGCTGCAGTGCACTTGAATTGCGCTATTAAGTCGATCTTTGCAAGAATAAATCATAGAGAAGCTATGAATGCTGGAACACCTGCAAAAGACCTTAGCAAGGCGTCTGAAGCTGTTCCGAGTTACAATTGATCGCCAGAAGAATAAAGACTCGCTTATTGTTGCATTTATTTAGCTATATGGCATGTTGTAATAAGCCTATATGAAATATGCCACAAAATAATTCCTCTCATTATAAAAGGGATGATAATGATCATGTACAATTACAAAGTAGAACGTTTGTTTGACAATTCCTAAACAGCGTGGCTTGGTAAATTTGCCCGTTCATTTCTCTACCCAGCGTTTCTAGTGCGATGAGCGATATTTGACCTATATGAGAACCTCCAGTAACTGCTTATCTCGATAATAGCAAGTGCTCATCTCACGTAAGCATTCAAAGGGTTCTTTGGGGATATGCAAAAACATGCATGCGCATTTCACGGGCCGTTGGTGCCACAGGCAAGCAAAATATGCTAAATCTTTGCATATTCAGGTAGACATTGTTGTGACATTCCTTTTGATGAACATCTTCAGCTTGGGAGCACATAGGCACGAGCGCTAGTGATGCAGGACTATCGATGCTCCTATTGATACTATCGATAGCTTAGTCACTTTCGAACTGTCGATGCTAAAAATAATATCGATAGCGCTATCGATAGTTAATTTGATGGTACTATCGGCAGAATAAAATCAACAGCGCGAACTCATTGCAGCATAGATTTGGTTCCCTACGCGCCGGCTACTATTGGCGTCAAATGAAACCCGAACAGTAGGAATCATCAGAAATGGTATAGTGCGCGCTTTCCAGTCATCATCATTGACAGGCGCGCAGCACTCCTGTTTCGCAGCACTATACCCTTGCTAATGCTTGCCGTTCTTCGGGTTTCATTTGACACCTATAGTACATAATGGAGCAGGAGGAGCTGGCTGAAGTGCAAGGAAGTTGACATGTTTGTGTTCTTCACCAGTGTTTTGCTGGCACATGACCATGAAGTCAAATTCTTCTGCTATACAGGAAAGGAAGCCGTTGCATGTGGTGGAACTGCGCGTCTTCAAATTTGTACTGCATTTTACGATTTCAAAGTAAAAAATATGAAAAACTAAGTTTGTTAATTGTAAATTGTAACTAGATGCTTTTGAATACGAATTTATCGCTGGAAATATTCCGTCATTTGCTCTGCGGAAATAATTTATTTCTCTCGCCGCAAATCGCTCATGAATTATGCGAAGCTAATAGTCGGCAATCGCAAATATTTTCGCAATCTGGCCGGCCAGTAACAACATTCTTCACACCACTATATATAGTATTGCCACGTAGTTGTGACGTTGAGGAATGCTGTAGCAAGACTGGGAAACACGGAGCTCTTTATTTAGGCGAACGTGTGCCCACAAAATCAAAACTCAAAATAAAAGGGATACACGCTTTGCACTGACGGCGGCGAGAACAGTATCGTCGGCCGTCGTGTAATCTGATCATCGGTGGAAGGCGTCGTCTTTTAACGCGTCGTATTTTATACATATGTCTTGAAACCTTTCAGCGTTATCGCTGGTGCTCGCGTAAGCTCTCGAATAAATTTGACTATTCGCGTCTCGCACGTAATGAAAGCAGAATGATCTCTAACAAGGGCGACTCTTTTCGAACACTGCGGCGCGGTCTGCGTCAAATGTTGCCAACAGTCTTTGTAGGTGAAAGCGAAATACATCAAACAAAGCAATAAACGCACGTGGCATGTACATCACTAGTAATATTACCGATGATACTACCGATTGCACTATCGATAGTTTGTCGATAGTAGTACAATCGATAGTTTGCTTACACTATCTCTAGTTAAAAAAATTTCAGTGGATTAGCTTGGCTATGCCAGGATATACGTACGTTAGCCAAGGTTCAGCTGGTTATTCTAAGCTTTCCTGGTTGTCAAGCTTCTCCGCTTTTCTGTGCAGCTTATCAGCATTTCCGCTCTCCTTCTCTATGGCTATACAAGACTAGCAAACGCCAGCTAGCCGGTCTGACAAAGAGCTAACCTGCCTGTCCTTCCGTTTTTACAGCGAAAGCTGTTATGCGATCATTTCACCGGCCGTTCTTGGCGCCGTAGTTGTCCGACGCCGCCGCCGCCGCTGCCGCCGGTGTCCGTAACCAGTATAGCTCCAAATAAGAAAAAAAAACGAAATAAGAAAAAAATTCCAGAATGGAATGAGGTTCGAACATAGGCCCTCTGCGTGGGAGCCCAGTATTCAACCTCTGAGCCATGCCGGTGCTTGAAACTGCTTTGCAAAAGTGTCCTATACAGGCTTCATGTCGGGAAGGAACCACATTAGCACATGCACTATAGCGTGGTAGAAGAGTAAAACAAGCACCGAGCGTCGCACAACGCGAATTCTGTAACCAGGCGTCACACAATGCGAATTGTGCAACGAGTAGGTTGTTGAATGCTTCCAATCCATTACAAAGGGCTCTGCCATATCTCATTGTCGTCATCAGGCACAGCATCTACACAGTTCGCATAATGCCCTCCATGCGTTTAGCAGGTATCACGGCTCTCCGTAGAATGACGAAAAATGGCACAGTGCCTGTTGCCCTACTTCTCAAAAATTACAATGATTTATAGCGTAGTGGGTGCCTCGCAAGTGCACTAGTATTGGTTGCCAAAGAAGCCCATAAGCGCATGATCCATTTCCCCGGTGTTTTAGAAAAATTGCAATAATTTAGAGCGTAGTTGGTTCCTCGCAAGTGCACTTGTATTGGTTGCCAAGGAAGCCCATAAGCACATGATCCATTTCCTCGGCGTCTCAGAAAGTTCATCGCCCCCCCCCCGTCTCTCACTCAAGTCAACGTATGTTATACAGCATGACGGGAGAGGGAAATAGCGACCGGGCGTCACCCAACAAAAATTACATAACTGGTGGGCCGTTTAAAGCTTCCAAACCATTACAAATTGCTGAGCCATAATTCTTCATCGTCATCAGTCGTCGCGTCACCAAAGTGAACATAATCCCTTACAGACGTGTAGCTGGTGCCTCGCTTCTCCGCATAATGACGGATAATGGCTTAGTAGGTGCTTCCCAACTTCACAAAAATTGTGATTTATGGCGTAGTGGGTACCGTTCTAGTGTACTTGTATTGTAGGCCAAAGATAGATTACAACGGGCTCTAGAAACGCTGCTCTTCCAGTTTTCGCTGTGACTGTGCTGCGATTTGAGCGCAGGCCTGGCGTTTTTTTCCTCCTCCTCCTCCCCGCTATATGTATACCCCCACTGATACGTCCGCGTATGCGCGCAAACTGGGAGGCGCTATCAAGCGGCTCCGGGGCAGCGTCAGACGGCCACCGCGCCACGGATGCGTACAGCTAGGCGCGCGCCGGCGCCAATGCGTCTGCCACGGCTATGACGTTAATCCTCTTGAATGCGCAGATCGGTGATGCGCGCGTTACGGCGGCTGTGCGTCGCAACGGGCGCCAGCTGTGCGCCGTGTGACGTCACTGCTCCTCGCGCATGCGCAGCACGGCTCTCAAACAGCCACGCGAAACTGCGCCTCCTCGGCCAGTGCAGCTAACGCTACAAAACTATCATTGCTATCGATAGTCCATTTACCGATAGTTCTGCATCACTAACGAGCGCACATAGAGGATGTGAGAAACATCGGAGCACTAAGTTCTTCATGTCCTAGCTGCCAAACAACATGGTGGAAAGAACTTGTAAAAGCATAAAAATAACGACAGTTTGCAATTAATAAGTAGTCCAGCATTAGATGCGCTGAAAAACTGCGCACAGGAACCTATCAGTGGTACTGGCTCTCCCATTCTTAGCTTCCGTGGCATATTTCCTGCGACGAAGGGTGGCCGACCGCGTTTGCGCTAAGCTGATCAATGAGCTAGCCCTAAATTTTGATTAGAAGGTGCGGCATCATCTGCCTGCGAATCTTACCACTGCCCAGGCAAAAACCACGCTAAGTCCTCGCATATGGAATGTATCAAACCAACGTCCTTCTCCAACCTCATTGCTTTATTTTCCATGCGCCAACACAGTGCGTTGGTTTGGAGTAGACAATGAGATTTTATGGTGATTTGGCTTTGCTGGCCCCACATAGACACAGAGATCAACAATTTGTCGAGACTATTTATTGTCACGGGGTCTTGACGTCGATGAAGGCAGCAGTCGGCGTGTGCAAGTCGGCGTGTGCAAGAACTCTTTATTTGGCCGAACTTGTAGCCGGGAAAACGCAAAGGAAAACTACAGCAATACACACTGGGCGCTGATAGCGGCGAACAGAGCGTCGGCTGTTGATAAAATGTACCGTGGCAAGGCGCGCCCGCATTTTATAGATGCGGCATCGAACATTTGAGCCTTATCGGTGGTGGCCGCGTTAGTTCAAAAATAATCTCATCTCTTAGCAATTACTTTTGTAAATAGCTTGTAGACAACGGACAGTAAGCTGATGGGCCTGTAATTTTTCAGGTCCTTGACGTCCCCTTTCTTATGGATCAAGATGATGTTGGCATTCTTCCAAGATTCTGGTATCCTCCCCGTCGAGAGACACTTCGTATACAGGGTGGCCAGTTTTTCTAACATAATCTCTCCACCGTCTTTCAACAGGTCTGATGTTACCTGATCCTCACCAGCGGCTTTGCCTCTTTGCATTCCCTTTAGGGCTTTCTTTACTTCTCCTGTCAACATGGTGGGATGTCAGATTCCTCTGGTATATTACTGCTTCTTACGTTATCATCCTGACTGTCTTGGCTGCTGTACAGATCTCTGTAGAACTCTTCCGCTACCTCAACTATTCTATCCATATTGGCTGTGACCTTTCCTTCCTTGTCCCTTAATGCATACATCTGATTTTTGCCTATGCACAGTTTTGTCTTCGTAGCTTTGAGGCTTCTTCCGTTCTTTAGAGTATGCTCAATTCTCTCCATATTATACTTTCTTATGTCGGCTACCTTACGCCTACTGATTAAATTTGAAAGCTCCGCCAGCTCTATTTTGTCTGTTGCATTTGAGGCTTTCATTGCTTGACGTTTCTTAATGAGGTTTTTCGTCTCTTGGGATAGCTTACCAGTGTCCTGTCTAACGACTGTACCCCCGACTTCCATTGCACACTCCTTAATGATACTAGTCAGATTATCATTCATTGCGTCAACGCTCAGGTCGGTTTCCTCGGTTAAAGCGGCGTACCTATTTTGAAGTAGAACTCTGAATTTCTGTACTTTCCCTCGCAGAGCTAGTTCATTAATCGGCTTCTTGCATATCAGTTTCTGCCGTTTCTTCCTCACGTCTAGTTGAATTCTACATCTTACCATTCTATGGTCACTGCATCGGATCTTGTTAACTACTTCCACATCATGTACAATGCCCGGGTGGTCGCACATTATGAAGTCTATTTTATTTTTAGTTTCGTAATACGACATTAGAGTTCATTCAACCAAGGGACCAGGCAGGATTTCGTACAGGCTTCTCAACAATAGACCATATTCATACTATCAATCAGGTGATAGAGCAATGCGCGGAATACAACCAACCTCTATACATAGCCTTCATAGATTACGAGAAGGCATTTGATTCAGTGGAGACATCAGCAGTCATGCAGGCACTGCGGAATCAGGGCATTGACGAAGCCTATATAAACACAATGGAAGAAATCTACAGCGCATCCACAGCCACTATAGTCCTTCATGAAGAAAGCGACAGAATCCCAATAAAGAAGGGCGTACGGCAGGGAGACACGATCTCTCCAATGCTATTCACCGCGTGTTTACAGGAGGTTTTCAGGGCCTTAGATTGGGAAGGATTAGGGATAAGAGTTAATGGAGAGTATCTCAGTAACCTGCGATTCGCTGATGACATTGCATTGATGAGTAACGCGGGAGACGAATTACAGCTCATGATTACTGAACTGGATACGGAAAGTAGAAGAGTAGGTCTGAAAATTAATATGCATAAAACTAAAGTAATGTGGAACAGTCTTGGCAGAGAACAGCGCTTTGCGATAGGTGGCAAGACACTGGAAGTTGTAAAGGAGTACGTCTCCTTAGGACAGGTAGTAACCGCGGAGCCGAACCATGAGAGTGAAATAACTAGAAGAATAAGGATGGGATGGGGCTCATTCGGCAAGCATTATCAAATCATGAATGGTAGTCTACCACTATCCCTCAAGAGGAAGGTATATAACAGCTGCATCTTACCGGTACTTACCCACGGAGCAGAAACCTGGAGACTTACAAAGAGGATTCAACTTAAATTGAGGACGACGCAGCGAGCGATGGAAAGGAAAATGATAGGTGTAACCTTAAGAGACAGGAAGAGAGCAGAGTGGGTCAGGGAACAAACGGGGGTTAAGGACATCATAGTTGAAATCAAGAAGAAGAAATGGATATGGGCCGGGCACGTAGCACGTCGGCAGGATAACCGGTGGTCGTTAAGGGTAACTGACTGGATTCCAAGAGATGGTAAACGCGTGAGGGGGAGACAGAAAATTAGGTGGGTAGATGAGATTAAGAAGTTTGTAGGTATAACGTGGCAGCAGAAAGCACAGGGCCGGGTTGATTGGCGGAACATGGGAGAGGCCTTTGCCCTGCAGTGGGCGTAGACAGGCTGATGATGATGATGATGATGATGATGATGATGAATCTCATCTGTTCGCGTTTGCGCCCTCAAGCCTATAAGTCGATTCTAACATAATCTAGAAGGTTCCCAGAGATTAGGGAGCGGCTTGTGCAAGGCAGCGGCTACGCGTGAAACAGACTTCTTAGACAAAAATAAAGCGCGCGTGGCATTATGTAGAGCTGAACGCCTTTACAAGAGGCGCAGAAGTAAGAGACAGCTGGTTAATAGACACTATACTGTACCCATACTCGAAATAGCTGTTGGTCAGAAAGTGAGAAAGCGGTACTTTCCTTATAAGAGACACATAATATAAGGGTCAAGAACTACTCCGACGGGCGTGTCTCTCATAAAGGGATTCAGCTGTGTTAAGTAATGTTATCGCAATCAGAATACTACTTATAATAGTCATCACTTGTTTTATGGAAAGCACTTACAGTTGATGTTCTTCTAGTGGGAGGCCCGAAGTAGTTAAGAGCACCATTTATGTAGCTTTATACTATAAATAACGAGCGGCGATTTTAGCGATTATTTTTATTCTCTACAAATATCTTGAGTACGAAAGACAAAATCTAGGTTCATTTCCTCAACACACCTTCCAAAACACGAGCAGTGGGTTATGGCTACCGAATGAAGGGTAATATACGTGGCGAGGAGGTTCAAAATGCACCTCCTAGAGATCTTATATGTCTACGTTACGACACTTGTCAGCGTCACGAAGTGATACCCCATTGACACAAATGTCAGCAAACTGTTCCATGCAGTAATCCGGAATGGTATCGTTCACGTGATCCGTCACCCACAGTGTGCACTCTGGAAGCAAGAAAAAATTTATGCATGCACTCAGCAAAAACAGTGAAACTCAAGGATATAAACGTGTAGCGCCTGAAGCACTTCACAACAACTCGCTAGTTTGTTTACACTCCTAAAGAAACCACATTACGTGAGAACACGGAAAAGTTGTTTGCAAAAAAAGTGCGCAGCTAAGCCGATGTTTTTTTCAAAAAAACGATGTGCGAAAGTGGGGGGGTCGGCTTAGATTCGAGTACAATGAATAGGTTTTTTTACTTTTCTGGCCTTGCGAATTTCGGGGGTCGGCTTAGAATCAGGGCCGGCCTAGATTCGAGTAAATACGGTATATATATATATATATATATATATATATATATATATATATATATATATATATATATATATATATATATATATATATATATATATATATATATATATATATATATATATATATATAAAGGTGTGTGTGTTGCGCTCCTGTGAAAGACAGATGCTAACCGGAGATTTTGCTTGTCTACCTTTGCCTACGGTAACTCCTAACACAATTACGCACAATCACTGGGTTTATATTTGTTCCAAGGCTTTTCCAGAAATAGGTAAACGCGGTCTTACGGTCTCCGAAGTGCTGTAGCTCCATAACTGAGCAGTTTTCGTAATCCGTGTACGGGATTTTCGCAACACCAGAACTCACTTTACCATCTGAAATGAAGTCCGAAGAAACAACATCCTTGTTATGTGTTGTGACAGCACGAGTCAAAAATACTTTCATATCGCTGATGAATCCTTGAGCCCTCTACCGATACGGAATTCCGGCCGTTCACGTGAATATAGAGGTGCGGAAACAATACCTGCTCGCCTGATCCTATCTTAAGCCTTTGTTACGAAACCGCAAAACCGTCAGCTGTTTAGATTTTAAAGAGGTGCGTAAGAAGGCACAAATGAAAGCCTGCAAAGCACTTGACCTTACTTGCATCAACCCGCATAAAACAGAGCTGATTAAGCAGTCTTGAATCTGTATGTGTGTCATTACTGAAGGAGATTTGATATTTGGATTCGACCACCATCGATACCGGTTGCCCTCTTCTTACCGCTTTCTTTCTTCAATTTATCCCGAAGCGGGAGCGAGGAAAAATCTGGTATTTTGGGGGGCGGATGCCTTGTGCTACTAGAAAATCGCATTTTGAGCCAAGAACATTCGAAGTGAAACCCGTCTGTACGCCTTACCGCGCTGTTGCATTATTGTCCAGAAAACCTTGCCATTGCGGTTGCAAGGATCATGAACGTACTTTAGACAAAAGAAAAATACGGGACGAAGATAGTCTTGTGTGAACCCGGCCCCATGTACGAGATCCCTGCTCCATAGGCATAGAAACAAGGCACTGGGTAGACATTGTAGTAGTTATATTTTGTCCTTCTCCGCGAGATATTTCACTACAGTGTTCCAATTCATTGTTTTTTTTTCTGTCTTCTCCAAATAACTCTCCTGGTACAGCAGCAGCGTGTCTAGCATAGAAGCTGCACTTCAAGCAAATTTCTTGATGCCAAGTTTTAGTTTTGGTGAAGCGGGAGCCAAAAGATATCAAGGTAAGTGAACCAGAAACGAAGCTGTGTTTCTCGCAGTGAAATGCATTTAATTAATCTGTGTTATGCCCTAGTCACCGGGTGTCCAATTTGCAATATAGGAAGTTCACAAGATACAGCAGTAGTTCTCCACGAAAGGCCCAAGGTGAACAGTCTGGAGCCATCTTGCTCAAACAATTTGCATGATGTGGATTGCAACATCACGCGCCTATGTTTCCCTAGGTGCGTCGTTCTTTACCACAGGAACAAACTATAGTTAAAACAAGAATATTCATGTAGTTATATTCATAAGAGATTGTAACTGCCCTCCCGTTAACCCCGTTAGTTATGGGCAGTGTTGTAGGCGTTACTGAAAAAAAGTAACTAAATACGTTACCCGTTACACTGTAAAAAAAGGAACGCGTTACCGCCCTACGTTACCTACAAAAAAATGTAACGCGTTACTGTTACCGTTACCGAAAAAAGTAACGGACGTTACCTCTGCCGTTACTCCGCAATCATAAATTATAATCGATGTGTCTTTGCTGCACGAACCCACAATAGCAATAATTTAACTAGGAAATTTGTTTCACATAAAACTTCTAACCCAAACAACGAATATACCAAAAATTCTGATCTAATGAGTATTACTTGCACAAATGTACCGGACCTCAGCAATGGTATAGGGGCTTAAAGTTGCCTTCAGAGTTACGTGTGATGGCTTCTGACTCTGACACATAGTGAAGCCGTTTTTGTCAATGTGACATTATACAGAATATGAGAGTCAATCCTCAACGCTATTCGCAAAGAAAGCATCAATGAAATCTCAAGAAATTTACAATAATTCTGATGGTGTGCTTCTGCTAGCAAAATAAAGCGCGAATTTTGTAGTAATAAAGAAATGCTTAAACGGGCTAGTTACGTAAAAAAATATCTGTGCATAAACATTTTTTGTTCACTTTAACCTGTATATTTACCGCAAAAATTGCGAGCGTTTATGTGAGGGTGTTCAAGATCAGCCTCACTCGCTCAGGAGTTCAATAACCAGAAACTTCGCTGCAGTTGCAGATAGAAAAAGCAAAATTTATTTTTTAAAACAAAGTAGATAGGCCTTATCAACTTTGTAGCTACTATAAAACGTCGCATATTTAGACATTTTTCAAAAACAGTTTCCTTAGCTCTACAAGTTTCAAACAATGTTACTTTGCTCTTTGTTGCGCGTACATTTCATACACAAAATATCTTCTTTGTAACGATAATATTTCTGTTTACAACGTCGTGAACTTTCGAGAACGACAGGTAATGAAATTGGTCCCTCCGGATTGAATGTGTTTGATATTTTTCCCTCGTAAATTATGCAGTTAATAAGAAAATTAAGTTCCTTTTCGGGCTACTGGCATGGGACATGCATAAAATATAAAATACTCAATTAAACTTAAAATATTTGTTTTCGGATCCGTGTCGATCTCTCGTGGAATCACCCGTTAGCAATAACCACGATTAGTACACTAACTGCGGTAATGTCTGCCGTGTAGCTACCTGTAACCGTGGTTAGCCGTAACCGTAGTTAGCTTAACCGCGGTTAAGGCTGTTCATGTGACAGCGGTATTAAGGTAGTGAGTAAAAAAAAGATTTTTTTGTGTTACAAGAAAAAGTTCTACGTTTCGCGACCCGCTCGCACTCTATTTCAGGGTTTTCTTCCAGCCGGGGGTCACGCCAATTCTCCACAATAAGGCAGACTCTTGATCTGCAGCGCACCTGTAGACCGGTTGACGTTACCGGCTGTTGCCTGGATCGGCCAGAATTCCACAGAAAGCCGTTTAAGTCGACGACGTAGGAGTTGTCGAATTCGATGCGGTGGTCGTTTACCATGCTATGCTCAGCGAGTGTACTCCTTTGTCACTCGAACTTGCGGGCATCGTTTTTATGTTGTCGCAGCCATGGAGGAAGGAATACTAAGGAGAGGCCCTGACGTCACACTCGTGAAGCCACCACATCACAAACACCCGCATTGCCTCCTAGCGAAGGCGCAGCGAAACTTTTCGCGACTTCCGTTGCGACGTTCGCAAGCGCATGCGCGCATCGCGAAACTTTGCAGCCTTTTTTTTGTTTGTTTGTTTTTCGCCGTGCTAGCGGTGTAGTCGATTCACGCATACTGCTCTTTGTGTGTGTTCTTTAGGAAAGCTACGCAATGCCCAGCTGTTGCGTATACCCTGTGCAAATCGCGTGTATACTGCGAGCAGTACCGGGTGTCACTTTTCATGTGTACGTACACGTTCGCTTCATTGCTGATCACTAATGCATGGTATTTGCATGCGAAGCTCTTGATTGTGAGCTCTGTTGCTTCTTACTCATTGTGTCAACTCAGAACACACGTGAACTTTTGTTTTTGGCGTCTGACGCGCCGTACATAACATGCGCCGAAGGCATCGTACGTTTTTAGAGGCTGGGTCGTTCAACGAAAGGGCAATAAACTTATGTTGTTGTTATCGGACTACGTGATGTATGTATTGTGCAGTGTGCGCTCGCTGCGTGCTTCTTGTGTGCGTACTGGAATTACAAACTTTACGTGCACGATCGCGTATACAATACAGCGGTGTCCTCTTTTCGACGTGAAGTTACGTCAACTATAGGTTGGCGTTGCGCCGAATAGTTACTACGCTCACTCCATATACACGAACAAAGAACCGCTAATCCAGCAACAGATCGGGAAATCGGGCTGCGAGAAAGGGAAGGCCTAACGCCCAGCAGAACGCGTAAGTCACTGCTAGGTGAGTTCGAATAGGATGATGCAGGGGCTGAACGTTTTTGATCACGGCACGTACCGGTATTCTGCACTGTTGCACAAAAACGTTCCTCGAAGAACTTCAGCACGCAACGCTCGGGCCTCCCGCGCACGAACAGCCTGGTAAACGTCTGCTTGCAACATTTTACTGCGTGCGAACCGCACAATACGCGCTAAGTTTACGCCGGGACTACAAATCCGAACAGAAGCGAACCACCGCGGAGAGCACGCCGCGGGGCGTCTGCTGTTTTGTTTGCCCCATATCGGCTTGTTTGCCCCATAAATCTGACGTCACTTCCGCCACACTTTTCGCAATGCATTGGGATACGATAGGGCCTCTCCTTAGTTTTTCCTTCCTCCATGGTCGCAGCCTTTCGGGGGAGTTCTTTGTTTCCCCCACGTACAAAATTTCACGACCAGCACGTGGTGTGGAGTAAACCAGCCCCTGCGCTTTCTCTTCGGCCGGCCTGTCATTTGGGCACGAAAAGGCGCAGGTGCCAGCAATCCACCTGCTACATCCACTTCCACGAGAAGCATGTCCGTACAGTTTCTCATGGCGAATTATGCGGCTTTCATCAAGCTTTGCGTGGCGATAGCCAAAACCTCCACACAAGGAGTCGGCGCGTCTTAAGAAATTGGTCCCAACAATTTCCACAAAAAAGAAAAGCGATTCCGCCCGCGCTTTCTTGGTCAATGCCTGGCAGGCCGACAGCAGTCCGACGCTGCGACAAAAGAATTTGTCGCGGCGAGCTCTGAGAAGACTGCACCCCCAGGATGAAAAAGTAACGAGTAACGTGACACCACACGTTACCGAAAAATGTTAACGTAAGTACGTTACCCGTTACAGTTTCTAAATTGTAACGAGTACGTTACTAAGTTACCGAAAAAAGTAACGCGTTACCGGTAACGCCGTTACTTGTAACGCGTTACCGCCAACACTGAATGTCCCTAAAACTCCAAGAGTGTCCCTAAAACTACTTCCAGCATTAAGTGGGTGTGCATACAGTGGAAGAACTCACCTGATTCCATGGTGAACTTTACGGTATCAGGGCTGTCCCCCTCCGTGAAGTGGAAAGGAACGTGTTTTCTGCGAAAGCGTGAAAGATATCACTTTGTGCGGAAATCCAAAAGTTAAAGGATAATGGCGTCTACAATATCATAAATAGTCAGCCCGGCAATGATGTGTACATTTATAGTGAACACTTTGCTGCCAAGAATGGTATACGAAATGAAGCTGGTCGCCCGTAAATTAGTGTTGGACCATGTCTATTCACTCCAGTTTTAATCCGTGTACGACCATAATAAGACAGAGTAATGTATGGGCGATGTGTAGTGCGGATTACTAGCCGCAGGCGTGTTATACAGTGTTTTTTCTTCAGAGAGAAGGGTGGTGTTGCTAATGTTTATTAATACTTGAAATAATATGTTACAAATAAAGCCAGGATCAATTGTCTCATGGGTTATTATGAAAATAAATAAAAATACGTAATCAGCGATTTTGCCAGAACAAGAAACTTTGTTGTAAAAAAAGAAATTTAGGATGTGGCATTCACCTGCCTCTGTCTTCATGATTTTGCGGGCCTATTCTAAAGTCAATATATCAGGACAATATTGTACAAAAAAGTTATCAAGAAATACTGCAGCCTGTGCAATGCAGATAACGTGGGCATATTATATGAGTTTCATTGTTAACGTATTTGAGATATGTGCTGTGTACAACGAACCATTTTAAGGAGTTTTTACTGATTAAATTGATGCATTCCAGTAAGTAGATGCACCAGCAGCCTCAGGAGCATTCCGTCACCATGAATTACTTAAATATATGCAAATAGCTTAGCCGACACCAACAAAGATGGAACGGCAACCTTGCTATTCCGCTAGAAAAGCAAATTAATTGCAATAGAAAAAGGTCTCAACATCCTAGGACCTACAATCCCTTAAGTTTTGTTGATCTTCTATACCATGCATGCTCCAACGCCCCCATATACAGAACTGCATGTGTGTTCTTTCATTTCGGCACCACCGATATGTGGACGCCGTTTACGGTAATCAAACTCGCTAAGCATATGGAGGCGTTAGTTTTCATCAGTATTGATCAAGTGTTTCATAAAATTCGCAAACGCAATATTGTCTATGGAACATAACACGAAGTAATATAGTATTACGTGCTTTGGGAAAGTGCTCACCCATAGCTGAATCAACACCCGAAAGACATCTTGACAAAACACATCATATAGCTTACCGTCCACTGTCATCTGACCCAGCCATAGACCAGACGTACGTGACCGACTTGGCCACAGGATCATAGTTTTCCCGCTGTGCCCATAGGCAGTCCAGCATTGAGTCATTGACAACGTCCATGACACCGACTGCCTTGTCGTAAACGCCGAAAACCTGAATTGCAAAGAATTATTTCAGTGCCATAGCTCTCCCTTCAAGCTCCCCGTTTGTGATCTACTGACAGTTATATTCACAGTACCAATACAAATAAAATTGCACTGCAAGACGAGGTGAAACAATATTTCTGTTCGAAATCCTAATGAGATAACTTACTGCAAATGTGTGTCAAAATATGTGCCTAAATAGGTGGCTGCTTTATATGCGTTAACGTTTGAAAGTTTCAGAGGCAAAAATAAAAATATTATGCTTTGAACCTTGAAGCAACCCTTTAAGAGACGGCAAATTTTGCATAGTACTTCTTGGAGCACATGTTGCTGATATTGCCATGCGCTGAACACTCCAGGCGTAGGGCAGTATATATGTTATAGTTTGTGGAACACCAAGCAGGCAAGCCGAAATAGAGCAGGTGAATACCAAACTTTTCAAAAAGCCCGTTCGTGCCTGATCTGGAGAATGGTTTTGCGATTTTAGCAATGTTATGATCTGCCTAATCTACCTACATCAAGGCCTCAAAGGATCCTACACGCAAACGAATTATGTTGATCAAGGCGTTTAAATACTGCCCAGGTCTTATTCCGCGTCAACGCTAGATGGTAAAAATAAATAGAAATTGCTGGCTCTCTTGCAATTGAATGTCGAGGAAAGCATGGCAGGGCTTCCGGCAAAGCAGATTGTTTGGAGATGGTACTAGCCACCGTCTTCACATGCAACCTTGAGGTCCGCCAGATGTTTGTGGGGCCACCTTTTGGAGTTACCCGTACTCCACGGAGCGCCAGATCGGGTGATCCTCAAGATATTACAAAAGCAGTAGGGCTCCCTGATTCCCGAGAATCATTCGTCGTGTATTCCGCCTTGGAGGCAAATGCTTGGCCATTATCTGGCTGATGCGGCGGTGGAAAGAATGGGTGGCTAGCTGTAGGAAGGGTGATGCATGCCAGCATTTTCACACATTCGTGTCAACGCGAGCAATTTCAGTATTTCTTCTGTCGAAACGCGAAATCGGTGGGGCCGCAACATTTATATAGGAACAGATTACCTGAGAAGCTGTATCGTGTTTCTGCTGCAGACGCCCCTTTACTCGCTTCTCCGGCGTTAACGACTGCAGGTGGTCATGTTCTTCCGTACAGCAATGGTAAAACGATGCATTCCACGCGTTTTCACGGTCCCGCTTTTGCTGTCTTCATTCGCGCTGACGTCTCTCCGCCATTTTAACTTTCTTCTCCGGAGTCAGCGCGCTGCGCTGTCTTGGTGTCTTGTCTTCTCCGCTTTTTCGCAGCACTGCACGTGATACTACAACAGCGCCACCACATAACGCCGATTCAAGCGCGGCCGCGCGATTGCGCTCTGCCAGCTGTGATGTCTTTATTGTTCGTCAGTGTGTTTTGTTCTACATGCGGACACAAGCCTCCAATATTATGTCCGTCCCTCTGAACGAATGACCTAGAAGGACACAGCTGTGCTCTAAAGGAAATGACCTGTTTTTGGGCTCTGGAATGAAATCACCAGACCTAATATATTCACTGGAAGCTTACAAATAAAAGTTACTTTTTTGGTGCCTACATTTTAACCACATTTGGCTCACATGTTCGCAGGACCCATCGCCTCAGCCTGGCAACATTTTCTGGCTACGTTCATGAAACATAACAGGCCTTATGTAGATGACAACCAGTTTCATTGCCCTCCCGGCCGTGAGAGGCAAGACAATGGATCTATTCCTTTGCCGAGCATTGAAGGTATGAGCGCCATCAAGGCAAGTGATGCAGAGGCTAGGCGAGGCATAGATCGGCAAACTCACTCATGAGTCGACTCACTTGGACTCATTCAGGTTCTGATCGGGCCGTGAGTCTGAGTCAGAGTGAGTCCGGGTGAGCAATATTTTGGTGAGTTTGAGCCCGAGTGAGTCGGGTTGAGGAAAATTTTAGTGAGTCTGAGTACGAGTGAGTCCGGTTGAGGAATATATTGGTCCGAGTGAGCCCTAAGCACAAAATATATTTCTTCAGTGAGTATGAGTGAGCTGCAACTGTTACTGCCGACCTACAGTCCCATCTACTCATGTTCAGCATTACTACCAGCTAGAGCACTGCACGGGCCGATTTTTCCGGCCCGGGCCCGGCCCGGCCCGAAAACGCCATGCTCCGGCCCGCCCGAGCCCGGCCCGGTGTTCTTAAATGTGGCCCGTACCCGGCCCGGGCCCGAAAGGTTTGGGCCCGGCCCGGCCCGGCCCGGCCCGACCCGACCCGTTTCAGCTAGTTATGCCTTGAGCATAAAGGAGGCACTGTCTAACCTTCGGTTGTTGTGAAGATACCTGCCACGCACAAGATATTTTCTAGAGATTGTTTTGCTTTCAGTGTCACGACTTTCACTGGTACTGTGTATAATTTCGGTTAATTACGTCCGTAACACTCTTGCGAAATAATTGCAGGGCAATATAAAATATAATTGGAGTCGTAGCTGGCTGTTTCATGTACGCACCCAGTGCTAACCACGCAATCTTATTTTTGCATTTCAAAGAACGACTACAAAATATACCTCCATAAACTGAAAAAAAAAAAAAAAAACATGGCAGACATTTTTAGTTTAAGTTTTACATCAATTGCATACGAGCTAGGCCTGTTGAGTAAAAGTAGCAAGTCTGCAAACATCATCTATTGCACAATGCAATGAAAAAAAAAAAAACGTGCTCTAGCTGCTTCTGGTAGGAATACACCAGGCTGGGCAGCGTTACATAAATTAAAGCTGTCGTGTTGACTCCTCGGCGGGCAACTGCACCCAACGTACACAACGTTTTCGTGTTCAAAACAAGAACGTTCTTTGACCCACCCTTCTTCCCCGAGTCACCGCCACCGCAGTGCCATAGATCTGTCAAAGCGAGGCACACCCGTTAGAGAGCGAGCCACCGTCCTCGCCGTTCCCTGAAGATGGCTGTCTCGTCGTCTTCGTGTGAACGCCTTCGATCTTTGAAAATGTTATCCCTTAAAGCGAGACCGGACTAAGGGCTTCCAAAAAAACTGTCTATTAGAGCGCCGAAGTGAACCAGCCGGCGGCCTCTAGCGATCCCCGTCGACGTGACGTGTCGGGTGTCCGGAGCGTGATTATACAGATACGTATGAGACCCGGGCCTAATACGGGCCTGACTCAGGCCCGAGCCCGACCCGAGCCCGAAGATCACGGGCCCGAGCCCGGCCCGGGCCCGATCCAACAATCCCTTACCCGGCCCGGCCCGGCCCGCGGGCCGGGCCGGGCTCGGGCTTTCGGGCCGGCCCGGGCCCGTGCAGTGCTCTACTACCAGCCTTCTATGGGCTTAAGTTTATACTCAAGTCAACTCAGAAAGATCTCAACGCACTAGCGTTCATGCGCCATCTCAATATGCATTGATCAGAGGCGTGAGTTGGGGGTGGGGGTGGGTGCCATGACTTTCCCCGCAAATCTTCTTCGGGAAGTTCATTATATCTATATACCTCGCGTGAGTCGCATATTTCATAAAAATGTCCTTACTGGATTGAAACCACTGATAACTCGTATGAGATGCTAAAGATCAAATGGCGTATCGTAGAGCAGCAATTATGTAAGATATTGGCGTTAAAAACATTGACACCGTAATCAAAACAGCAAATTTTACCCCAACGGACTCACGAGTCGACTCACTCATGCTCAGTCAGACTCAGGTCAAGCCATGAGTCTGAGATTGAGTGAGTCTGGCTGAGTAATGTGCTAGTGCGTTTGAGTTCGAGTGAGTCCGGTTGAGAAAAAGTTTAGTGAATCTGAGTCCGAGTGGGTGTGGTTGAGGAAACTATTGGTGAGTCTAAGTCGGAATGAGCCCTCAGAGCAAACTGTATTTCTTGAGTGAGTCTCAGTGAGCTCTAATTTTTTTGCAGACCTATGAGGTGAGTTAGTCCACAGCACCAAGGTACCACACGTGAAGTTCAGGTTCTCCTGATAACGTAAAGGGTAGCGCATCAACAACCAAACGGTGCTTTTTTTGTTTTTTATGTTTTTTTTTGTTTTTTTTAATTTCTTATTATTATTTTTACTTTTATTTTTTTATTGACTGTACTAAATCACTGTCTTTGATTATTCACCTGTTATAATCCCTCTGGGATTGACAGTATGTATAAATAAATAAAAAAATAAAATAAATACGCAACAATACCGACTGGACCGCGATTCCACCCTCTTTACAGTGTTGGTAATCAGCGGAGGCGGCACAACGTACCGGCCCATATGATGAGGACTCATGAAATTAAGAACCGGTGCCCCATCTTGTCGACCGGTTTTTGGTGGCCGACTGCTGCTTCATTCTCAAACACACCAGCTAGCACAGTAGCTACAGCTGCTCTGCCACGAGGCTACCGCGATGCGCTCGTACGGCGCCTGCTGTATACCAGCATGCATACGCTGTGTATCGACCAATGTACACGTACGTCACGATTTTGTAAGCTCTTTGCGACCAGGAGATCTGCGTAGGCGATTCAAAACATTGCACGGAAACAAATGACCTGCGAGAGCTCTTCGAGTTTAAAAGGATAACCTTTGATATGCTACTACATTTGTTAAACTGCGCCTTTGAATAGTTCTACAGTTTTGTCCTCTAGATATAAACCAACTGTGCAAGTGCCAATTTGAGTACCGATTGCCCGCCCCTTAATGAGTGGCCATGTGGGTCAATTATTATGTATTTCGTCACAGTCACTAAAAACTGGCTTCACGAGAAGCAAGTTACTCATAAACAGCAGACTGCAATTGAATGCTCTGAGCTACGGCACTGTAAAATCGTGCCAAGCGAGAACAGTAATAGGAAACCACTGGGTCACTTTCAACGTGTAGGTCGTATAACGAAATGAAATATCCGTTCTATTAAAACTGCCAACTGTAAGGGGTGATCACATTCAGCGTTCAAGTAGTGCAACATTTACAAAGGAACCAAACAAAAGGCTATTAGCCCATGTACTTCGTAACCAAGAACAGTGTTGGACAGTGTCGAAGATACACGTATCTTTAAAAAGACACTAAAGGCAAAATACAACTCGGCGTGGACTTTTGAAATACTACTCCAGAAACCTCGCAGTGATTCTTGAAAGTCAAGGACAATCTTGGTTTGAAAGAAAATGACGCTTTAGTGAATAGGGTAACGGGAACAGCATCGTTATCCCTCGATGCTTTCTGCCAGTGTAAAATAGTTCCGAGAAGTTTCTGGGCTGCGCAAGTTATCTCAATGAAGGAAAATTGCGAACAGATTGCACGCTCGTGAGTATGTGGCTAACGAAAAGATTTACATCACCAGATAAATAGTATATGGAAAGTCATTGAACATTTATGTGCTCTATGGATACTGTGCGCGTCAAAAAATATCGCTAACAGCGGTGCTGCTGCTGTACAAGTGTCCGGGGATCCCGAATAGTGTGCATGAAAATGTTTCTTATTGACGCAATTGCAATTAGATAGTAACCCGCTGGCTGGTCGGTTACCTGAGCAGCGACTCCCATGAAGTACAAAAGTACCAAGGAAAATCCCCTGATAGCACAATATTATAAAGAGCTGCCATGTTGATCAGAGAAATCAATCGCTGCGGGTTCATTCAGAACGAAACTAAAACGCTTTGAGCAAGAAAGGCAAAGCTTTCAAAGTACTAACTCGCATTTCATTCGAATTTGCCAAGGTTGGGCGTAGCAAAAAATTTCAAACGAGCAATTTTGTATACAGGCGTATGCTGCTATTTTATATAGGCCTATAAGAACAAACTTCTAAAGGTATCGAGTTGTCATAAGACAAAATTAAAAATTATCGTTTCGGATACAATTATTCCGGTAGTATTTTGTATCGGTATCTCAAATACATATTGCCCGAGTTTGTGTTTGTCATATTGTATCGTGATGTAGTTTCAAAGTATCTTTTCCCAGCCCTTAACTTGAATATTTTAACGCGATAGCGTTAGAGAGCTCGTGTCGCAGAAATTCCGCCGCCGGTGTCGGGACCGTTGGTTGTGAGCGAAAAATCATCCGTGAGCGAAAAATCGAGAAAGGAAATGGACAACTATGTCCATCTATCGGAAAACATATCAAGCCAATGCCGCCTTTCCAGAGAAGGCGTTGATCAAACAAACAGCAAACGCTAGATAATGTGCTGCCATCTGTGAGGCATTGTGAGACTCTTCATCGCCTCCGAGATGGCAAGCGCGCGGCGTGTATCTTGGAGGCCATGCGACTCTTGCTTTAGATCAAAAACCTGCATGTACCATTCTCGCGCGCGCGCGCGCGCGCGCGCGCGTGTGTGTGTGTGTGTGTGTGTGTGTGTGTGTGTGTGTGTGTGTGTGTGTGTGTGTGTGTGTGTAAAAATACACATTAATAAGTATGCACTTAGTGGTTGAAGTGCGCACCAGGGGCCGGATTTCGCTATTGCGTTCAACTCTTAAAGGCGAAGCTTAAGGGTCCCCCAATTTTTAGCTATTCTTTAGCTTACAAAGAGCCTAAGCAGTCTTGACACATCTGTTGCTTTGCGTGGTGGTGAATTTAGTTTCTTCGAATCTTTTTTGGATTAAGACGTTTTTGTAATTCTTATTGCGTGTTTTTTGGCGAGCATGTGAGGCGATGTGCGTGCGCACGGTTGATACGACTGTATATGTCGCTGTTGTTCTCAGAATAAAGTTAGTTGCGTGTGACGCCCTTTTCTGACCTCTCTTAAATTCTTCCTCGATGGTACACGTCTTTCTTGAATTTCAGTAAATATACTTAAATATTGCGTTGCCTTATGCTGGTCCATTCCAGAATATTAAATAACCGTACACTTTCAACGAATGTGAGAGAACAGCAAAGATATTCACAAATACTTACGAAAGGCACTCTCGTACTACCACGAAAGTAAAGATTGCTACATGGCTCTAAGGCTATTCAGGGGTTTTACAATGGGTGTCGCGATGTTTTGCAGAAGCTGGCCAAGTCTCGCGAAGTCTCGCCAGACTTTCGGTACACAACACAACAGGAAGAAAAAGAATACTTGTACTTGAAGACATGTATCCACAATTACACCACCTGCTTATCTGTGCACATTACTGACTCTGTTCTCTGCACATCTACGCAGTAAAACGTATGTAGCTACGTATCCACAACGCAAGGAATATACATGATAAATAGCTAAATCCATTTGCTAAACCCTCCCCTGCACCCATTCTATCTCTCGCGACTCTACTTTCGTGCGTGTACTTATTTGGCCTTTTGGCGGCCAAGTGAACTAGCTGTCGTACTACCTGATAAAAGTATGTATGCACTACCTGATAAAAGTGTGACGCAACTATTACATCAAGTATGAAGCCACCCACCCACACAGGCACATGTCACGATTCTGTTCTCTAGTTCTTTATTTTTAACGGCTAAAGCCTTAGATGCCTCTTCAAACGCGCGAATTGACCGTCGGCGGCGTCAGTGTCCACAAGAATGATGCAAAAGGCCAGCACGTGATGGTGTCACCAGGTCACGTCATCATGACGTCACCAAGGTGTCACATAACGTGACATCACTCGATATGGTCGTCATGTGGCATAGTCGCTTGGTCAAACGTGGACCGATGACGGAGGCAGTGCAAAACCATGTGAGTTGCAGAAGGCTTTCTGATGAGGGGGGGGGGGGGCAGTGCGTGGAGTAGTCCGTACATGAAGGACGCTAGAGCTTCGCCTTGAACAGCAGGACGCGATTGCGTATTCGGGCCCCGCGCACATCGCCTTCTCAATTGCTAGCCTAGCTTCGGTTCTCGGTGGATGCCTCAACCGTAACGCAAAGAAACGAACGTCTATGCGCTCCTAGAACTTTCCTTGAATACCTACTGCAACTACAGCTGCGAACTGCCCACTACGCCATAATTCTTCTTTTTGCGAATCAGCGAAGGGCCCACTACACATCCGTAAAGCAACACCCGTACTACGTAGGTGCTCACATTGTTGAAGCTTTTTTTGATGATGATGATTAAATATGTCTGAGCGCTTTTACAGCGAAAGCTGTTATGAGATCACAACAAGGGCCGGTTTTGGCGCCGTAGTTATCCGCCGCCACCGCCGGTGTCAGTAGGCACTATCGGTCGAAATAAGAAAAAAAACGAAATAAAAAAATATTTCCAGGATGGAACGAGGTCCGAACCTGGGCCCTCTGCGTGGGAGCCCAGTGATCTACCTCAGAGCCATGCCAGTACTTGAAACTGCTTTCTAAAAAGGCCCTATATAGGTTTCATGTAGAGAAGGAACCACATTACCATATGTAGTGTAGCGTGGTAGAAGAGTAAAATAACAACCAAGCGTCACATAACGCGAATTCTGTAACCAGGCGTCACAATGCGAACTGCGCAACGAGTGGGAGTTTTTTGTTTGTCGAAGAGCGGCATTTCTAGAGTCCGTTATAAGCTCTCTTGCGGCTACTAATACAAGTAAACTAGCAACGTACCCACTACGCCACAAATCATAATTTTTTTTTAACTTGGGAAGCAGCCACCACGACATTATTGTAGCGTTAGCTACACTTGCCTAGCCAGAGCAGGTTTCGCGGGGCTCATCATGAGCCGTGCTGCGCATGCGCGCGCGACTCGCCGCTGCTGCTCTGCGCATTCGAGAGGGGTGACGTCGTAGCCATGGCGGCGCGCAGCTATTAGATGCGAAGTATCTTAAGGCGGAGCTCAATCCAGTGGTGACCACCCTTACTGCGCATGCGCACACCCTCTCCATACACCTCCTCTCCACTCAACCTCACCATTCCCCCCTGTCATCTACCCTCTCCCATTTCTCCTCTCCACTCACCCTCTCCCCTCCCCTCTCCCTCCCCTTCCCACTCTTCCTCTGAAACGCGGGCTAGACATGCCATAATTCTCTACTGCGCAACGCCGCGATGAGCTCGAGCGCATGCGCGTCCCCTCCCCTTATCTCTCCTCTCCTACGCTGACCCTCTCGCCCTCCTGTCGACCGCATTTCCCGCTCGCCCGGTGAGAATTAACGGCCAGACTAGATGGAAGATACGACGCGCGTAGCGTCGCTCTTCGCGTTCCACCTCGCGAGCTCGGTAGCATGCCCAACGAACGCCAACGGAACGCGATCGTGCAAGTGCTCCGGCTTCGCATCTACTCATAACCCCCTTTAGCGGGAGATGGTGTATTCGCCTTCGCTGTGCAGTCGCCGTCTGACAGTGCGCTGGTGCCGCTTGATAGCGCCTCTGACTGGCGTTTGCAGGTGGGTAACGCCATGGAGAAGGAGAGCGCTAATGTTGCTCAACGGAACAGAATAGCCGAGAAGCTTATGTCATCGGATCTCGAAGTAGTTGCCTGGCAATTAGCGCTTCAGCGTAAGAAGAATGAACAGAGGAACGCTAAACGTGCTGCGGAAATCTGGAAAGCTCAGACTATTCAGCTGAACCTTTGCTAACGCTACGTATATCCTGGCATAGCCGAGCTAAGCCGCTGCAAATTTTTTTGTCATTCTGCGGAAAGCGAGGTACCATCTGTAAGGCATTATGTGCAGTTTCGTTATGCGACGGCTGATGACGATGAAGAATTACGACTGAGCATTTTGTAATGGGTTCGAAGCTTTAAAGGACCTACTAGTTACGTAATTCGCAATGCGTGACGCTCGGTCGTTATTTCACTATCCCACCACACTTTATAACATACACTAACGTGAGAAAGAGATAGAGAGAGGGAATTAACTTTATTGAGACCCTGGGAAATGGATCATGGGAGCCTTATGGGCTTCCTTGGCAACCACTAGAAGTGCACTTGCGAGGAAACTTCTACACTATAAATCATCATAAGTTTTGTGAAGTAGGGAAGCAGCCACTGCAATTTTTCGTCATTCTTCGGAGAACTGTGGTACCTGCTAGGCACCTGTAAGGCATTATGTGCACTTTGTTGATGCTGTGGCTGATGACGATGAATAAATGTGGCACAGCCCTTTGTGATGGGTTGGAAACATTCACCAAACCACTCGTTGCGCACTTCGCATTGTGTGACGCCTGCTTACAGAATTCGCGTTGTGTGACGCTTGGTTGTTATTTTACTCATCCACCACGCTATATTACATATGTTATTGAGGTTCCTTCTCTACATGAAACCTATATGGGGTCTTTTGTGCAAAGCAGTTTCAAGCAGCAGCAGGCTCTGATGCAGAACACTGGGCTCCCACGCAGATGGCCCAGGCTCGAACCTCGTTCCATGCTGGAATTTTCTTTTATTTCGTTTTTTTTTATTTCGAGCGATAGTGCTTACGGATACCGGCGCCGGCGTCGGCGGCGGACAACTACGGCGCCAAAAACGGCCTTTCTTGTGATCTCATAACAGCTTTCGCTGTAAAACAGGAATGAGGTGAGTTAGTAAGATATAACTAAATGTTCTTCAACGAGGCTGCACATACTTGGATTGTTTATGCTGTGATGATTCATTTTGTACGGTAAAGTGAAACGAATGCTGCAGTCCCCGCGTGGCGTCCCCGTTCGGGAAACGTTCCATTTTTGTTTGCTTTTGGTGTAGAAACATTTTAGCACCGAGCTGTTTAAGCTCGGAAAAACCCGACCATTATTATGAACTGCCACGCGCTCTATTCGTCCTCTTCTTCCCCTTCTTGATCTTTTTCATCGCTCCCAGAACATGTGCGCCGATTTATCCAGTGCATGTGTTCAATGACTCTGATGGGCGAGAGAGCGAGTACAGAGAGATAGAAAAGGAGAAAGGGAAGGAGCGAGATAGACAAAGAACGAGATAGAAAGAAAGAGAGAGAAAGAAATGGAAGAAAGAAAGAAAATATAGAGAGACAGAGAAAAAACAGACAACACACAGAAAACAAGACCAAAGAGAAAGACAGAATTAGAAAAAATGAGACAGAATTAACGAAATACTGAGAGAGACAAAGAGATGGACAGAAGGAAGCGTCAAATAGAGAGAGAGAGAGAAAGAAAGAGAAGTAAAGAGAAACAAACATAGAACGTACTAGAAAGAGAAAGTGTAAGGACTAGATAAATAAAGAAATAGAAATAAACAGAGAAAATAAAAAAATAAGGAAAACAAAGAGAAAGAAGAGGAGAGAGAAGAAGAAATAAAGGGAAAACTAAGGTGAAACAAGGAAGGCGGTTTTTACATGTGTAATGCCCGTACATCGAGTATTTAGTTGCAGTAAAGACAGGACCAGGAGCACGGCCTGCGAGAACCTCACCTTGAAGCTGTCCGGAGTTTCTCTCTGCAGTTTGTTTGGTCCCCTTGACGCATTTGTTGCGCAAGGGATTACAAAAATCTGGGCACTCAGTAGACCAGCGATCAGAAAAGTGAAGGTCTGCATTTTACCAGATTCTAGAAGAAATGGCTAGAATTCTGGGGTGAATCAAGGCCTTTTATTTTACAGAACTACCTGAACATGTACCTGCCCGGATTAATCAGTAATGAGTCCCTTTTAATTTTATATCAAGCCGTGTGGAAGAATTATGTGACAGTGGAAATTAAAAGCAATCGGAATGCATCCGATGCGCCCTAATCTCCTGGACGGCCCTCATATTCAACATGATATACTTCAGATACTTCGTAGACTGCCTTTCTACTCGCGGAAGATCTTGTGCTTCCGTTAAACGAAACGTAATCACGTGTCATGTTCTTTCTTGATTCCTTTCTGTCCGCCAGTTTGTCGTAAAACATTCTCACAACGGCTATTTTCCACGTTGCAATCACTGCGCGCTGCCGATCTAAGTCAAGTTCCTACAAGGCCGGATTCAACTTTTTGACGCGGCAAGCATTCAGTGACATTTGATGAAACCAGCGTGACGCATCACCCTGGCTTTTATTGCGATAGCAATTATATGGACAGTCTCGGCTGGATTTTGCCGTCGCCGTCGCCGTCGCCGCCGTCATGCACCGCATATGTATAAGTATGTATATATCTATAAAGTCCCCACAGAAAAATAACTCAGAAAAATGCTTCCGAAGCACGGAATCGAACCAGGGACCCCTTGCTCCGCAGCGAGCGGCGCTATCCACTACGCCACGGAACGCAGATCCTCCACGTAGCTAACGGCGAGCGTTATATACACACCATTTAGCGCTGGACGGACTCAGAGACAGCAGGCGATAATAAGCGTTTCTTCAATACAAGCGAGGTGGCGCTAGGAGCCCGACGGGCACATTTAAAAGTCGTCGGCGAGCTCGCTCGCTTCTTATATTTGCGCATGGGAGAAGCTTGCCCTTCCGCTGTCTGCTCGCGCGGTTTTCTCGTGGCGAGGGGTAGAGGAATGTTTCACGCTTTCACCGTGATGTCCGCGCTCATGTTACGGCGCGTATGAATGTCACTCGAGCTCAGGGACGCCGCTAAACGAACAAACAGAAGATGAGCGCGAACTATCAAGTGTCACAGCTCGACACTTGAAGCACGCTAGTTTCCTTCGCTGCTTCGGCCGCCTTCGGCCGCCTTGCAACAGAAGCGCTGTTCAAACTGAGAGTATCCATTGGCGAGCCTCACTTCGTATAGCATTAGTTCCTTGCTATCGCATTCATTGCTTCGCCCTTGCGGCGAAACTGTGACTTTTTTTCACAACGCTGCTTCCAACACAACTTGTCCAGGCCAAGGGGTAAATCTTTAATGAATCATGGATTTCGAGGACGCGTAACCATGCACTGCAATTTTTTCTGAAATCAAAAAGCTATCCGAAAACGCAGACTGATCCTAGTTGACTGTCGCGTTCCGTATTTGATTAGTTTTCGTCCGCCCAGGCTAGTGGTTAAAAAACTGGCATCGCTCAACTCGCACCACTGCCCGCCAATTTTCGCCGAGCTAGGACGAAATTTTTTCAAGCGTGGGTTGTGTTCAGTGACATTTGGTTAAATTTACGTGACGTTTGTCGCCGGTGACGTACCAGCGCTCCCTCCAACACCACTTACCTAGAGTCAGAGATAAATATTTATAGATATAATTAGTTGTAAAAAAGGGTATATTAAAAATTTCTCGTTCGCTGTCAGATCGTGGTGTCACAGATCACTACTAATCTTTAATTATCTGCATCACTGAAACACGGCTCAAGATATTTGTTAGATAAAGCAGCGCTAGATATTAGCTTTATATTGTTTTTTAATAAATACATGTTTTCTCGCTATACACGCATTCTTATTTCGTGTTTCGACTGCTGCCAGTTCTGCAAAACTAGGCCTGCGATGAAAATATCGTCATCTCTAGCACCAGGGAATTTCGCACTGAAAGAATGCGTTGTCGCTCCTCTTTTACGTGGCGCGACGGCGCATTCTTTCAGTCACCTTCAGCCAAAACGTCTTAAGATTTTTCAACCACTTACATTTTTGTAGGCGTTCCTTTTTTCATTACGCCTCCTCCCGGAGTGACACATATATCTTCGAGGCATCTATATAAAAAAAATGTGTGGTGTTCTCTTCTTCGCCGTGTAGTAAGAAATAATTAAACGAAGCTCAAGTGAAATGTAAATCTATTGCTCGAAATATCGCGGAAATTCCAGATAGACAAATCTTTGCGTGTAAATGCCGTGTAAATACTGCGGCCAATAACTTCAGGAATATATTTACAGTTATACCGCAAAGCAGAATAAAATATGGTGAACAAAATGTCCAAATTCTGAGCTATCTAAGAGACAACCCCTTAGCTACAGACCTCTCAAATACTGTACTGTCCAAGCAAACTGATAAGAGACAGTCGGAAAATTGTCACTATAAAAAGAACTAAGAACTGAGATTACATTATCAAGTTCTGAGAACCTTGTGTTACATGTTAAGGGAAACTGTGCAGTTGTCTGCTGCATAACTTCCCTTGCCTAAAACAGAGATTCACTTTCAAGACAGCGTATATATGTATAATACGTTGATCGCTGAATGTTTTCTTCAGATATTTTAGTTAGTGTTCCTCATTCACTTTTGTGCATAACGTTAGCCTTGACTACAATCTTAAGGATTCTACGGCTTCCACAATTTCTGGAGCTGGTACTAAGAAAGGTATCAGCGTATTATATAACTGAATCACCCAATGTTTCCTAAACGTGTTAAATTTGAAAATATTTTTCGGCATCAGTTCAGAGGACAAAGGTTTTATCTGTAACAGAAGCTTCGGCAAAACTTCATTACTAAAGAAAGAAAATAGCACAAAACAGAACACGAGGAAGACAAGACGCACAGTTGCAGCGCTGCCTCTTCGCGCCTTGTGTACCTTGCGTTGTGTTTCTTTGAGCTGTTTTCTCTTTTAACGCGATTGTGTTAAAGAGTTCGATTCGCAGAAATTCTGGTGTCGGTGTCGGCGTCGTTGGTTGTGTGCGAATAATCACCATCTTCTATGTGACCGACAATAGAGAAAGATGCAAATAATCTAAATACTAAAAATCTTCGGGTTGGAGTAAGAATTGACCCCAAGCTGTCTGCGTGGCAAGCAGTCATTCTACCTCAGAGCCACGCTACTTGTCGAACCTTCTTCGCAAAAAAAAAAAAATTGATATGAATGTCATTAGTGGAAGGAGCTTCCTGAACGCATGTAATATTGCGTGGCAGAAGCGTAGAATCGCGCCAGGCGTCAAAAGATATGAATTGCGCATAGAGTGGGTGTTTTAAAAGCCCACCCATTACAATGCGCTCAGACATATTTAATCATCATCACACGCAATATCATCAAGAAAGTGCTTTGTTGGGCGCGCTGGTTCATTCTGAATAGACTGAGCGTAAACGCACCGTCCCGTCCGTTTGCGCTCAATCTATTACATCAAGAAAGTGAACAGCTGCGTAGGTTCGCGTGTTGCCTTGCGGACACATAGTAGGCTCTTCACTGATTCGCAAAAGGAAGAATCATGACGTAGTGGGCGCATAAAACTGTACTCGCATTAGGCATTCTACGATACTTTGAAACGGCCAATGTTACGCGCACAGTCGTTCGTTTCCTTACGCCACGACTGAGGCATGCACCGTGAACCAAAGATAGACTAGTAATTGAGAAGGCGATGCGCACGGGGCTCGATTAAGCTATCGCGTTATACTCTCGAAGGCGAAGTTCAAGCGACCTATAACTTCTTTTTTAATGTTTTATTAAATTCGAAGCAATTCTTAGTGAACCTTAGGCACATTGGCCGTTTCTATCTATCTATCTATCTATCTATCTATCTATCTATCTATCTATCTATCTATCTATCTATCTATCTATCTATCTATCTATCTATCTATCTATCTATCTATCTATCTATCTATCTATCTATCTATCTATCTATCTATCTATCTATCTATCTATCTATCCGACTACGTCTGGGTGCTCTACTGGTCGTCTCCATAAATTGTAGTATACGGGAATTGGCATAGCAAGGGATCAATGTATGATGAACACGATTCGCCGGTCATGACATGAACAGCGCAAAACGCCAGTCGCCTGTTATGGATTCCTTTCCCTCAGTCACGTGCGGCACACACCAGCATACTGCACAAATGAAGGCATGTGCCACAGGTGATTCGCAATCCCAATCAACACATTAACCACGAACATACACAATGAAACGAAAGGTAAGTTAGGGAGCTCGACTGCCGTCCACTCGTGCACGCAGTCCGCCAGCATTACGGTGTTCTCTTCGTTTCATATTAGGCTCGGCGATGGCCTCATGCTGACCAAGGATGACGTCAGATTGATTGAGAGCTGCTTTGTGACTCGCGAAGAAGCCACCGCTAAGTGTCCTAACGGCATACGGCTTTACAACAGCAGTGCGGACGTCGACCTCTATAAGGCACGTTGCCTCGACGCTGGGGATAACGTGTTATGTCATCCCGCATGCGACAACGTAACTAGCCATAAGAACGAGCAGGTACTCAGGGATGCCCTGAGCAAGGTGGCCAATATGAACGCAAGCGACAAGGTTACCCTGCCTGCCTCAACTTGCTTGAGCATTGCGAGCCGTACATGGTCCGTAGAGTCAACATCCATGGAAGCGACGGTCTCGTTAATGAAAACATGGCCACCTTGTGGTGCATCGAGCGTGAATAAGACGGCAACATCTTTTGACTGTGGCTTGAACTTCCAACGTCCACGGTAGGTATTGTCGTCCCAGCCAGGAGGAAGCACATCACTACCGCACACCCTCAATAGAATTGAACTGAGTGCCAGTGGGACTGCGTAATGTAACATACTAATGTACCATAGTAATGATGCGAGGTCCCCCTGACAGCATCGAACTTTGGGACCTCCTGATGCCGTATGTTTTATGTGAGCTCGTTTTGTACTCAATAACAATGAATACACTTGAACTTGAACTTGAATCAACACAACCACAACATACGCGAGAAAAATATCTCGTATAACACCGAACACACAGAGAGAAGCCACACAGAGAGAAGGTGTGCGTTGCACACATCAATCACAACAACAGACATTGCGCACGTCGCCATCTGTGCGAGAACTATTAAGAACACCTTCCACGCATACACACGGGTTCTTGAAGCGTGCGTGCGTTCTCCACGAAGACGGACAAGTATATGCAGTACATATCGGCTTACCGCGTCTGGTGTTGCTAATGCCTATGTTGCTGTTGGCATCGTTACGCAACTGTAAACGACTGGTTGCATAACACATGTGTACCTCTTCAATAGGGAGTTTTAGCTTGTAACGTATACTTCTTTACGTTACCGTGTTACCGGATACCGGATGGAATCTGCGCATGCGCGAACGTTTACGGAACGTAAAGGTTTACGGAACGTAAACTACTCGCCGGACAGGCTTTACGTTTACGGCCCTATCTCGCAAATCCACCGTCGTTCGTGGCTACTCGCGATATCCGCTTCACGGAGACTTCAGCCGCCGAGTCAAAATAAGCAGAAGTGCGAGCGCCACTTACGATCACGTTATTTCAGCCGGATTACCGAGGCTAGAGCGACGTAGAATACCGAATCCACAAACGTGAGAGGCCTAAAGACGGTGACAGGCTGGATAGGTGGCGCCATCTAGCGGGGCCAAGGTGTACCAGGCGAGCACAGAATTGTTATTGCAGAAACATCGGGCATTCTACTCCCAATGTAAATGCCTTAAAGCGGCATTATTACGAATGAGTTGCCTTTTTAATCATTTTTCCCCTCAAGAACACTAAGCGAAAGCAAACGTGTTCATGATAGTGATTGCGAGAAGCGTCACAAGATGTCGACACCATCGCTCGGTAACCTGGTATTGCTACACCCCTTCGCTTATACCGGGATACTGCACACGCTAAAAACCTCTCTAATGATTTTGCCGCAGCGTAATTCAATATTATCTTAATTAAATGTAGTTTAAATGCTGTTATCATCACCATTTAGTGGTTTGCGCCAACGTAAAGGTTTACGTACGTACGTAAAGGTTTACGTTTGGGCAGCTAAAAAACTTTACTAAAACTCGAGTTCCGGTAAAACGGTAAACGTAATCCGGTAACGGTAACGTAAAGAAGTATACGTTACAAGCTAAAACTCCCTAATATCTCTACATATGTCTGTGCGTATACCATTTGCGCCTATCTTTAGTGTCATTTCGTAACGTGTCGCTCAATGTAAAAAAAAAATATGCCACTGCGACTTTCGCGCCACATTCATCGCGTTAGATTGATTCCCACGGCACATGAGATCTGCCAAGTTTTATTTTTGTTCCCTTTCGTAATGATCGAAGGCGACGCGTTTTTCCTCGGTCACCGCAATTGTCACGTTCTATGATCAGCCGTGTACTTGAATTATTTCAATGTGCCAGCGCGTGTGTACCGAGCAGTACCTTCCGTGTGATATTTCCGCAAAGGTTCGCATTCCTTAGCATACGTATATTGACGGTGTATTAAAACCGCCAAAGAAACCGCGAAAAAAAAAAACACGAGGCTCGCGCAGCAAGAAATGCAAACGATCGGAAAATCGTGCTCACGCGACTTCATAACATACTGAATTGTACAGCGCAGAATAGAGGACACACGGTCAGCGCTGCGTCTATCGCTGGCTCTCTACCTCCCTCTATCTCTCTATCCCTCTCTAATTACTAATCTCTATCTATCGCCATCTCTCTCTATATATGTATATCCTGAAGGAATAAAGAAATTCAATTCATGAATGTCACGCAAAGACGGTTAATAGATTGTGGTACTTCTCATGTTCCTTTCTTTTGCTCATAATCAATTTTTTTGCGCATCAGGGTACAAGTTCACGCTTGTATCGTATACAATAAACCTTCAGTTGAGTGTCAGCGCTGTGCATGTGTGTTTCCTCGTCTTCCCTCCTGTATTCTGCGTTGTACAATTCAGTACGTCGTGAATCAAGACCGACTAGCCCCGCTGTCAGTTCTGCTGCCTGGATACCCGAACACATGAAATCATATTCAGATGGATGCGGGGAAAAAGAAGTAAAGAAGAAGCAAGAAGGACAAAGAATTGCGTTTGCGCTGTAATTTTAGCTTCAGGAATATGGACCAACTACACCCAAGTGAAGTTTTATTTTAGTGAACAGAATGGGGGGGGGGGGACACCCGCAGGGAAGGCTAGTCATGGCTTCAAGCGGCCCTGCCAAGCGCCGTCCTTATTTTCTTCTATTGAGGTCGCGCGCTTTCCGGTTTCTTTCAGCGCCCGAAGGAAGGCGTTGCAGGGTATTGGGACAACGTGAGCACTAGAGGCCGAGAGTGGCTTGCATTCTGCACATGCGTCCTGGTGGCGGCTCGCAAATTTCTTGAGTCCCCAATTCTAAAACTTCAGTGCTTCGCCGGAATACAAAGTGCGCCTCCGACTTGTACTTTTACGTACAGGGCGTGGTCGACCGTGCTCGCGCGATTCTCTTGAGGGGGAGTTTTGTACGTCTTGTGCTTTCACTGTGAAGTTTGCGTTGAAACTATAGACCGCACGAAGGTAACTTTGCTCGCTGCAGCGGCCGCGTTTGCGAAAGGAGTGAGCTGCTAGCTAGAAGAAAACTAGGGGCTGCTTGAAGTAACAGCCGTGACAGTTCGCGCTAGGCCTGTGTACGCACGTGTGTTCTGTTCGTGCGTCTTCTTTGTGTTTGAGCAGCGCTCTGCATGTGTCGAGCTGTGACATTTGTCAGTTCGCACTTGCCTTGTGTGTTTTCTTTTCTGCGCATTATGCTTGAGTAGCCCGCAGCAGGTTTATAGCTACTTGCAGTTCTTCTTGTGACATTCCTATTTCTTGCTATCGCATTCATTGCTTCGCCTTTAAGGTCAAACTGTGACTATTTTTCATTGTCCGGTTCCGCTATAAAGGGATATTTTGAGATGAATCCAATTACTACCTCATCACAGTGGGTAGTGATGACAACTTCGTTAGTAGTAAGCAGGTGCGTAGCAAAGACTTAGTAACGGTACGGAAGAGGTAGTATCCGCTGAAACTGCTTGCAGAGGTAGAAAAGAGGCAGCAAGAAGTGATTTATGGTCCAAGAAAAGTAGTAACAGCTGCTGCTACTAATTATTTTGCTTGTACTTACTAGCTTTTTCCTCAGATTATTAAGAGTGTGAACTTAATGTACAGTAACGTTGAGATCAAAATAAAAGCACACATCTTCTGCTGCGATTCATATAGCTCAAGTTATTGCGGATTTTATGGAGTGCCGCGTGCTGCCAACAGGCTCGTCGAGCGGAACAGAAAGGATTAAATTGAGCAAACTTGCAGTCGCTGCCACAATCCGCGCCGTTGTATTCCTAAATGAACATCACCTGTACCATCCAAACGGCGTTGTTCAAGGACTTTTATTCGCGCCGTCAGATTATTCGAGGTTCGAAAATGTGCGCGTGCATTGTTTGTTTGAGTCATTTATTGAATTGTTGATGGAACATGCAACATTCCAGAAAAGTGAACTGACGGGCGGCTACAGTTTGAGAATGACTGTTCGATTGCATGACCGTGAGTAAAGCAGTACTGAGGGGGATGCTGGACGTCACAAAGATGTACTTGCGCGCATTTCATGAAGTAACTCTGCTTTCCTGACCGCGGAAGTACTGACTGCACAACGCGTTTATAGAAACCATCGCCACGTTAAACATAAAGTCCCGTGCAGCAACGATGGCTTTAGTCGCTGGCGGCCTCAAAGCCGTCAGACAGGCTCGGTTCGTACCTCGCAGTGCCTTCGATTTCATACGTCAATTCTGGTTCACTCAGTTATCTGCGGCGCGCACAGAATGTCGCAACGCATGGTTGATGGCGTGGTCTAGGAGCTGAGATATAACGTTTCACACCACGGCAAAAAACAAGGTCGCGAGCATTTGTCACTGCCCATGACTTGTGCAAGTATTTTGGTCGGATATGCATTTCAGTGCAGCTGATTTCGTGTGCTCCGGTGAAAGCGGCACGGGGTGCGCATCCGCACTTCCTATTTGTCCTTATGCGAGCTGACGGTCCAGCTTCCCCGGCCGCCATTTTGAATCGCTCAGTGTGCCACCTACAGTTCGTGCGTATTGCGAATATACTATATTTTCACTGCAGCAAACTGCAAAGAAACAAAGAGAGCCATTTGTAGAGCGCTCGTCCTGTCGTCTCTCGGATGCGTTTGTCTTTTTAATCGCAAACAAGAAGACGTCGAACTAGCCAAAGCCTCTACCCGAGACTATACGGTCATTAGCTTTGATTTACACAACCATTCGCATGTGCACTAAGACGTTGAATGGCAGGAGAACAACATAATCAGAAAGGTGTAATCTGGAGCAAGACGAAAAATGACTTCGTCATGCGACATCAACTAACCATACGCAAAGGTTATATTATACGCGGTTACGGCGGTCATATGCTTCATCAATTGCGTAAAAAACACGTAACACATTTATCCGTGACAGATTCCCAAGAAAAGAAGACAGCACAGCTGTAGTCCGAAGGTCGATAGTGACTGCTATTTGTATGAATTGGTTCCCGCGGCTTTTACAGCGAAAGCTGTTATGAGATCATTTCACCGGCCGTTTTTGGCGCCGTAGTTGTCCGCCGCCGCCGCCGGTGTTCGTAACCAGTATCGCTAGAAATAAGAAAAAAAAACGAAATAAGGAAAAAAATTCCAGGATGGAACGAGGTTCGAACCTCGGCCCTCTGCGTAGGAGCCCAGTATTCAGCCTCTGAGCCATGCCGGTGCTTGAAACTACTTTGCAAAAAGGTCCTATACAGGCTTCATGTCGAGAAGCAACCACATTAGCATATGCAATATAGCGTGGTAGAAGAGTAAAATAAGCACCAAGCGTCGCACAACGCGAATTCTGTAACCAGGCGTCACACAATGCGAATTGCGTAACGAGTAGGTTGTTGAGTGCTTGCAACCTATTACAAAGGGCTCTGCCATAATTCTTCATCGTCATCAGGCACAGCATCAACAAAGTGCGCATAATGCCTTACATGCGCTTAGCAGGTACCACGGCTCTCCGTAGAATGACGAAAAATGGCACAGTGCCTGCTGCCCTACTTCTCAAAAATTACAATGATTTATAGCGTAGTGTGTTCCTCGCAAGTGCACTTGCATTGGTTGCCAAGGAAGCCCATAAGCGCATTATCCATTTCCTCGGGGTCTCAATAAAATTAGAGTGATTTATAGCGTAGTGGGTTCCTCGCAACTGCACTTGTATTGGTTGCCAAGGAAGCCCATAAGCGCATGATCCATTTGCTCGAGGTCTCAGTAAAATTACAATGATTTATAGCGTAGTGGGTTCCTCGCAAGTGCACTTGTATTAGTTGTCAAGGAAGCCCATAAGCGCATGATCCATTTCCTCGGGGTCTCAGTAAAGTTCTTCGCCCCCTCCCCCGTCTCTCGCCAATTTAACGTATGCTATACAGCATGACGCGAGAGAAATAGCGACCGGGCGTCACCCAATGCAAGTTACATAACTGGTGCTTCCAACCCATTACAAAGGACTGAGCCATAATTCTTCATCGTCATCAGTCGTCGCGTCAACAAAGTGCACATAATGCCTTACAGACGTGTAGGTGGTGCCTCGCTTCTCCGCAGAATGAGGAATATTGGCTTAGTAGGTTCTTCCAAGCTTCACAAAAATTGTGATTTATGGCGTAGTGGGTACCTTTCTAGTGTACTTGTATTGTAGCCCCAAGAGTGCTTACAACAGGCTCTAGAAACGCCGCTCTTCCAGCTTTTGCTGTGACTGTGCCGTGGTTTCAGCGCAGGCCTGGCGTTTTTTTTTATTTCTTAGTCAACGTCCTTGCACATTTCGGCGTCGTGGTGGGTTACACCATTGCCGCAGATGTCGCCAAACTGCTCCAGGCATTTCTCTGGAATGGAATCCTGGACACCCTCGTTGACCCATAGAGTGCATTCTGCGAAGAAAAACAGCGACGCTAATGTACAGTACAAACAACATCGAAATATTATTGCGCAAGATAACCAACAAACTTCTTCAAAATGATTACGAAGCGCTACCGTCACTAAATTTTTATTTGCACAGGCCCGGTTTCGTTCCTTCTCCTCAATATCATTATTGCAATCAAGTAGAAAAAACGGAGCACTACTTCACAGTGTCGCATTTACTGAAATATAAGACAAAGATTTCTAAAACCACCTTTTCAAAAACTTGACCTTGAGATTTCCACACCGGCATTACTCTCCCTGGGGGCGCTGGCACTGGGGCAATGCAACAGGGGCATATATGATGCCGTATTCAATTATATAAAGGAAACAAAGAGACTGCCATGTTAATAATATAAGTTGGTATATATCATTTCATTCACTTACCTAAATTGTCTGTATTTATTTATTTCATGCTAATACTTAACACTCGTTTATTTAACATTTCATAAACAAGTCGAGATCACCACTAATATTTTTGCTTTACTATAAATTAACTTTTTCACAAATTGCTCTTATCTTTTTTTTATTTTTCACAAGTTCTAGTGCCGCACGCTTTGTGGCCGATCCCCGTAGTGGGTTGAGCCATTCCCCTAGGACCCAACCGACCAACCAACTACGATGTGCTGTGTAGTTTGACGAGTTGGAGGTTTTTGCAAAGCCTTTTGGCCAGCCTCCTCTCTTACACTATACACGCCTCATGGGACGCATGCAACCCTCTTAGAGGGCACCGTACTCAGTGTATGAATTAAAAGCGCTTCGCCACGCCGTCGAAATGTTTAAGTTCTGAGCTTTTGTGCAAGAAAAGAGTCTTTCAATGTCAGTATTATGTGTATATTGCACATTTTCGCGTTACACGAGGGCGTGGCAAACATTTATAGTTCGTGCTTAACTAAACTTTCATAAATGACGTGGCTGCTTTTGTTACAAATATTTTTATTATGCACTTCCTAAGCACTAATTGCCCATCAACTAATGTCGAAGAAGTTCGCTGGCGCAAGCATCACCTGTTATAGAGGTAAAGATAGGCGTGCGCAGGGGGGGGGGGCAAGGGGGCGAGAAGGGGGGGCGCAAAGTCAGCCCTATACATTGTAGGGGGGGGGCGAGAAGAGGGGCGCAACGGCAGCCGCATACATTGACATAATAGGGAGGGGGGCGCTGCGACGAACCTTCGCCCCCCCCCCCCCTGAAGGGGAACCCTGCGCACGCTTATGGAGGTAAAGCTTTCGCTGCTTCTAAATTTAGGCGTCGATTTGGTGTGGGTAATTACATTGTGCGCCCAGTAATCGTACATTAGGGACAACTATGCCCAAATCTGGTAGGCGCTTCCTGTTTCAGAGATGTCCATGTGAATTTGTTTTCGTTTCTCGCGCTTAAGATGTAGGCAGCTGAATGCCGATATAGCAACAAATATGCAATTAAAGTTCGTACTAAAGGGCAACTTATGTGATTCACCGTCTCGGAATGTACGAAGCTGTAGTTCGCCTTTTTGTGCCACGTTGGTGTCATAATAAAGCCCGAGTGAGTAACCTCATAGGATTACGTGGGATTCTATGCAAAGAAGAACAGTCGCAACACATTGGTTTACATGGAACACTGATGGAAGGAAGAAACATGGGAAGAATGCAGGCAGGTTAACCAGAGAAACTCCCAGTTCGGTACCCTTACACGGGGGATAGGAAAAGGGAACCAGAAAGCTTAGAGAGAGATAGCAGGGAAGGAAAAAAAAGAAAGAACAAAAGGCAGTTAATTTATCAAAGAGTGTGGGACTGCACTACAAGTCAGATGCCTCCTCAAGAAGCACAAAAATGTCTCCACTGCTTTTTGGGCTAACGAGAGATGGGAATGGTGCTCTAGTAGCCCCTGCAATGGCCGATCGTCCATTCGTCGTAGCGCGTTGGAAAGTACTTGTCTCTGCGCAGCAAAGTGACAATGGCATCGGACGTGTTTTCTTCGGTGATGCAAACATCGCATGCCGCACTGTCAGTAATTCCGATTGATGTTGCTTTTGTGGAGGCAACTTCCAACCAAAGCCGATAGAGAAGCGAAACTTCGCCTCGACGAAGGTGGGATTGAGATCGGCATCACAACAAGATGCGCCAATCGTTCCGATTCTGCTTTCAACGACAGACGCTGCAAGGCAGATTCGACAAGCGGCTCGCAGTGTCACACTGACGGAGCGTTACATGCCAAACATAAAACGTACGAGACTGCATCAGTTGAACATGTCGTTGTGGTCAGTCTTTTCTGTGTGCGCCCTTTTAGCTGCGCATATACCTTCAAACAGATAGTAACTAGGCCAAGAGCAAGTTCTCCTCAGTCAGGGAACAATTAACCTTATCAACTAGAGTTTATAGGTGTGGTTACAGTGCCCAAAAGCAGTAGTGTCGAGAGAAAAACAAAATCCCTGACGACGTTGAACTTTACGGCAATA
This sequence comes from Rhipicephalus sanguineus, assembly GCF_013339695.2. NCBI lineage: Eukaryota > Metazoa > Arthropoda > Arachnida > Ixodida > Ixodidae > Rhipicephalus > Rhipicephalus sanguineus. The sequence goes on from NC_051181.1 coordinate 64,340,689, forward strand.
CTGTAATTTACAATTTAAACATTATTAGCGACGCTCACTCATCGCAACCTGGTTGCGGTCAGCTGGGTATGGAGCTTCTCTGCTGATCCGAATGTCGCGGGATAGAACGCGGGCCGCGGTTACCGCATTTCGATGGAGGCAAAGCGCTAGTGGCCCATGCGCTTAGCTTCAGGTGCACGTTATAGAACCCCAGGAGATCGAAAGTTCCGGAATGCTGCACCACGGCCTCTTAGTCATATCGTTGTTTTGGGACGCAAATCCTCAACAATTATTAATTAATCCATCATCACCACATATACGTATCGTGAAACATTCTTAAATGAAATCAGAAAAAAGAATCTCAAAACTGGGTCGTTCTATAAGCTAAAGAATTCTAAGACAGCCTTTGGCCATTTCTTTGTCAAACACACTACGCCACTAAGTAGAAATTAGATGCCCCCATACATATCCGAATTTTCGACGCATACACGACGATCTTGTTGCCAAAGCTGTTTTTTTTTATATTATTCATTACCTTTATATCTGTGGAATACCATTCACTGGGAAATTTTCTTGAAATTTTGTAACGCGTGTTATATCATGTGAAGGCTATTTTATAAAATGTGTGCAAGAAACCTCAAAAATAAGGAAATTTCGATATTTGCTCGCTACGTTAATAATAGTTTTTTTGTGCGCACCGGAAGGCATCATGACTGCGTGCAAGAATGACAGCGTTAGTCAAAGAAAAAAATTTACTTTTTAACTAGACGAGACACACGTTCGGGTCAAATAGGAGAACGAAAATCCTTCCGGCAAAGAGCCTATTGCCCCTTTGTGATTTCCAAAAAGCGGCATCTGCTATTTATTGTGGAGCGATGGCATTCGATAAAATTTGTCCCCGAAACCAGAACCGACGCTCCGATGAGTGCGACTAGCAGATGAGCATATTTACGCCACTGTTTCGGACAACGACGGACGTTTTGCTAGTTCGTTAACCCACGCGCGCTATACATACTGCAATTGCAGGCGCAGCCCGCACACTCACGAAGGGAAATAAACGGTTGATACAGAAGTGCTCGCTCAGTCTGGACGTCTCAAGGAATATGTCAGTTGCGCTTTTCCGCGTTTCGGTTTTAGTACTCAGAATTACCAGCAACCGCTGGTAATTCTGAGTACCAAATTGGTAAGTAGAATTACCAGCGGCCGCTCTTTGGAAATGTCAAAGCGGTAATCAGCTTTTTCCCAAAAAGGACTACGAATTCTACCATTTCACCCTGCCGCTGGTCTCCACCAATTAAAAAGTTAATTATTATAATTTTGATTACGGGCGTAAATGACATTTGTATTCAGCCTAGATGTCTGACAAATCAGAAAAAGTAATTATCAGTCAGTGATCAGGTATTGCTTTTCCGTTACTTTTTGCGATTTTCAAAGACATTTCATATGATATATTTCATATGCTTTGCAGTTTAATTTCTGATGCCTACCAGATTTACCTTACTATTGTGTTAGCATTACAGACAAGTTATCCCGCACAGACCGGCTACGCTCCCACTGTGGACACATGGTCTCTTGAAATCACATTCGCTGGGTGTGCAGAGGAGACCCTTCCCCTAACGCCCCACGTTGCTAGATCTACTGGCCACTTCCTAGCCTATAGCGTTGGAAGCAATACTCGATGAACCGACCCTGGACATTTTACTAGGCGGCTGGTAAAATGTCCAGGGTCGGTTCATCCAGGGATTTTACTTCGTAGCCGTTAATCACTGAACAAAATCCAAGAAACAATATTTTCTCCCCCTGCAATTCGGAAGGTGTAGCTGAAGACATACATTACTTGGATGGCAGATAGAATAGTGTACAATGTGACGAAGAATCACAAAGAGTACCACCTCGCTAACTCCAGTGCACAAATGCTGTATTTACAGTGAGCTCACGCGGTGCTACATCTCTGACCTTGTACATGCACCGTGCTTTTACGTGGGTCCGACAGTGTTACTTCGGCAATTATGATGTTAACAAATCCTTGAACGAATTTAGGGGAACACCAACCTTGTGAAGCACTTTTATTGCGATAGCAATTATATGGACACTCTCAATGGGTTTTTGCCGTCGCTGTTGCCGTCATGTCCATCCGGTATGAAGTCCCAATTTATAGGATCCTCCCGCACATTGTATGTTCTACCGCGGGTAAAAGCACGGGAGCGGGGGCGACGAACGCGGCCGAAGCAGAGATCAAACGAGCCGATTCTATTCCGTCGCGCTCGGAGGGTGCATGCGATAACATCACCCCGGTGGGGAGGCCTGCCGTCGAAGCAGACAGGAAACGACCCGCCTGTCTTTAACTGCCATGAAAAGACACAAGGTGCGGGGCGGGGGGGGGGGGGGGCAGCCACTTTGAACTTTAAATCTAAGGGCGCGGTCGCAATTGCGGGCGCGCACTCTATCTCGAAAGCCATCACAGCGAGCGGCTAGTATACACTTCTACGTGCTGCGCTCTCAACGCGAAGTGGCTATGCGGAGAGAATCTCTCCCTATAGCGGCCATATTTTCTTACATCAGCGTTTTGTAGTTACGCGAGATCGGATTCAAAACCATTAGCGACCAGCCTCACTTAGTGTAACGCTAGAATTTGTTGCTGTCGCGTTCATTGCTTCGCCCTTGCGGTGAAACTGCGACTGTTTTAGCGTTATTGCTCGATCCTTTGCATTACCGTGGCAAGAAAGTGTTAAATTAAACAAAATAATAAAAATGAAACATTCTTAAAAAATTCAACTAGCTGCGCTTCGCGGACACCTATTAAACAGCGAAGCTGGTGGCGTTCCCTTCGTCAGGCTAACGCATTTCTATGTTTTGCAAGTCTTTCAGGTATATTGCAGCACTGCTCTTTATTAAACACTTATTGTGAAGCTTTGAGGTGATAGGATAACCACCACATTTTACAACCACAAAGTATCACGTGACAATGGTAAAGCGCAGGCCACTTGTCTGGCTAACTGTGGCCTTCTTCATTTTTAGTGGAAGTTGCGTGTAGTGGACTTTACCCAATTTCTGTGGCCCATACGCGTTTGTGATGATGATAGCTTTCTGACAGGCCGCACACATGTCTGTGGAACATGCCCGTTTGTTGGGCTAACTGTTCCCTTCATTTTTAGTGGACCAGTGGTGAGTAGTGGGATTTACCGATGGTCTTTATTTTTTATTCTTTATTTATTCTTACATATCCCCGCTTTGCCTCGAGGAGTTACAGCAGGGGGCTACACAGTTGAAAAAAATACATTTTCATTGACACTGGACACTTGTGCAGATGTCAAACAATTCCATTGGTTAATAGTTTTAACAGAAACCGAGTTTGCATACATGTTCGTCCTGGCCTGGCATGGCCTTATTTTGTGTTCATGGTCTGTGCGTTGGAAAATATAATCTGGCTTTTTTAGGTAAATGCCACCGTCTATTCATTCCCGTTTTTTTTTTAATGAAATATCTGGTATAAAAGCTTCAGACGCAATTTTTTACGACGGGACGACAGAGACTCCCAGTTTAACACCTTTTTCATTTCGGTACAAATCGCATTTTGTACAACGAGTATGCGGCGCATACTCGTTTATAATGCCCACAAGCGTTACCACGGATCCCGGACATGAAAGGCTCGACCAAGAACAGCTTGGCTGTTAACATTTTCGGTCATATACTTGTACACTTCATGTGGCGGCAGCGATTCCTTGCTCACTGATCAAAGTAAACGTAAAAGTTGCCTTACGATCCCCAAAGTGAGGCATCTCCAGGACAGCACACGTCTTGTAGTCCGTGTAGCGGAACCGAGCCACTTCCACAGTGTCGTCTGAAATCAACATATACGCAAAAAATGTTATTTCTAGTGACATTCACAAATTGCACGAATTGGACGGTGTATTATGGGCAGCAACATCAGTACAAGAGTAATTCAAGGTACGCGCATAAGTAACCCTGCACTTCGTCAGTATGGTTTACGAACCTGTCACTCCAGTGAATATAACGAAACAGCGGCTAAACAAACAAAGAACTCACGGACTTTTCAGGCAAGCTTAAGATGCGCGCAGGCAAAAGCGTGTCGTCTTACGAGACCGGGCTACCATTGGGTACACTGAAGAGGACCCATAACTGCAGCTAAACGCAGTCAATGTAGCCATGCGATTTTTTTAGCGTCAAATTTCTGGCCAAATAGGTCAAAAACAATATTGTGAATAAAGTTTTTCTCACATTGGACAATGAGTAATGTGATTTTGAATAGGTGAAAACGTAGGATAAAGAGCTCAACATTTCACCCTCTTGCTTATTAGTCTTGATCGAGAGATAACTTACAAATAAATTAACAAAAAACTCACTGCGTTTGCATGCAGTTTGAGTGCAGTATGTAAAGTTCTTGACATAAAAGTTTTGGGCCGACAACTCACTAGAAACACTAAGCGTGAAGCTGCTCTTCCTTGAAGCAGTGCGCTAAAATTGATATAGAATTACCATAGAACCAGTCCAGCTTGAAGAAGTGAAATCTAATTGAAAATGAACAATTTATAGTTTGATTTTGTTACGAATATTTCTTTTTATCAATTTCAAGCAAGAATACGGGCTGTGCTTCAGCTTTAGAAGCTGGCGTGCAGCATCAGTACAGATGGCGAGCAGCATCAGCAGTGTGTAGCGTTACTGTATATTCTATATTTACGTAGCAGAGTTGTGCATTTGATAGAACTCGCTCCTCGCGCCCCCATTCGCTAAGCGCGCTCACGTGCGCTAAAGCATCCTTTTGAGGGAAAGCCAACTTCACGGCCGCACGTGGGCTGGCGACCGCCGCGCCAACGCTGTCCTCAGCAATCCGGCGACGCGATCCGGCAGAGTGCTGAATGTTTTTTTTTTTTTTTTTTGGGGGGGGGTGGTGTTTTGTACTGTTCGTTTTTAGTGAACCTCATTTTTTGTCGTGCCTGTGCGGCACAGCGATGTGATTCAGTGCTGCGATGTTGCGATGATGACAGGGTGCTGCGCTCCCCACTGCACGAACCGACAAGAAAACGGAAAGGATTTCTTTTCCATTCCATGGGGCAAGTCGGTCTCCGTCCTCCGTCGCCGTCTCAGACGTCAGAAGCCAACAGCGAGAGGAGCAAGAGTATGTGACCCATTATTTATTCCAGCGTGACAGTAGGTTCCTGAATGCACGCCACGCACAGAATCTGACTATATAGTGTAATTACAAATATCATAGCAATACTTGTGCGACTAGAGTAGACAGTAACAAACATGACATGTTTGCTTTTCGCCAACTGGTCATTGGCAGGCTAGCTGTTGACATATATCGAACGGGACAAAACGATATAAATGCGTGCGAGTGAATGTGTGAATATTCACCTTACAGATAGACATCAAAGCTGCATAACTCAGTCGGAGCACTCTGCGGCGTAACAGTTTTAACCCTTACCTAGGGCTTACTTTATTCCACATCTACCTTGATATGCGCAAAATTCTCGTTAGCTTGCGTTATTTGTAAAGCAAAGCGATGGTTATTAGCAGTTGCTTGCTAGAGCCACCTAATAATAATATAAGCCACTTAATAATAACTACGTGAAACTAGCGACTTCCTCAATTTAATTTGTCCAGAATCGTGTTTGTAGTTTTCCTATTTGCTATTTAAAACAAAAATATTACAACAGCGTACAAAAGTAGGCAAGGTGGTTTATCTTCATCGTAAAAGCAGCGCAAGATGACGGTTCCACAAGACAAGAACGACACAGGACACGCGCTTAACTAACAACTGCTGAGTTAATTACAGAAAAGAGAATAAATACATGTAGTTCCGCTGCGTGTCGTTCTTCTTCTGGTGGTACTGTGTTTTTGCGCTGCTTATACCATGAAAAATGTTACTTGCGATAGTGACTGCCATCGAACAAGCTATAGCACCAGTTTCAATGCAAACTCTTTCTTTGTTCGATTTTTCCTTTTTTCTTGTCGAAGCGAAAGTCATTGCGCTAGCGACGCGTTATGAACGAGCCAGAAAGCACATGGAGCCGCTAAGCCACGTCGGCTTCTATATTCGAAAGGGGCGGCTTTTCTGCTTAAATGGACACCTCGGCGGGCAAGATGGCGGACCTATGCGCAACTCTGCATCTGTAGGTTGTATATACAATAACTCTAGCAATGCGCTAACCGCGCTTTCGATTACATGCGCGCGCAACTTCGTCACTGTGTCTTTGCAAGCGTCGCGCGTCAAGTGACTCGATGCGCACCAGCCCGCTTCCGGGGCAGAAAGTGAGCGCGTGCGTGCGCCAACACGGCAAAAAGTCTTGGGAAGATTGGTTATTGTTTAGGGGGGGTGGGGGGGATCGCAGATCTATGTTCGTTTCGCGTTCGTTCTGGCGGTGTTACGTCACAAAAGTGGGCGGTCCGCAGCTCTCTTCCGCCGAGACGAAGAGGACAGCCAATCGTCAAGCGGTGAGCGGCGAGCTTTCCGGAAGTAGACGCGCATTGTTTGTCCTCGGCAAAGGGACCGAATATTTTAAAACGAAGTGTTTCTCGCCTTCTAATAAATACAGTTGTTATACGAAAATATATTGTTTTTCCTTTCAAGCTCGAGCAGTTTCTGAAACAGCAATAGCTTTGAGTGCTCATATTTATTGGTGTTAGTTTTTCTAACGTGCTTGCTATGTTAAGTCGCGCACGCGAAAAAAAAAAAAAAGAAAAGTAGTGTTTGGCGCAGTCTTTCAAAATGTCGTCCCACCGGAATGTCTGGCTTGGCTTCCGGGTGTCGGATCGTCAAAGGGAGCTTCTTCTGGCTTTTATAAAAGAGCACCCACAGATAGCTACGCCGTCGCGCCCGCTGGGGCCGTCGTTCAAGAGTGAGGACCGGGACGACACATGGCAAGAGCTGGTAGCGCTTTTGAACTAAGAAGTCCCTGCGCGTAAGACCACAGCCCAGTGGCAGGCCCGTTCATTTCGTTCGCACTGTTCGTTTCGAGAACCGAAAGCGACGCCGCACTCGCTCATGGCTTCAAACGCATATCGCACCTCCAACCGCAAGTGAAGCACAAGTCGCAGGCGCCATTTTCTGAAAAATCAGCTGTTGCGGCAGCCGCAACCGCTGCCTCATGCCGTGCGAAGCCGTTTGTTCGCTCGAGAGAACGCGTGCGAACGTCCTCGCGATCCTTTCGTTTGTAGCAGACGACATGCTCGTTATGACGCGGTATGACGTCACCAAAAAATAAAACCTCAAGCAAAAAGAAAAATGGTTACGCCCCTCAGAGACGTGGTTTTTTCCGGCTTCGGCTAGTCGCGTGCGCCGCCAGAATGGATGCAGAACGAACGGCGCAGAACAGAGATCTTCGATCACCCTACTCGTTATGACGCGATATGACGTCACCAAAAAAGAAAAGATCAAGCAAAAAAAAAAAAGAAATGGCGACACCCCCCGGCCTTGAGTGGCATCTCCCGCTTCAGCCAATCAGCGCGCTTGTTCTTCACCAGGAGAACAAACAAGCGGAACGAACAGATCTCCGATCGCCCCATAGGTTCGCTTTTTATTTTATCCGCAGATAATGAGAAAAATGGCTAGTAAGTGCGCCAATACAGATATTTAAAGTAGCCATGGAACAAGCCGGAAATTATCATCGCCAAAGCTGTTCGTACAGTAACTAATCTGGCACAATGCAGCCACCACCGGCAGCCGCGTTCCGAGATACTACATTCCTTTGGCGTTCCCAGTCCATTGCATTGTTCTGCTCTGACTATTTCAGCACCTCATCCGGAGCTCAAATGTCACCGAAACTGGCCCTCAAGAAAACCGACATTCTCTAGCGGCTAATAAATTGAATAAGCATATAATTACCTGTCTCATTTTATTATTGATGTCATTTGCTCCTTTTATATTTCTTTGTTTTTTCCTGTTTCTTCACTGTATTGCTTCAGTATAATGTCGCTAAAGATTTATCTGCTGTAATGCTCTAGGTACATATCAACCAGTAAACCTGCGCTTAAATTACGACGGTGTCATCTGAAGATAAACATGTTGCACCAATGTTACGGAATCCTAGGCGTCTGCGATGGGTTTCAGTGCCAGCGTGGCACAAAAGGTTCGTTAAGTGCATGATCACGTATTTCGTTGAACGTCGAAAGACCCTACAATATGCCTGTCTTGCAAAAAGCCGTAATTGCGTTCGATTAACCTTTAGCATGGCCTTCTACCGCGGGCATAATTCATAGCTTTCTCATGTTACTACTCCTTGCACTTAGCTGTTTAAAGCAAGGTCAGCTCACACGGACCACAACGGTGTGGTGCGAGCTGTCACTCATTCTTTCACTCATTCGTTCAGTCGGACAGTTGGTCAATCAGTGAAGTTAGTGTGGTAAAATTTTTGTGTAGAAAGAAGTTTTCGGCAACAAACAGAAGTCCCAGTGTAAAGAAGAACTCACCTGTGCCAACGGTAAATTTTATAGTGTCTGGTGTGTCACCAGCCGTGTAGTGAAATGAGGCGTGTTGCCGGCTGGAGGGACACAAGAAGGGATGAGCCGATATATCTGCGCCGGTAATTGCAGTGAGATAATATCGCGAACGAATAAAACTTACTCTCCAGACTATAGAGCGTAGAAAGAGACGAATATTCTCAATAGGCTCTGGGCACATTTTGCCTAATTATCAAGCGTGCTATCGGAGAATAGTTCAAAGTCTACTATTCGCCAAGCTTCTTTTTTTTAATCGTTGTATGGCCTGAAACAAAGCAACACTATACTGAACACGATCATCTTTTCAGTGTTACAGATGAGCTTTCAACAAGACATTCGTAATGTGTCTTAAACTGATTGGCCTCCTTCTCAACGGAGAAACGCAATAAATATAACAGGCTTGTTATTCAAACTCAGCAATATATTCAATGAAGATCTTGTCACATGTCTTAATCACGGCTTTGAAATCATTGGGCCATACATTTTTTTTTCATATCAAGGCTACTTGAGCGGAATGTCAAGGTAAGTGCGGCTTTCCCGAACGCACTCAAGTAGATAAAATAAAGCTACATCAAATGTGTGGAACTGAACATTGAATTTTGTAAACAGCCAGAATTTCTGGAAAAAAACGCTAGAGGTGTAACGACTTTTGGGCAAGTTAGTTCTGCATAGCAGAACACCTAAACACTTCTGTAGTCATCGTCTCCTTCTGTCATTTTTGCGCGCTCTTGGGTGTTCTGCTAGAGGTGCGATAATTTATACAGTGATATTCAAAAGTGCAATAATTTCGCACTGGCGTTACATTGTCCTTAATGAGTGTTATCTGGTAAAAAATGAACAATATAGCAACTGCATTTTTAAAAACTGTTAAAGAGGGCAGTTTTGTTCTTCTTTAATAATGCTCAAACTCTTTTGAGAGATATGAATGGAAAACTATTCATTGTATCAATTGTCTTGCCAGACGTTGCGTGCATGTCATTGTATAAAAAACCTTACTGAACAAAACTTCCTTCACTGTCAGCAAATCACACTGCTGATTCTTGCAATCGTAAATTTTCTGCTACGAAAAGTTGCGCTCTTTTAGAAATACATGTTGTCTAGAGCGTCGATGTGAACTACCTGCACTTCTTACCCAGATTTTACCTGCCTGCCAAGGCTACTATTTTGCCAATGTATCTATGTGAGAATTCGTAAAAGTGAAATCTCTCGCAAATCTAATTTTCGAGAGCTGCTCAAGTTATTTTCAGAAATGTGGATACGAAGTACAGCAACTTTTTGTTCAAGAGCACCGCACTTTCATTTGGTACCTCGAGGCTGATCAATATGATATGTTACAAGCGCCTTTAGTGGGTGTCTATATTAACGCACCTTTTACAATGAAAGGTGATATGGCTCGCATCTAATGAAAGAGCTAACAACTTTGACATAGGGCACTCGTGAAACTGCCGCTCTTTAAAACGGAGCACTTCTGTGAAGCACAGCCCAGACCTATCGCTAAAGGGAAGTCGTAAAACATGAAACTGTACAATTTAGTGATGATGATAGAGATTATTTGCAATAGTAAACCTTTTGTCGCCTAATTTGGAAATTTCGGATAGCATTCAGCAATAGAAATACTTCTTTGAGTTTCCTTCCCCATCTTAGCTTACCTCTTACTACCATCCGGTGATCCTAAAGACCAAACGTAAGTGGCAGTATGGGCGTCGGGATCATAAGCTGTACGACGTGCTGTCAGACAGTCCAGAATTGAGTCGTTATCTATGTCTGTGATAGCGATGGCGAGCTCGAAGCCATCAAAAATCTGCCGGAGATAAAAGAAGAAAAATAATTTGTCGCCGTAAAAAGTTCTGATGAGAATACAGCATTCGCATGCTTTGTAAGTGCCCATATATAAAAATATTATCGCATCATTAGAGCGTCATTCGAATCAGCTTGAAGTTCTACACACGTTTTGTTTCGCAGTTGGGACTGACTTGCATAAAAGTGCATGTTGCCTTTCACGACAGTCAGGGGTATGAAGGTCTGATTAAAACGCTCACTAATTCCAATTTCCAACGCTGCTCTCCTAAGACTACGTGAACGTCTCAAAATATAACCTAAAATATAACTTAGCAGGGGTGTTACTTTTACAGCGAAAGCTGTTATGAGATCATTTCAACGGCCGTTTTTGGCGCCGTAGTTGTCCGCCGCCGCCGCCGTCGCCGCTGGTGTCTGTAACCGCTATCGCACGAAATAAGTAAAAAAAAAAGGAAATAAGAAAAAAATTCCAGGATGGAACGAGGTTCGAACCTGTGCCCTCTGCGTGGGAGCCCAGTGTTCTACATCAGAGCCATGTCGGTGCTAGAAACTGCGTTGCAAAAAAGACCCTATACAGGCTTCATGTCGGGAAGGAACCACATTAACATATGTAATGTAGTGTGGTAGAAGAGTAAAATAACAAGCAGGCATCACAGAAACGCTAATTCCGTAACCGGGAGTCACACAGTGTGAATTGCGCAACGTGTGGGTTGTTGAATGCTTCCAACCCATTACAAAGACCTCTGCTATAATTCTTCATCGTCATCAGCCACAGCATCAACAAAGTGCACATAATGCCTTACAGGTGTTTAGCGAGTGCCACGGTTCTCCGCAGAATGAAGAAAAATTGCATAGTGGCTGCTTCCCTACTTTACAAAAATTATGATGATCTATAGTCTAGTGGGTTCCTCGCAAAAGCACTTCTATTGGTTGCCAAGGGAGCCCATAAGGCTCTCATGATCCATTTCCTCAGGCTCTCAATAAAGTTAATTCCCTCTCTCTCTCTTTCTCTCCGTTTCTCACGTTAACCTATGTCATAGAGCGTGGTGGGACAGGTAAATAAAGACCGGGCGTCACACAATATGAATTACGTAACTAGTGGGTCGTTTAAAGCTTCCAACCCATTACAAAGGGCTCAGCAATAATTCTTCATCGTCATCAACCGTAGCATCAACAAAATGCGCACAATGCCTTGCAGATGGTACCTCGCTTCTCTGCAGAATAACGAATAATGTCGTGGTGGATGCTTCCCAACTTCCCAAACATTATGATTTGTGGCGTACTGGGTACGTTGCTAATGTACTTGTATTAGTAGCCCCAAAAGAGTTTATAACGGGCTCTAGAAATGCCGCTGTTCCAGCTTTCGCTGTGACTGTGCTGCGCTTTCCACGCAGGCCTGGCGTTTTTTATCGCTAGCGAACATCCTGAAGTTATTAACGGTTTCGCTGAAATATGCGAGCCCTAAATGTGTGACGAAGGAGAGAGAGAGAGAACAAAACCTTTTTAATGAAAACCAATGGTTTCCTCGATTGTGGGAGGCGACGACGGCTAGTCGGCCAGGAGCCCCTGCTCCTTGGCGGCTGCCTCTGCCCGCCCCGTGATCCAGACCTGCACGGCAGGGTCGGAGCTGAGCAGTGTGGCCTCCCACTGCTGCGTAGTGGTAATTTGCAAGCCCTGTGGGCCACGATGCACAGGTTTACTGGGACAGCCCCAAAGCATGTGAAAAAGGTCGGCCCGGGGGGCCTGGCACAGCTTGCACTCAGGTGTAAATATAGTAGGAGAAATATATGAGTAGAGAATTGGCGTCGGAAACGAGCCCGTCTGGAGTTGCCTCCATAGAAGCTCCTGTCGTTTGGTTAAGGTTACATTAGGTTACTTTCACAAAACGTCATTTCCGCAATCTGGAGGCGCATTCTGACTGCGATAATAGTTCCTTTAAGAGTGGATCTGTCATGCACAAGTGCAGACATTGTGCAGCCATCCGAGACACCAGTGCAGCCACCCGAGAGCCTATCTTATGGGAATGCCCAGGTATAATACACCATTACAGTGATGCAGCTGCAAACAGCGACTGCCTCCGCGCGCGCTAAGAGCCTACGTTGTTCATGTCGGACATGTTGCACGAACTCTGGCCCATGCAACTGTCCGCGGAAGCCGCCAAGGGCCAACAATCCTTGACCAGAGCCTAGGCGTGATCCCGGGCCATCACAATTCGCAGGCCACCTAAAAAGTTGCCTGACCTGATCTCAGGTAGATGTTGTCAACTTCTATTTGAAGAACCCTGAGATTTTCCTGATTCTATCGCAATACTATTATATGGGCACTCGAGGGCCATTTTTGTCGTCCCCATTATCGTCGGCATCGCCGTCATGTTCCGTATCAAGCCTCAATAAATGACTGCGAACTGCCCGTCATTGTTATACGTGCGAGTGAAAGCATTCGAGGGATGCAGCCAGTCATAGCTAAGCAAAGACGAAACGGACCGGTCGGCTTCGGCTTCGTTCAACGAGGGCTCACAGCAGGTTGCGCGAGAGCTCAATCAGGGGGGGGGGGGGGAAGGGGGCTGCTGCGTCGCTTCGGCACAAGGTATTATCAAACGAGCGCAGTCGCTCGCCGTCGCGCACGCGCCATCTCGACGGATATTATAGAAACACTAAAGTGAAACAATGAATTCATTTAGACTGATAAATCATTCACCGAAAACTCAAGTAGCACTAATTTCACCACCATTGCTTCACTTAAAGTAGCATATCAAATCTCAGAGAGTTCACTTTTAAATTTCTGTTCGAAATCTTGACTTATAACATTTTTTTATAGTTTGGCAGCATTGCCTCAAAAAAGTTCCTGAATCATGATATGTTAGTTTCTGGCTCCCTCAGAAGACAGTGCACTCCCTTTTTACTGGTTAGGAACCATGTGGGACCTAGTAGACGCCATCAAAATCTACGTTGTCACGGCGTTTGGTGTGGGCATTTCAAGGTGGCGTCGCCGCCTGCATTTTCTTGTTGCGCATTTTCTCGCTTATCAAGCGCCTTCTAGCAGCAAGCATGATGATATTGTAATCGTGAAAACGTAATGTCCTAATATGATAAAAATATTTTGTAGCATGAGCTACACTAACCGAGGCGGAGCAGTCTGGCGTGGCAGTTTGAGAGCTGTGGTGAGCATGCGCGAGGAGCAGTGACGTCACACGGCGCATCGGAACCGTCGCCGCCGCGCGCGCCTCACCGGTCTGCGCATTCCAGACGAGTGACGTCATAGCCGTGGCAGACGCATTGGCGCCGGCGCGCGCCCAGCTGTGCGCCTCCGTTGCGCAGTGGCCGTCTGACGCTATGCCGGAGCCCTTGATAGCGCCTCTTATTTTGCACCCATACGCAGACGTATTAGTGGGGGTATACATATATCGGGGAGGAGGATGAAGAAAATAAAAACGGAAGGACAGGGAGGGTATCCATTTGTCAGACCGGCTGGCTGGTGTTTGCCAATGTGGTATATCCGTGGTAAAGGAGAGCGAAAATGCTGCTAAGCGGCGCAAAAAAAGCAGAGAAGCTTGAGAACTAGGAAAGCTAAGAATAATCAGCTGGGGCCGAATTCACAAAGCTCACTTACGAGCAAATTGTCGCGTAAGAGAAATTTTTTCGCATATGTCGATTCACGAAGCGAAAAAAACATCGTAAGAGCCATCCTTATCACATCGGCCGCTGCGGTAAAGCGCGCTGCGACTGTCAAGGAACATGCCAGCGATGGTGATGCAGTTGCTATATTTGGTGACGTCACTGAAAAAGGCTCGTAAGTGGATTCACAAAGCGAAAAAATTGCGCAGAAACAGCGTGGCTACGAGGACATACCAAGAGTGGTCAGGACCACTCTTACGAACAATATGACTGTTTAGAACATGCAACTGCGGCGGGTATCTGGGTGCCATGGCTGATTTTAGGCTGATTCACGGCCATGTAAAGCTGCTTGATGACTGCTGGTACGTTTTAATTTATTTCGGCGCTCTGAGTTTCGTGTGTTGGTTCGCTTGAACGCTATGGACAGTATTGACACTCGCAGTCGTCCAATAAGCTGAGAGTCGCAGTAATTAAAGAAGCCTATTAGGTGTCAATGGCGAAAAATTATGCATGCAAAGGCTTGTGGCTGGATTAAAATCAAAGTTCTACATGAATGGTCGATGAAGTCGAAAGCGGCGCGGTACTTGGTCAACATTTTTTTGTTGCGTTGTTGTGTTGCGTCCTACTTCATCCAATGAGATGTCCAACTTATGATGATGTACGCAGCATTGGTCGAAATTGCCACCAAAGAAGTTCAGACGAGGACATCAGCTGCACGTTATTGGTAATAAAATTGAACGGAGCATTTCAGTTCGCCGTTATTAAAGCCTATTATGTGATTCCATAACTTGTCTAGTTGGATTGGCTTTAACTGACCAATAGGCACGATCTCCGAAATGCTGCTGTCGCTAAGCAATTTTGGGCCGATCCAGAGCGAGCTCGTACATTGCAAATCACATCATATTATAGATGTGCGCGATTATGCATGAAATCACAAGCAAATCGAGTTTTTCGACCTTCACTGTTCGGAAACCGAAACGGAACCCGTTAATGTGGCAAGTAGTCAGAAAGAAATGACTCCAGTAATTTGAAGTGACATCGACAATAAGTGCGAATGCTCACGATTCTCGAGTATAAACAAACCTTTGCCGAATTCATGTCCCTTTGATTATTAACTGCCGTTTAACTTGGCGTGAGAATATCAATTAAAGGTGGCTTCACCCGCTCATATATGTATTTTGTGCTCAGAAGCGTCAGCTTGACCTGGAAATCATCGCGTAGACAAGGCGAAACCCCCGCTGCAGGCTCCTATCTTAGCAGACGACGGCTTGGGCGAGAGGCGCAGCTTATGATTGGTTGGGAAGCAGTACTCTCTACATCACGCCATCTTATGACGTTGACAAAACACTTCTTTCATCGCGCGCTCCTGTCGTGTTCGTCATATCTTCCCCCTCGCACATAAGAGAAATTTTTATCTCGCCGTGAAAAACGCGCAAGTGCTTTTTGTGAGCTCTCTTAGCGCTTGCCCCTGCTGCGCAGTTCGCGAAAAGAACATGACGCCGTAAACTGTATGTGCCGGTATGTGTCGGTGCCGATTTTCGCAAACTCTTGGGTTCCTTCAGCGTTCGACTGGATGTGCTGTGAATACCGCTGCTTATTCGGTGCGCGCAAGCCGTGTGAAGACTGACGGCAGTGTCTCTTGGTGCGCGGTGAAGCGTAGCGAAGCCTGTGCCTCGGTGTGTTTATGAAGCGGGGATCGGCGCCTGTGTACCGACGGTAACTGGCACTCGAGGAGCCTGCAGTGCGTGTTTGAGTGTCGGTAACAGTTCGTTTGCTTCGTTTTCCAGTGTCTCAGTAAGGTGCAGTGCGGCATTTGGAATTGACAACATTTCGGCACGTTACTTGAGTGATTCTGTGCTCGCACGGTAACGCATGAACTACGCTCTGTATTTGGTTCTTGCTTCGCCACGGGTTAGCCCGTGCGCTTCTATTTTCTTGTGAGCAGTCCAGGCAAATGCAATGTTCGGGAGTGAAACGATGTGCGTTGTGAACAGTGGTGCTGTGTTGACATATCCAAGACTTGTGAAGAGGCTGTGCCCGTGTGACAGAATTTAAAAGCGTTGATAACCGTGTTTCGCCCTACGAAGTTGCGATGGTGCTTTACGAGGGCTTTAAGGATTTGGCGCTGGGCTTGGCGTTTTCTTTTTTAACTCGTTGCTTCTCCTTCTTGTGATAACCGTAATACGAACGTCATAACGTGTCGAACGGAAGTCGCACGCCCAAGCATTCTGCTGTAAATGTGGCTGCTTTGGCAGTACGCCTTGACTGTTCTCCGGTGAAAACTTGGACTTGTACCTGGCAGCGAAAGCATGTGGACGTCACGCTTCGATCCTCACAGAACACACTTCTCACTGGTGCCTTGCCTTGGATGAAGTCGTAGACCAGCACCTGCTAGCTGCAGGTTTTCGAGTCCACCTGTCCTGTCGTTTTGCACGGCACTGGAGTCTTTACTACAGCGGCCCACGGCGATTTCTCACGCTTCAGCAGTGGACGTACATGTACACGTCTTGCTAGCCTTGCATTTCTACGCCAGCGGCAGCTTCCAGTCCACAGACGTCTTTTGCCTGTGGCTGCAGAGCACATTCGATTCCCGATGACGCTGACGGCTGCTAATATCGTTGTGCCATGGGTGAGTTGAACTTGCGCAACTAATTTCGTTGTTATTCGTGTAGCGCTATAACGTGCGTTTGTAAGTTTTTCATCCCAGCAGATGTAATGTCACCCCATGTTAGGTTCCAGTACGAAAAATCTACTACTACCGCTTTGTATATACGTATATATGGCCAATATACATATATTGGAATATGAGCAAGTACACCAGCAGTGTTTGTGATTTGGGTTAAGCAGGTTATTATCTGGTTATTAAGAGGAACATGTCTGTTTACCACGCTTGACAGTTGAGAGAAAAATATTTGATGCGAATTTATTTTCCAGGAGCCATGTAGCACTTCTTCAGGAATTCCCTTTATATTATTGCAAAATTACTTGTATAGAAGATTACTGCTGTGGCAGCACTATACTTTACCAGGACATATATATATTACAGTATGTAAAGCTTACATGGGGCTTCAGTTTGTTGCAAATTGAATATAGCATATTTGATGGCTTTGACTAAGTGATAGCTCTTGTGTTACAGCCAAATATGTATTAAGAGCGCTTTCACTGACGGTTTTTTGAATATATCCTGTTTGGCCTCTTCACAGATGGCAGACTTTCGTAAGGTCCTGGAATCCATCGATTGCAAGCACTGGCAAATCAAGCCACCTTATGACTTGGAGCACCTGTACAGAAATAGGAAGGACTTGTGCTCCCTAAATGTACAAGTCTTTTGCAATGCTAGGGGTGTCGTCATCCAGCCGACCTCAAAGGGGCCTGGAAGCACGCATGGCAGCCTCATCTGGATGGACTGTGCTCTTCCTGGGAGCTTCAAGGGCAGAAAACTGCCTAATGGCTGGTTGCTAGGTTCGTTTTTTTTTTTAAGTACAGATGGTACCGTAAACACCGGTTAATGTACACACCTTCACAACCCAAACATTGTTAGTAACAGTGGATGCTTGTATTATTTTCACGCACCAATGCTAATTGGGCACTTAAGGAGAAGCAAACTATGATGGAATTGACAATGTCGAAAGTGTAAAGTCTGCAGCTTATGAATTTTACTTCATACATGTGAGACTGGAAATTTGTGCTTTTGAAATAGCACAAATACTTTTATTGCTTATTGAGCTCTTGTGCTTGTGACTCACTCGCTGTATCAAGTGCTCTGTATGGAAATAGCAAGCGGGTGAAAATCGCCTGGCTGTTCGCAACATGCAGGGAGAAAGAGCTCAGGCAGCACAGGAGCAGTAAATGCGCATTTTACCGGTCGTAGATCATCTTTTTTCAATGTTGTTGCATATGTTGCATTTCCGTCGTACATGTTCTCAGCACAATTGCATAGTGGCACGGTTATTTCTACAAATCCTGAATACACAATTGCTGATCTCTGAAGGTGACTCGCTGTGCCTGAGAGCCATGGGTGCTCACCCTTCTGTCCGTGGCTGGCCCTGCTGAGCAGCAGTGCAGTGCAGCCCCCACCCATGCAAGACAAGTCATACAGTGCGCCTTTGGTGTTCTGAGCAGGACACAGCATATCCGTCCGGCATGGCATTGACAGCAATAGTAATGATGGTGAGTGTTTGTGGAAACCATAAGAGCCTATTAACATGCATTTGTGGATTATGAGTGTGTTGCTCACAATCATTTCTCCTAATCAAGTGCATTTTCTTTTTCAAAGTGTACTTTTGGTAGGAAAAACGGTTTTGAGAAACAAAAACACATATCCGCAAATGCTTTGTGTTTTCTAGTCTTCAAAATTGTTCCTGCACACTGTATGATGAGGTGGCTATATGTTAAAGTGATGCACAATAGCTGTTGTCTTGTAGCATAGCAATACATGAGTACACTCTAAGAAAAAATCGAGTTTTTAGTATTTCTGCCACACAACAATGACGTAATCTTGCTTGCTCGGGTTTTCTTTTTTGAAAACCTGGCTCTTGGCACTTTCCTATCAAGAATGCTGTCACTCTAATAACGCGCGTCATTCGTGACCGGTAAGTGCCGAAACCGTGGTGGTAACGCGAGGAAAGTACCTGAGATGGATGACATTTGTAGTTGTGGGGTGGCAATACTCCCCAAATACTTCATCTTTTCTTAGAGTGTAGCATAGTGAACTCATTTGTGGTCGGCTTCGTGCACCTAGTGTAAAGTATAAATAGAAGATACTTTATTGGCTTATGTCTCACTATTAGGCAGAAGTTTGTTGCCTTCAAAATGAACATCGTAGTTATACATTTATATCATAAAATATTTTTTCAGAGACTTCATTGTTGGTGCCTCTATGTTCAGACCTTTTTTTTGTTTTTAATATTTCTTCATACTTGTCATCGGCTTCTGAAAATACGATAGCTGGAGTTTCTAGCACATATCAGATGTAACAATCATCTGTATTTTTCTATGTTCCAGCAGTATCACGGGATCAGGTGCCCCACTGTCATCTAATTTACAGTGTATCTCGGACAAAACGTACAAGGCCAACAAGTAGACAGCGACTACCAGTGACTGTGCCCTGCTGTTCAAAATAAACGTAAACAGACAGAATGCATTGTGATATCTGGAACAGTTTGAATTGTATGGTGAGAATCCCCACAGCTGCAGTTTTATTGTTGAGCAGTGCATCATTCAGCAATTCATTGCACTTGAGGATTCAAAATTAATGAAATTCTGCATTTAATATAGGAAACCTTCTCTGCATTTCACTGCCATTAGAAACAGCAGCCAAGGTCGGCAACCAAAACCGTGTTTTCATGTTTGGTAGTGCAAGAATGAAACCATTGAAGCGGGTAATTTTGCACTTGGTCGATATAGTCGTTCAGGATACACGCATTAGTATAGCACAAATGATTTTATGTTTATATAAGCTCTGGAAAGTCCTTCTCCACGGATTATTTTGATGCAAGAAGAGCGTCACTATTCCTAGTACGTCCAACAGGGCTTTAGCACCTGTGTAATGTTATCCCGTCGCCTGTCTGTCCTCTTCAACAGTCAACCTCTTTGCATGTACTGTGTAAGTTTTAATTGTTTTTTTTCATATAGTGTTTGTTGCCATAGGTTTCTCCATAATTTAATTGTATACTCTGAAAACAGTTTTATCATCTATGCAGCTTTGCTCATTTTACTGCTGAAAGTATTTATTGCTTTTTGTAGGGTGATTATAGCATGCATTTACATATGCCTTTTGATACGTCTGTACAATGGATTAGCCTGAAGAAGGCTGTTGGTATACTCTAATCTTGAAACTGGCGACTTCGAACAAATTTCAAGGCTGATAACCATTACTACTATATTCAGATAAGCTGTGATTGCTCCATGAAAATGTATTTAAAGGGGTCATGAAGCACCCCTTGGGCTGATTGAAAAAACACATCCTGCGGAAAGCTGACACGGCTATGAACTGCTCTGCCAAATATTACAGTCGTGCGCGCCGCGTAATGGCCACAAGCGGAGCGCGAAGTTGCCGTTTCCCCAGGCACCCTCTTTTCAAACAGAGGCCGGTTCTCAGTCTCGTCGGTGGGCGGGGCGTCTGTCCGCTGTACGTCGCAAGAGACATAGCATGCTTATTGGCCGATAGCCGACGTAAATCGAGAGCGGCGTTCGGATCAGATGCGCTTCTTGCCGCGGGGTGCCGCCACATGCCGGCGCCGCACTCCTCAGTACACGGTAGCCGCACTCGCGCAATCGAATCACAGCGGGAGAGCGATCGCGTTTCATGACGCGCGCTGGCGTAACTTCTTTCCCCCATGCCATCCCTCCCTGTCTAGCTTCCAGTGCGCTCGCCGGCACGAGAAAAGAGAGAAAGCGCTGGGAGCGTGCGTCAAACCCCCGTAACTCCGCTGATTCTTGACGGATTCGAGAAATTTTTGCGGCAATCGATTCGGGAGGCAGTACACTCCGATACTGAGGCCATAAGATCATTACTTGGAAAAGTGGTTCATGACCCCTTTAAGATTCTGTAAACTGTGTCAGGTAAATGTTTTTAAATTATTTTATTGTTGTCCATGTTTTATGCGCCTGAAACATAATTACTTCATCGTGGTACATTATAAAATGTTATTCTGTACATTTCTGCTGATAAACATTGCAGCTGAGGCCAGCAGCAAGATATACATGCAAGGCACTGAGGCTTCACATCACATGCCTTGCCCAGAAGTGCAGTGAAATTTTTTTTCGAGCGGAATGAGAGACTGCTATACAGCAGTCTCTCATTCGAAGGAAGTCGGCACATGTGCACACCTTGAAACCTTTTTGAGGAGTGTTTTCAGGAGAAGTAATAGGGTCTTGACATGTCAACTACTGCATTATTTGTACCGAGGATCTTAGTAACAGCGAATTGTTTTATTTATGTATTGTCCAGAATTTGTCCGACCTGTGCCAATTTTTCAGCCCACGTCACCTAACATGGCTTGTTATAGTGTTGTCAATGTGCCCGACTATGTAAATAAATTATGTGTCATATAGCAGACATGTACCAAAATGTGACGCATTGCGTTTTTCCTTGGCATCACATTATCAGGGGCTCTTTTCTTATATATCGTCGTGGGTTGCCGCCCACGAAAATGTATAAAAATTGCTTGTGAGTGGGCAGCAGCAGGAACTATGCATCAAATTGTTGCAAGAGGGTTCGAGAATTGCCGAGTCGGCACATAAGATTGGTCAGAGATTTCTCTCGTAAGTTACTGCCTTGAAACTTCATGTGCTCAAGAGTGAGTGTAAAGCATTGTTGTTTTATAGCAGCTCATCCTATTAACTACACCTCAACGTATGTATGTATGTATGTATGTATGTATGTATGTATGTATGTATGTATGTATGTATGTATGTATGTATGTATGTATGTATGTATGTATGTATGTATGTATGTATGTATGTATGTATGTATGTATGTATGTATGTATGTATGTATGTATGTATGTGTGTGTGCATGTATGTATATGTGCATGTATGTATGTGTGTATGTATGCATGTATCTTTTAAACAAAAACTTACGTTATTTTGTTTACTGTAACTTTTATATGAATTTTGCTATTTGCTTTCTAGTTCTGCTTTTTCTATCTCATTTTCATTGCTCAAGTATGTTTCCTACTGTGCAAAAATGAATGTAAACTTATATAAAATGTGTGCATTCAAACAAGATGTTTCATTTTACAACGTACAGTTCTGAGCAAGAAGTTGGAAACTAGGCAACCAACCAGCAAATATATGTTTATAGGACAGCTCCTCCGTGTAACATTGCTTCTACAGATCGCGTTTGTCGAATATGTAGAATAGACTAGTCGACTTCAACCTGCATAAACAAGCTTTCGCCCGTGGCTGTACATACTTTTACATATGTGCGTGGTATTTTACGTGATGCCAATTACTATTTAGGGCACAAAACTAGTCAAGCTGAATACGCGGATTTTTGTCTGTCCACCTGTCATCTATACTGTAACTGCTGTTGATAAAGAATAAACTCGGATTTAAAATTTTCAAGTACTTACAAAGGGAAGAGTAGCCCTTAATGACGCAAATGAATTTGCTGTAATCTTATCGCAGGCCTACTGTCTTGCCCTCTCCTCAGAACTCGATAGCCTGCTGGAGTTCTTTAGGACCATTGACAGAGGCATTACACGGAGCTGCGCAACGCGACAGAGACCGAGAGAGAAAACACATCAATGTGTTTGTGTCTTTTCTCTGTGTCCCTGTCGTTTTGCGCTGCTGCGTGGAATGAATCCCACCCAACTAGCACGGAAACGTGTCCCGAAAAAGGCAGTCATCTTGGCCGCAAGCAGTTTCGCCGCCGCGTGTCTCTTGATGTTCTTGAAAACACCGTGACGTCTGACCGGCACTCGAATAGCCAGAGTCGTGAAAAGTAATGCCCAGGTATGATAATTGGGTTTCGGGACTGGGCACTCTTGCGATAATAGTGGTTAGAACAAAAAAAAAGGTACTCTTATTTCTGTGACCCGTGAGGGAGCACGGCGCAGCGTTTTTGGGTCTAAAGGGGAGTGAAAGAAGAAAGCCGAAAAGCCGTTATCAAAACAAGAGTGCCCGCAACACATAACCTCAGGCTTTGCTATCTGTTTTTCCATAAAAAAATACGTGAGTGCTTGGCGACACTGCGAATCGAACCCAGTACCTCCCGCATAGCAGCCGGACGCTGTAACGACTCGACCACCGCTGCAGTGTTTCGCAAGAGAGCTGGCCACTGTAGCACTTACTTCATTGTATATATATATTATCTTTCCCTCGAGGGACACCTAATGCAAAACGTCCGGTGAAAGTCGATCAAAAAGAGAAAAAAAACTCGGGATCCTAATGCATTCGCCTATGGTGACTCGAAGGTTAAAGCCATCAAGTGTGGTTATATTACCGTGCACTTTGTAACGAGTGCGACATCGCTAAGCAACTATCGCTAATTGACTGTCACTAATGTCACTTTCACTAACTGATTATTCTGTTTGTTTGGATTATCGTAATTTAAATAAGCTTTCACTAAACAAATCACTGCTCACTTAATTTGCTCCGATTCTTATATATAAGCACAATCACACTTTCGCTCGCTTTTGTATGGCTTTCGCTCCCATAGACGTTAGTAAGTAACGCGACCGCTATCTCCTTATTTTTATTTTTGTTAATCGTGCAAACGCGCAGTACGCGCGCCCTGTGAATTCAGGCGCACGTGTAGTGATGTCACTTCAGGCCGAGACAACTGAACGCCACTTCTTTTATGCTTGCTCACGCAAACTCCGCAAGGACGAAGTGACTGCGCCGTGTTTTCTGAAAAGCATTAGCTCGTAGAAACCTCCCGACAAATCTTCCTCGTTTTACGCGTTCACATATCTAAGCGTATACGATTGCTCTGGCATTCCGGCCTTGTCAAAATGCTGCGGTTAATTGAACTTGCGGCATTACGCGCATCATGCCTTTCTTACTGCTGCTTTATATTTTTGTACAGTTCTCCGCAGGCTCAGAAGCCGCTCCTATGTCTTGTACTGAGATCTTTGTAAAAAATGCAACACTTTACGTCTAGCTACAAAACACCCTAATGGCCACCACCATTCCGTGCTGGAACATGCCTAATTTGAGTGGCAGCGCAGCTTCATGAAAATGTAACTGGTTGTGGTAAACAGGGGGAGACGCTTCGGTCACATCTTCAAACCTTCAATGTTTCAATTTATGCGCGGTTTATAGATGCGTCCATCTGGAGCGTTGTTCGCCTGCACTTGACGAGATAGCGCACGGATTATTAACGCCATCGAGCAATTAGATTTTTGTTAGCTATGGTCATCGATGAAATACGAGCACTTGGCTTCGCGCAAGACCCCAGGACGTCTGCTGCAGCGCTTACGCGCTGCAGCAGACGCCCGGAACAGGAGGCTGAGATACAGCGAAAATACATTCGCTATCATTGTATACCCTCGATGCTAGACGCTTCGCGTGCTGCCTTGCTATCACCTGCGAGCACTTCTTTCTTTCCTTGTCGTTTCATCGGCTTTCGCGTTGCCTCCTTGCCCTCAAAAGTGGGTTGTAAGTTAAATCCGAACCATTGCTATCGTATTCCCTCGAGATACGAGAATTCTTGGCTAAGAATTTGCGCAGACAAGAGAAAGCTATGTGAATTCGGCCCCTGAACCTTAGCTAAAGCTGCGTTTATCCTGGCATAGCCGAGCTAAGCCACTGCAATTTTTTTCCTCTTAAGTGTTCCTTTAAGAGACGGTTCATACCTTACTGGCGTCTTGCCCTCGCTGCTACTTTTCATATCAAGCGAGAAACACCACGGAGGTGGCTTCGCTCGACGCGACGTTAGTGTTCCCTTGCGCCGGCGTGCTCTAGACACGCGCTGGATTGGATCCTACACGAGCTAGCTGCTCGCTTTACTTCGTGTAACCTTCCAATTCGTTAATCCCGGCCGCGGCGGACCCATTTCCATTGGAGGCGAAACTGCTTGAGGGCCGTGTACTTTTAGTCAGGTGCACGTTAAAGAACCCCAGGTGGTCGAAATTTCTGGAGCCCTCCACTACAATATCTCTCAAAATCTTATCGTGGTTTTGGGACGTCAAGCACTAACATTTATTATTAACATTCTAATTTGTAGCTATAGCATTCAATGTTTCACCCTTGCGGCAAAACGGTGACTTCTTTTTTGGAGGCATGATGTGACTATTTTATATATACGGACACAACGACGGCAATGACTGATCTGAAAGGTATGATGAAGCTAATCGTGGATATCCCGTGCAGTAGCTAATATTAGGCATTTTTATCTGAGCGTCGCCTACGCTCAGCCCTACGCAGATGTAGCATCCCGATCCCAAGACATTGCAAGGAACTGCATAGACTTCGCATTTTGGCGAGCGCGTCTTCCAAAGACGCGGTAGCCTTGGCTGCAAAACGACGACGAAACCAGTGGACGTACCTTCAGGGTTCGCTCAATTCACTTCGCAGCAGTGCGAGCGCTGCGTTTTACGTCTCGCTGCTCGCAAGATCGTTCTGCGCACGTGCACTACAGTTCCTTCTGCGCGTTTGTGTGTAAATCGCTAGCATACGCAGGTATGACCGGAGCGGATCGTAAACATCCAGCGAAAAGTCTTTATTGGCTAATCTGGGTGTCTTATCCGAACAGGCTTGCATGTCCAATATAGTGGCGGTAACCAATAAAAAACTATTACTGTATTTATTACTGTATTATGCAGAATAAATATAAAAAAAAACTTCGGCTTACTGAAAAAGTTGTAAAAGAAGAGTAGCGTCATTAACTTACCCAGAAGTCTCATTATTGCTAGCAATATGTCTACACCAGAATATGTTTTATTGAATTTAATATATATCAAGTTTTTCGCTTTTTCATGAAATGTTATTGTCTATTGTTTGCCTCTGAACGCTACAGACAACGTCTAGCTCCGCGTAGGGACAGGTGATAAAATCAGAACCCTAACGGTAGCGTAAGAGAGTGCAAATGTATTTAAAATAACTGCTCCGGCCCTGAAGGCGCTGTCCACCGGGTATTTAAGCGTTCCGCGCTCAATGGTAGCGATAACTCGGTAGTAAAAAAATCTTCTGTCGGTTTATGCGCCACACCAACGACGTGGTTATAAGGCACGCGAAAAAGGGGACTCCGAATTAATCTTGACCACCTGAAATTTTTACTGCGCCCTGACGTTTAGGTACAAGCATGTTCCCGCATGTTGGGTCCAGTGAAGTCCGGCCATGGTTGTCGTGATCGGAACCGGCGTGTACGAGCTTGGCGGCGTATCACAGCTCGATAATAGGCTAAGTATCGGCTATTTACCTGGGGTTTGGTGTAATTGTGTGCGCTTTTTTTAAATATGTAATGGTAATGTTGCTTCGCGTCACTGTGACCACTAATACTATCTTTATATTAGTTTTATATAATACCTCCTTGTCTCATGTATTCACTCACTCACTCACTCACTCACTCACTCACTCACTCACTCACTCACTCACTCACTCACTCACTCACTCACTCACTCACTCACTCACTCACTCACTCACTCATTCATTCATTCATTCATTCATTCATTCATTCATTCATTCATTCATTCATTCATTCATTCATTCATTCATTCATTTTTCTTTCCAAGGTACACATCAACAGCTCTAAGCCTTAGTAAAGCGGCATATCAGCCACACAAACAAGATTACAAAAAAATAAGACAGAGTGGTACATAAACACCACGGAGGATATCTCTAGGGAGTTCTCCAAGTGTTACGTAATAGTAGAGTTTCATTGTAGGAAACTATGTAATTACGGGTATCTCAGAAACGTTGCTGCCGTGTCGAATCAGCATGGGGTGTTCTATGTTCCTTGCAGCATTAGTGAACATTTTGAGCAGTGCATTGAAAGTTGCTTCTCACTGCCACGGAACGGGTCTTTAGACATCAAGTTTTCGAAACGTCCGAATTGTCCTCATATGACGGTCTTCCATGTCGTTCTGACGTATTGTACCAGAGAGGCCTTTCAAGCCACCACAACAAAATATTTCTGCAAAGCCGTTTGCGTTCACACGTTGCTTTATACCATCGGTACAATGCCTTTATAAGGTCGATGACGTACTCATATTCTGCAAGCGCGGGTCTGCAGCCAAATCAAGGCACCCGTTCGAAGCGTGCGCGCCTGTATTCACAACGAAACACCGGCAGGAAAATTTATTTTGTTGTCCATGGCTAGCCTCAACACCCATGGTGTTTACTCCTGGCTCGCATTTGCCACAGAAATTTGGCAATTAACACTAATCACTACTCGTCCACTAAATGGTGCAAGACTTTCAAAGAACCCGCGCGTGTTTTTGCATAGCGCGGGATATCTTGTGTTACAGCACGTGCGAAGGTGAAAACTTCATTTTCGTAATTAGGCAAATTAGGCAGAGGCAACAAAATGTTACAGTCGACATTAAAGTGGGCACGAGAAATGGTTACTTCTCATGTCTACAACTACACAAGATTAAGACATTACAATATTTATATTAAATTGAAAAATTACCTATCAATAAGTATTCGGAACCTCCTAATATAATTAGAGCATAAATGCCAATGAGAAAGTGACAGACCAAATTGAGAAAACCACCAATGAGAGTTTTTAATTTCTAGCGAAGTGCTACGCAGTAATATTTATCAATCTTGAAAAAAAGCCCGCATTACTTGGAAAATGCGCCACCGGATATTTCGCGAAGGTTTTTCTCTGTTCACTTTGTAATAGTGTGGCCAATAACGAGGACACACAGGTAAGGAGCCATCTGACGACACACAGCGCTTCCATATGTTTCCTGTGTGTTGCAACCTTTCTTTCCGACCTGGTAAAAGCGTTTACGTCACACGTAAAGTCCAACTGCAAACTGAACGTACAATTTTTTGGCGGTGTACAATTTTTGCCTTTATTGTTCTTCTCCATTTGTAACATGGGCTAAGCTGGTTAAATAGAATTAGGTAATTTTTAAATTAGGGCAAATCGAGACATATCTTACTGCCTCGACACAATGTCAAGCAACATTACCTTGGCTGAGTCCATCTATAAAACATTTACACATTTTCGTTTAAATTTCCATACAAGTTACATGGTAAAGCTGAAATACGAAATACGTAAGTCTTATAGATGTGCGTCAACTTCCCGCCCTCAGTTAATACTTCACGCATTGGAATCCTTACGTTTGTGGGTGGCTTTTAAAGGTAGAATATTTCTACGAGCGCTGAGTTCCTCACCTTGAAGGTGTCGGGGGTCTCTCGATGGAGCGTGTTCGGACCCCTTGATGTCTGTGCGGTACAGCCTACTGAAAAAATAGGTACAAAAATGAAGGCAAGCCCAGCAACGCAACGCATCTTTCCAGCTCTTAGTAATCCCTTCGCCTATGAAACTGAGCTGGTGCAGTTTATATTGCTAGCTTAGCTTTATTTTTTTATTATTTATTTAGTTTTATTGCTTAGACTTAGCTGAAGCTTTGAAAAATTAACAAGCAAGATCTTTATGTTATATTCTCCTGCAGTACAATTACGTAGCGGGGTTTGGAAACAGCAGTTATGGCAACGAAATAATTGAATACAATTTAGCGCAGTGAGGGACGCTTACAGTGACATCATGCGCTGCTGTCCAGTGTCCTAACAGAAACTCCGAAGTTAATGAGAAACTGAATTTAGTGACACAGACAGGCACACGACACTAAGACTTCATGTTTACACCTTCGTGTGCTGGTTCAAAAGAACGTGTAGGTGATAAAAATCAGTGTGCATGTGTGGTTGCACTGTCAGGATATACAGCATTATTTTCTTCATTAAGTTTGTCCCAATGAGAAATCCTTTTTTTCAGCTGTGGCATATGAAAGCCGCTACTCCAGTGTATTTTCAATTTGCACAAGCAGCTGATAAACCTGAAGGTAAGCGCTTCTTGTTATATGCAGGCACCGCGACGCAAATAATCACAATTCAGAAGGCTGGCCTGTCGCGTAAGTTGATGGCTCCATTTGGACAAATGTGGCGGAATCCGTACTGGTATGCGCACTTCATTTTACTGGCTTTTTTTTTTCATCCCACAGTGAAGAAGCATCGCCAGTTGTGGCAAATTGCTTCTCTGCTATAACTGATAAAAATCTTTCTATCGGTCACTGGAATGCTCTAGGCAGCTATAATCTCAAAAATACATGCGAAGTTGGCAAAATATTGTGAACCCTTGGAAGTTTCTTGAATTTGGGAAACTAACTCTGTTTCAGTGTAGTACTAAAATTGCGTCATTAGGAAAATATAATATTATCTAGAGAGTTGAAGTCCGTCACCATGTGACACGCCATGATAGAATTGTTCAACTCGTTGAAGCAGTCCACGAGTTCACCTCATCTATGAATGGCCGAAGGCAAATTGATAGAGTGTTCTTAGACTTTGTCAGAGGATTTAATAAGGATTCCCCCATGAAACTAAAAATAAAACTTTCCGGCGTACTAAAAAATAGCCGACTTTATAATAATATCTGGGGTTTAACGTCCCAAAACCACGACATGATTACGACAGACGCCGTAGTGGAGGGCTCCGGAAATTTCGACCACCTGGGGTTTTTTAACGTGCACCTAAATCTAGGTACACAGGCATCAAACATGTTCGCCTCCATCGGAAATGCAGCCACCGCGGCCGGGATTTGATCCCGCGATCTGCGGGTCAGCAGTCGAGCGCCATAACCACTGGACCACCGTGGCGGGGTAAAAAATAGCCGACTTTGTAACTGCCTTCAAGCATACGTGCCATCACGGTGCCATGAAGTTTTCTACAAAGATCTTCCATCTAAACTTATACCACTTGTATCACGTGTTCCCGAGAGCTCCGTAATGGGACCCTTAGTTGTCTTGCTTTTTTATAAATGACGTTGCTGACCGCTGTAAATCGAGAGTTTGATTTTCTGCTGATGCCTATGTATTATATTCCGTCACAAAATTCTCGTAATTATCAAGTTAAACTAAATGCTGACATCAATTGCATAATTAAATGGGGTTATACGCAGTAGATGTGTGTGAGAATTAGGGTAAGACTGCTTCTTTGACCCTCACATATAAGAAGCACCCGAGGATTTTCGACAATTCAGTCTATGGTAACCAATAGTACCACACTCTAAGAAAAAAGAGGGTCAAAAGAGGGTCATGGAACCGTGACTATCTTCGGGTGTCCATCTGACCCCATTTGGAAGGTACAGGCAGAGAAAAAGAGTTCGCATTTCGGAAGGAGTCACTGGACCCTCCTGAAGCGCGTTTCGATTGGCTTCGGTATACGGAAGAGCCGCCGTATACGCCATACATATCGCACGCTCGCCCTTTGGCGCCGTTGTGGCGCCTCGCTCGGCGACGCAGACGGGGTTGGCGCCGGGGTGGCGCGCCGCTCTTCTCTCTCTGTCGTCTCAGTCTCCTGGTCTATTGGAATGCGTTGCGTGGTTGCGTTGGTTGCGCGTCTTCGGTGGTGTTGACGCCGGCTCCGTGCACGAAGTGACGCTTGGAGGGCGGAATATTCATCGAGCTGCGGACACCGACAACGGGCGCCGCTTAACGGTGAGTGTGCTGCCTAATTATACAGCTTTAGCTGGGCGTCTGCAGCAGCTCTGCGGAATCTGCCAGCCATTTCCAACAGTAGCCTGTATCCGCGGGGCTGTTCCAACTAAAGCTGTCAGTTAACGAGTTGCCACCGTTATGCGCGTTGCTGTACAAGCTCCCATAAAGGGAGCGATGCAAACAATAATCGAGGGTCATTTCTTGCTGATTGCACGTCGTGTCTGCACTACTGAAGGTGCAAGATGTCGTTTTGAGATGCACTTTAGTCTACTTCATAATAACATTTCCATCGACCTTGAGTGTGCACCGTGCTTCCACGCGTGGGAACGTGAAAAAAAAAGCCTGTGTACAGAACGCTCAGACGCACTATATGTAATGGTTTTTGTTGGCTGAAAGACGGTAGTTTGAGGTGCAGATATAGTACGGTGGCTTCCAGAATGTACGCGGTAGTAATTCAAGTTGGACACGCCTCGCCGGTAAAGTGAAAAAGCTCTAGACGTTCGACGGCGCGCGTTGTTGCGGCCGCCGGCGTGCACTCTTTTCCCACGTTTCTGTTTGCTGTTTTCGTGGTTTGCATACACTGCGATGACGTTGGGCGCTCTAACAGAGTCGAGTGAGTGTACGTGATTGTGGGAGTTATGTGCGCTAATTCTAGCATATGACATGTCTGATGTCGATGTGGACGGCGCACGCACGCGCTGGGTGTCGTTCGGGCCCTAGTACTCGCATCTGTTTATCTGAGTATATAAGGATGGGTTACCTTTGTAAAACATGCGGTCAATAACCGCTCACGGCATGCCCCTGGCTGCAGGAGGATGTGCTTTGTTGTTTTGTTGTTAGCCTTTATTATGTCTGTGTGAACCACTTATTGTGTAGGTTTTGCAAACCTTTACTGCAATTTCATTTTCTCATCATAATATCACGTTCTGCTTTTCAGATACCGTTTTTCATGGTGCTCACGCTGGACAGGAGCGACAACCTAGCAAGCGACAAGTCTGATGCCTCAAGCCGTCACCACTTTTTGATTTATTCTTAATCACAAGGAATAAATATGGAAACATGATGGCGATTTCTGCTGTTCATTTAGCACCATATGACACTGTGCACATCACAGTCACACATTTTAGTTGGCTATACTCATAGAAGCATGTAAATGAGGAATACCCAAACTTCTTAATCGGAAATCACAGACCATTTTTTCGCGCTTCCTATATAACTTTGCTGGAAAATATGTGTTGTTTTCACGAGTTTTATTAAAGTATTGCTAGAACTGAACTATTATTTTTTTACAGTCGCTGGGCAGAACGGCAAGTATTATTGGACTTGCTTAAAATGAATACTCCACTATTTTCAACAGTAGTCGCGCAAAAGTAGAGCAAGGATCAAATGAGTAGCTTAAAATACTTGTGGAGTCGCTTGATGCTTCAGTGTGGGTCCCTTGACCCCCCTAGGAGCGTTACCGGCACGAGTCGTCTGACTCCCTATAAGTGGTAACGTGATCCTCCCGATGAGAGTCTTTGCACTTTTCCTAGAGGGTCAGGGGACTCTCCTAGAGCGAGCCGACCCTGACCCACCAAGAGAGTCACCGTGACTATTTAAAGAGAGTCGTATACGTGGCAAGTCAGAACTCTCCGAAAAGAGTCACGCATACTCTTTTTTTTTTCTTAGAGTGCAGTTTCAGAATACAACTACAGGGGAAGTTAAACGTTCTCATGCTGCTTTCCCATGTAGCAAATGTTCCCAGACCGGGTTACCATTGAATAATGGACACACGACCAGGAAACCTTTGACCCCCCCTTGTACCTAGGTATACATATAACAGATGATGTGCCTTAGAACCGTCACATTACCAACATCAATATTGTCACCTTGCTACGTTATCTGAAGCGATTTCTTCGTAATTCTTGGCGCAGAAGTCTCTGGTTTTACCTCTTTTCCAATATTCCAATGAAATGTAAGGTGCATTTATCTATGTTCGTATCAATAAACTAAAAAGATAGGAAAATGAAGCTGTTAGGCTGTTTCCTATTTCGTCCTTCTGTTTTTCGCATCAGCGGCCGAATTCACAAAGCTTTCTCTTGCCTACACAATTTCTTCGCCACGAATTCTCGTATCTCCATGGAGTACGATAGCAATGGTACGAATTTAACTTACTCGCCACATTTTGGGGACAAGGAGGCAACGCGAAAGCCGATGAAACGACAAGGAAAGAAAGAAGTGCGCGCAGGTGATAGCAAGGCAGCACGCGAAGCGTCTAGCATCGAGGGTATACCATGACAGCGAACGTATTTTCGCTGCATCTCAGCTTCCAGTTCCGGGCATCTGCTACAGCGCTTATGCGTTGCCGCGCTGCAGCAGACGTCCTGGGGTCTTGCGCGAGGCCAAGTACTCGTGTTTCATCGATGACCATAGCTAAGAAAAATCTAGGTGCTCGATGGCGTTAATAATCCATGCGCTATTCGTCTCCCCCTGTTTACCACAACCAGTTTAGTTACATTTTCATGAAGCTGCGCTGCCACTCAACTAATTAGACATGTTCCAGCACGGTACGGTGGTTTCCATTAGGGTGTTTTGTAGCTAGAAGAAAAATGTTGAATTTCTTATAAAGATCTTAGTACAAGACATAGCAGCGGCTTTTGAGCCCCCGGAGAAACTGTGCAGAAATATAAAGCAGCAGTAAGAAAGGTATGATGAGCGTAATGTCGCAGGTTTAACTCACCGCAGCATTTTGACAGTTCCGGAATGCGAGAGCAATCGAATACGCTTAGATATGTGAACGCGTGAAACGTGGAAGATTTGTCGGGAGGTTTCTTTGTGCTAATGCTTTTCAGAAAACACAGCCCAGTCATTTCGTCCTTGTGGAGTTTGCGTGAGGATATATAAAACAAGCGGCGTTCAGTTGTCTCGGCCTGAAGTGACAGGACTACAAGTGCGCCTGGATTCACAGGGCGCGCGTGCTGCGCGTTCGTAGGATTGACAAAAAGAAATAAAATGTTGCAGTGGCTTAGCTCGGCTATGCCAGGATAACGTAGCGTTAGCAAAGGTTCGGCTGATTATACTTAGCTTTCCTGATTGTATAGGATTGCATTGATTATCATGCTTACTGCTGCTCCAATGACACACACATGGTATACGTATTATGTGGCACATATATATTTATTTTGCCAGGCAACTACTTCGGGATCTGATGAGTTAATCTTCCCCACTAATCTGCGCCGTTGAGCAGCATTTGCGCTCTCCTTCTCCATGGCTATACCACACTGGCAAACGCCAGTCAGAGGCGCTATCAAGCGGCTCCAGCGCAGTGTCTGACGGCGACTTCACAGCGAAGGCGACTATCTGCGCCCACGCCGGCGCCAGTACATCTGTCACTCATCTGGAAAGCGCAGATCGGCGGCGGCCAGTCGCGCGCGGGGGCGGTGGAGTGCGTGGGAGGTGCCGGTTGCGGTGCGCCAGCTGTGTGACATCGCTGATCCTCGCGCACGCGCAGCGCGGCTCTTGAGGAGGCGCGCGAAACTGGCTCGGCTAGGCCAGCTGGTAGCGAAGCTTCCATAGAAGCCCATACGTTTAGAAAATGGCGGCTCCTCAGCTGCTCATGGGGCTTAGCGTCATCTCTGTGAGGAGGGAACACTTCCGGCAGAACAAAAAAATAAAGCGGATGTAACGCAACATCCGATATTTAAGTGACGTCATTTTGTTGGCCCTAGCGCCAAATTTGATATAAAATTTATTTTCGTAGGCTCCTTATCGCTAAAGAGTTGCGTTAAGGCGAGCTGACGAGTCCATGACTAGTGCGCTTCAAGTCAATGCCAGCTAAACAAATATCGACTGATGAGTAGAGAGTGGTGTTTAAGCGTACTGGCCGTGTAATTCGCCTTGGCTTTACTAGGAAACCTATTCTTGGAACTTTTAATCCGCGTTCTTGGCATCTTCCGCAGTCGGATTAAAGCAACCAGCATCATACCCCTTTTATTTGCAGCGTCGCTTATTCGCTTCGCACATACGCAGGTTTCTTAAAGTGCACATTGCTTGTGTGTTTCAGTTCTACAAAGAAGAAATGACGCTTAGTCACGCCAAAATTATCACATTTAAGTTTTATTCAATGGTCTCAATGACGCAATTTTATTAAACTGTACACTATGAGCACCAAGTGTCGTAATATGTACAAAAAGGGACCGGACACCACGTGCACCATGTTTTGTCTTATGCTCCGATAAATTACTGTTATAACGTATAGAGGCATGCGAATCGTAGCGCGATACACAACTTGGCGATATGCTCACCGATAGCAGGAATGACAGTAGGCACTGCGTGTTCACGAAGCAAGCCGGGCTGCAGGAATTCTGATTCACGAAAATCCAGTGAGCGCAGTATTCCGAACCTTATCGGTTTAACGGTTTCTCATCTAGATGACATGGGTCGCCAGGCATATGTGTGTTGCACAGCACGTGGTTCCCGCGGGTATCGAAGCAAGCACTCCGCGGCAAATTCACCAACGATGAAACGCACTTCCCTACTCTACGCACAGCAAAAATTAAATCATCACGACAATAATTCAGAGAACGCGTACAAGAGCGGAACACCAAAACAATGAGGGTCGTGTCGTCGCAGACGAACTTTACGAGCATGCCTTGTCAGACACGGCAAGGGCTGCAGTGAACAATAACAGCGTGCACGTCTCTTCAGAGGGCGCTAAGAAAACGATTTTTCGTAATAATTAGAAACTGTCATAAAATATTTTCACATTGATTCTACATAATATCGCTCGGGAAAAAATACGTCACTTGTAAACATTAAGATTGCTTCGCCCTTGCATAAAACTTGGTTTTCCGCTATTAGTGTTTGATCCCTCCACACCTAGTCGCGCTTCTATCGCTGAGCCCAGAAGTCCCCTTGATGATGTTGCTGGCAATGGCTTCTGAATCGCTCTTCGCCCGAAGCTTCGCGACCTATTTGGATCGACCTTGAGGCCAGTGTAGCTAACGCTACAAGAAAAGAGACTGCGTTCGCGTGACTCTCATTCCGTCTCTGCGAAAGCGTGAAATCGAAGCGATAGAGGAGCAAATAAAGAAGACGAACCCATGGCGCAGTAGACATCATGGAAAACTTCCGCGGAACGGCATCGGATGCTTACAGAGTACAAAAAAGAGGCGTTCGCGTTACTTACAAACGTCTGTGGGAGAGAAAGCCATACAATAGCGAGAGAAAGTGTGACTGTGCTTATATATGAGAATCGAAGCAAATGAAGTGAGTAAAGTGAGTAGTGATTTGATTGGTGAGAGTTAATTTAAATGACGATAATCGAAACAAATTGAGTATTCAATTATTTAGTGAAAGTGACCTTAGTGACAGTCAATTAGCGATAGCTGATTTGTTATGTCGCACTCGATATAAAGTGCGCTGTAATATATCCACACTTAATGGCTTTAACCTTCGAGTCACCTTAGGCGACTGCATTAAGAATCCCTAGATTTTTTTCTTTTTTTTCTTTTTTGATCCACTTTCACCGGACGTTTTGCATTAGGTGTCTTTCCAAGGATATATATATATATATATATATATATATATATATATATATATATATATATATATATATATATATATATATATATGTATATACATATATATATATAATGTGGCGAAGCAGTTGGTACTTTTTAACGGTTGCGCTCTCCAGCGGCTCCTAGTGGGTCGTCCTCTTCTAAACGCCGCTCGCGCTCGGAGCCCGTGCTTTCGCCTTGACTGTCGCCATAGTGCATTGTCGCCGAGTGCAGTCCAATAAACAGCTTAACAAATTGGTGGAGGTGCTGTGCTCCCATTCATTGCCCCTGGAGCTTCGTTCCCGTACTCTGCCATCTACCATGCCTCAAGACGCCGCTCAGCAAACGCCGCCTCCCACACCGACCACATGACCCGGTGTCCCACGCATCCGCGATCCACCTGTCTTCGCAGGCGCCGATGGCACGGACGTGGAGGACTGGCTCGCAATTTACGAGCGCGTGACCGAACCCAACAAGTGGGACGAAGCAGGCAAGTTGAGCAACTTGGTCGTCTACCTCGCGGGAGTAGCAAGCTTGTGGTACAACAACCACGCGTCCGATTTTGCTACTTGGTCGGATTTCAAGACCGCCGTCATCAACGTTTTTGGCCGCCCTGCAGTTCGTAAGCTGCAAGCAGAACAGCGCTTACGCGAACGAGCTCAGCAGGCCGATGAATCTTTCACCAGTTATATCGAAGACGTCCTGGACTTGTGTAAGAAAGCCAACGGCACCATGTCCGAGTCTGACAAGATCCGGAACAATATGAAGGGCATTGACGACGATGCCTTCACCATGTTGCTCGCTAAAACCCTTCCACCGTGGCCGAGGTCATAACACTGCCAGAGCTACGAGGAGCTCCGCCGGCAACGTTCGATGACCCGTCGCTCTCCGTCACGCGACAAAGAGCTTGCTGGCTTGGCGGCGATACCTGACCAGGCCACGCTGCTGGCAGAAATGAAGGCATTCGTGCGCGAGGAAATCGCACGCCAGTTCTCTCTCCTGGCCTCCTCGTCTAAACGCGCTCGCGCTCGGAGCCCGTGCTTTTGCCTTGACTGTCGCCATAGTGCATTGTCGCCGAGTGCCGTCCAATAAATAGCTTAACAATATATATATATATATATATATATACATATATATATACATATATATATATATATATATATATATATATATATATATATATATATATATATATATATATATATATATATATATATATATATATATATATCAGCTCATCTGAAGCACGCCGTGTATCTTGATCGTATTGTACCGTTGCACTATGCAAGAAATGCAAAAAAAACAGCGGTGGACGAGTGGTTACAGCGTCCGACAACAATGCGGGAGGTACTGGGTTCGATTCGCAGTGTCGCCAAGCACTCAACTACTCTTTTTTTGGAAAAACAGACAGCATGGCCTGAGGTTGTGTGTTGCGGGCACTCTTTTTCATTGAGAGGGTGGCCTTTCCCCTCTTGTCCTTCACTTCCCTTTAGACCCAAAAACGCTGCGCCGTGCTCCCTTACGGATTACAGAAATAGGATTTCTTTTTTTCTCTAACCACTACTATCGCAAGAGCGCCCAGTCCCGAAATCCAACTAACATATCTGGGCAATTAGTTTCGACGACTCTGGCTATTCGAGCGCCGGTCAGACATCACGATGTTTTCAAGAACATCAAGAGACACGCGGCGACCAAATTGTTTGCGGCCAACACTGCCTTTGTCGGGACACGTTTCCGTGCTAGTTGGGTGAGAGTCATTACACGCAGCGGCGCAAGACGACAGGGACAGAGAGAACAGACACAAACGCAGTGATGTGTTTGCGTCTTCTCTCTCGGTCTCTATCATGTTGCGCAGCTCTGTGTAATGCCTTTGTGAATGGTTATAAAGAACTCCAGCAGACTATCGAGTTCTGAGGAGAGGGTGAAACAGGAGGCCTGGGAAAATATTACGGCAAATTCATTTGCGTCATAAAGGGCTACACTTCCCTTGGTAATTACATGAAAATTTTAAACCCGAGTTTATTTATTTATTTTTTATCAACAGCATTACAATATAGATGACAGGTGGACAGACAAAAATCCGCGTATTCAGCTTGACTAGTTTCGTACCCTTAAGAGTAATTGGCAACACGTATGACAATACGCAGAAGTACCACGCACATATGTAAAAGTATGTAGAGCCACGGGCTAAAGCTCGGTTATGCTGGTTGAAGTCGACTAGTCTATTGTCATATTCGACAAACGCAATGTGTAGAAGCAATGTTACAGAGAGGAGCTGTATTATAAACTTATTTTTGCTGGTTGGTTGCATAGTTTCCAACTCCTTGCTCAGAACTGTACGTTGTTAAATGAAACATGTGGTTTGAATGCACACATTTTAGTAAGGTTACATTTATTTTTGCGCCGTCAGAAACATACTAGAGAAATAAAAATGAGATAGAAAAAGGACAGCTAGAAAGCCAAATAGCAATATTCTTATAAAAGTTACACTAAACAAACATACGTAAGTTCTGTTTAAAAGATACATGCATACACATACATAATACATAAGAAAATACATACTTTAGAAAAACGTCTTGCTGGGCGATTTCGTGCATGTCTGTGGTGGGTATCGTTGCGCATTCAATCGTACGATCACAAGAAAGAAAAGACAGACATTCCGTTTACTCTGTCTCTTCGTTCCTGTGTTCGTCCGATTGAATGCGCAACGACACCCGCCACGTACATACATATATTGAGGTGTAGTTAATAGGATGAACTGCTATAAAACAAAGATGCTGATGCACTCTGTTTTGAACACATGATGTTTCAAGGCAGTAACTTACGAGAGAAATCCATCACCACTCCTATGTGCCAACTTGGCATTTATCGAACCCTCTTGGAACAATTTTGTGCATAGTTTCTGCTGCTGCCCACTAACAAGCAGTTTTTAAACACTTTCGTGGGTGGCAGATATATAAGAAAAGAGCCTCTGACAATACGATGCCAAGGAAAAGCGCAGTGCATCACATTTTGGTACATGTCCGCAAGATGACACATAGTTTATTTACATAGTCCGGCACATTTAAAACGCTATAACAAGCCATGTTAGGTGACGTGGGCTGAAAAATTGGCACAGCGTGGACAAATTCTGGAAAATACATCAATAAAACAATTCGTTGTTAGTAAACTCCTCGGTACAAATAATGCTGTTGTTGAGATGTCAAGACTCTATTGCTTCTCCTCAAAACACTCCTCAAAAAGGTTTCAAACTGTGCGCATGCGCCGACTTCCTTCGAATGAGAGACTGCTGTGTAGCAGTCACTCATTCCGCTTGAATAAATTTCAGTGCACTGCAGGGCAAAGCATGTGATGTGATGCTCCAGTGCCTTGCATGCATGTCTTGCTGCTGGCTCCAGTTGCAATGTTTATCAGCAAGAATGTGCAGAATCACATTTTATAATGTGCCACGACAAAATAATTATGTTTCAGGTGCATAAAACATGAAGCACACTAAAAGACTTTAAGAACATATACCTGGCACAGTTTACAGAATTTTGAATACATTTTAATGGAGCTATCACAGCTTATCTGAATATAGAAATAATGATTAACAGCCTTCAAATTTCCCGCTACAAAAAGCAATAAATACTTTCAGCAGTAATATCAGCAAACCTACATAGATGATAAACTATTTGCAGAGTATACAATTACATTATGAAGAAACCTATGGCAGCGAACACCCTATGAAAAAAAGTTAATACTTGCACAGTACATAAGAGAATATGACTGTTGAAGAGGACAGACAGGCAATTGGATAACATTACACAGATGCTTGTTGGATATAATATGAATAGTGACGTTCCTCTTGCATCTAAATAATCCATCGAGAAGGACTTCCCAGAGCTTATATAAACATAAGATCATTCGTGCTATACTAATGCGTGTATCCTGAACGGCTATATCGACTAAGTGCAAAATTACCCGCTCCAGTGGCTTTCATTCTTGCACTACCAAACTTGAAAACACTGTTTTCGTTGCCGAACACGGCTGCCGCTTCTTATGGCAATGTAATGCAGACATGCATGCACTTTGATTTACGTGCATGTTAAAATCTCAAGGTAGCCGAAATGAATTAGCACATAACCACTACAGTGTGCTTTACAATAATGTCATGGATTGGTATATTAAATGCAGAATTTAATTAATTTTGAATCCTCAAGTGCAAGGAACTGCTGAATGATCTACTGCTCAAAAATTAAACTGCAGCTGTGAAGATTCACACCATGAAATTCACTGTTCCAGCCACCACCATGCATTCTTTCTGTCGATATGCCCTTTGCACAGCAGGAGACAGACACTGGTAGTCGCTCTCTACTTGTTGGCCTTGTGTGTTTCGTTCGAGATACACTGTACAATTACATAGCAGTGAGGCACCTGCCTGATCCTATGATACAGCTGGAACATAGAAAAATACAGATGAATGTTGCAACCGAGTTATGCGTAAAAATGGACAGCCGACCTGTGCTAAAAGCTCTAGCTGTCGTATTTTCAGAAGCCAATGAGAAGTATGAAGGAATAATAAAAAACAAGAACAAAAACTCTGAACATGGAGCCACCAGCAATAGAGACTATGAAAATATATTTAATGATATAAATGTATAACTACGATGTTCATTTTGAAGGCTACAAACTTCTACCTTATAGTGAGACATAAGCCAATGAAGCATCTTTTACTTAGACTTTACACTAGGTGCAAGAGGCTGACGAAAAACGAGCTCACTATGCTACATTAAGAAAAAATCAAGTATTTGGGGAGTATTGCTACCCCACAACTATAATCGTCATCCATCTGACGTACTTTCCTCGCTTTATCACCACGTTCCCGGCACTTCCCGGTCACGAACGACGCGCGTGTTATAGAGGGACATAGCGTTCTTGATAGGAAAGTGCCGATATCCGGGTTTTGAAACAAGGAAACGCCAGCAAGCCAGATTATTGTTGTGTGGCAGAAATACTCCCCAAAAACTCGATTTCACGTTCGAGTGTACTCATGTTATGCTATATTACAAGACAACAGGTATTGTTCATAAATTTAAAGTTATCTAACATAGCCACCTCATCATACAGTGTGCAGGAGCAATTTTTAAGACCAGAAAGCACAAAGCATTTGCGGAGTATGTGTATTTTTGTTGCTCAAAATCGTTTCTCCTAACGAAAATACACTTTGAAAAAAGTGCACTAAATTAGGAGAAATGATTGTGAGCCACAAACACACTCATGACCCACAAATGCATGTTAATGGGCTCTTACGGCATCCACAAACACTCATCATCATTGTTAATGCTGTCCATGACATGCCACACGGATATGCTGTGTCCTGCTCAGAACACCAAAGGTGCACTGTATGACTTGTCTTGCATGGGTGGGGGGCTGCACTGCACTGCTGCTCAGCTGGGCCAGCCACGGACAGGAGGGTGAGCAGCCATGGCTCTCAGGCATAGCGAGAGACACTTTTAGAGATCAACAAGCCTGTATTCAGGTCACATACGACTTGTAGAAATAAACGTGCCACTGTACAATTGTGCTGAGAACATGTACGGTGGAAATACTACGTGCCACAACATTAGAAAAAGATGAGCTACAGCAGGTAAAATGCGCATTTACTGCTCCTTTGTGGCCTCAGGCTTGAACTATAGCTCTTTCTACTTGCATGTTGCGAACAGCCAGGCGATTTTCACCCGCTTGCTATTTCCATGAAGAGCACTTGTTACACTGAACGAGTCACAGGCACAAGGGCTCAATGAGCAATAAAAGTGTTTCTGCTATTTCAAAAGCACAGCTTTCCAGTCTCACATCTATGGAGTTAAATTTATAATCGGCAGACTTTACACTTTCGACCTTGACAATTCTATTATAGTTTGCTTCTCATTAAGTGTCCAATTAGCATTGCTTTGTGAAAATAATACAAGCATCCACTGTTAGTAACAATCTTTGGTTTGTGATGGTGTGCACATTAACTGGTGCTTACTGTACCATCTGTACTTAAAAAAACTAACCTATCAACCAGTCATAAGCCAGTTTTCTACCCTCGGAACTCCCGGGCAGAGCACAGTCCATCCAGATGAGGCTGTGATTCGTGCTTCCAGGCCACTTTGAGGTCGGCTAGATGATGACACCTCCACCGTTGCAAGATACTTGTACATTTAGCGAGCACAAATCCTTCCTATTTCCGTACAGGTGCTCCAAGTCATAAGGTGGCTTGATTCGCCAGTGCGTGCAATTGATGGATCCCAGGACCTTTCGAATGTCTGCGATCTGTGAAGAGGTCAAAAAGGATATATTTAAAAAACTATCACTGAAAGCGCTCTTAATACATATTTGGCAATAACACAAAACTATCCCTCTGTCATAGCTATCAAATATGCTATATTAAATTTGAAACAAACTGAAGCCCCATGTAAGCTTTGCGTACTGTAATATATATGTCCTGGTAAAGTATAGTGCTGCCACAGCGGTAATCTTCTATGCAAGTAATTTTGCAAAATGAAGGGAATTCCTGAAAAAGTCCTACATATAGCTCCTGGAAAATAAATTCGCATCAAATATTTTTATCTCATCTATCAAGCGTGGTAAACAGACAGACTTCTCTTAATAATCAGATAAAAGCCTGCTTAAGCCAAATAAAAAAAACTGCTGGTGTACTTGTGCATATTACAAGATATACATATATTGGCCATATATATGTATATATAAAGCGGTAGTAGCACATTTTTGGTATTGGAACTTAACATTTACAATTTACAAAAAATACCGCAATAAGCTTAACACTTTTCTAAAAAATGAAAAACGTTGTTTTCTGCATGATCAATTTAGTAAAGAGAAGTGTAAGGACATTGCGCAGATGTGGAATAAGCTCAACAGTTTGCTAAATCGCACACCAGTCTCGCCAGCAGTCACTGAGCTAACCCATCAAGGACATCATATTGAGGGATTCGAGCTTGCTCAGCAGTTTAATAAGTTTCTCAGAGATGTTGTGTCCGGTCCGCGAAGGTCAAGTAGGACAAATCATGTTATAAACAGGAACCCTTCGAGCATGTATCTCGAACCAACCAATGAGGCCGAAATATGTGCTATATTTTACTCATTTAAAAACAGCAAAGCACGTGATATTGATGGCATAGAGATAATTCCGGTTAAACACGTGGTTAAACTAATAGCACCAGTATTGGCTTATGTATATAACTTATCGATTACTTCAGGTTGCTTTCCAAAACTGATGCAAGTAGCCAAAGTCAGTATGCTTTTTAAAAGTGGTGACAGAAATGACATGGCCAATTATAGGCCAATTTCGATTCTGCCAATTTTTTCCAAGGGCTTGGAGAAGATAATTTATAAAGGGCCAATGAAATTCTGCATGAAATTTAACTTGATTACTTCTTCACAGGGCTGGGCAGAGATACTCAGAAAAGTATTCCGGAATACAGATATCGAAATACATGGACTGGAAGCCTAAAATACAGATACTGAGATACATTTGCCTTTAACGTAACGGGATATTGCGGAGATACTTTTGCAATAAGACGAAAGAAAGTATTCCGGAATACAGTTACAGCGATACAGATACTGGAATACATTTTTATTTTAGGATGCTCATACTACGCAGACACTTATTAGTGCAGCATAATGTTGTAGTTAAAGTTACAGCGCATCGAAACGTTCAGTTCATTTATTTATTTATTACAGTACCCTCAGCGCCATTAAGACATTGCAGGGAAGGGGGTAGACAAAGTACATAATTAGTAATAATGACGTAATTACAAGTATCAATTCCAATAAAAATACACTATTTCACAGCAACAGTAACAAGGATTGGACACCGAAATCGACATATTTGGCGAACAAACTAAACTATGCTAGAAATAGCACACTTTAAGCAAATCACTCGAATCACTAATGAACACCAGTGAATTGAGAAAAAGCAGACATTTATTTTGAAGATCTGCTTTGCTGAGAACGTTGCTGTGTAGGCTTCTCAAATAGGCTGTCTTCTAACAGCGTCGGTTCAGCCTCAGCACAAGACTCAGGAAAGAAAGAAGTCTGCCTACCGCTGAACGCGAGCACAAATTCGTGTTATAATGAATAAATATCGCCTTCATAGCCGGATTGCCCTGCAGCGTGGCGATATCTCTTCTCGGGTCATCTAGATACCGAAATGCTTCCGCCCTCACTTGGGTTGTTCTGACTGCAGCAGGACTGAAAGTTGGGCTAGTTGGTGATACATAATGGCAGCGCTTGTTCTGTGTATCCTTTTCTTCGTCCCGTCCGTCTGCGCGCTGTTTTTTGCCCATTTTGTTCTGACTGTTCAGAATCCGAAATCTGTCCCATCTTCGGAATCCGAAGCCGTCTGACCCTGTCGGCTTCAATGAAGCTGTCACCACCACCGACGTTACCAGCACCCATTTCAGAAAGCCGCAACAGGCGAAGTCGGCTCCGGCGGTGGGGGAGCCTGCTAGCACAAAGACCGTTTCAGGCATGTAATCAATTAGGAACGCACCCTGACATTGGAGAGGTGGCTGAAAGCACGTCAAAGATAGCCATCTTCTAGTCACTTCCGTCGCGACTACGGGAACTGCTTTTGGAAGTGCCGCCGCTTTGAGAACTGAACGCACGCGAAGCATTGCAAAGCCTGTTCCAAGGCGGTATCCGCGCGGGAGGTCGCGAAGTAATGGCTTGCCACCCGAAAAAAATTAGGCGTGCTGCACTGACCTTCAGAGACAGCGACTTTCGTTGGCAGAGGCCGACAACACTGCCCCCGCGATTCTGCCGTCTGCGGCGTCGCGCGCTTTACCACATGGACCATTCTGTGCTTCAGGGGAAACCATCGCCGCCCTATCTGTCGGCGACCGGCGGCGCGCCTTTGCTTGTCTTGGCACAAAAAAGAAAAAAAAATGCCATTCCCCCATTGGAAACACGCCTCAACTCATTTCCGATACAAAAAAAAACAATGTAACGAGATACCCGTGTCCTGCATAGTATCGCGATACAGGCGATACACCGTAAATGTATTTCACTACTGAGATACAAATACATTTTTCAAATGTATCTCGATACAGAAATACAGATACTCAAAAGTATCTCTGAAATACTATCGCGATACTCTTGTATCGCGATACTGCCCAGCCCTGCTTCTTCACAGTATTGCTTCCACCTAAAAGGGCCACAGAAACAGCTCTCCTAAAGCAAAAACAATTAATTCTTGAGTCCACTGAAAACAAGGAATGTTGCATCGGAGTATTTGTAGACTACTCGAAGGCGTTCGATCGAATCAATCATGAAATACTTTTGGAAAAACTCGAATTATATGGTATTCGTGGAATCACAG
Organism: Rhipicephalus sanguineus; assembly: GCF_013339695.2. Taxonomy (NCBI): domain Eukaryota; kingdom Metazoa; phylum Arthropoda; class Arachnida; order Ixodida; family Ixodidae; genus Rhipicephalus; species Rhipicephalus sanguineus. The sequence continues at coordinate 64,385,558 of NC_051181.1, forward strand.
CTCTTCTCATAAAAACTTACCTACAATATCGATGCCAGCGTGTGGCGATAGGAAACCACGTGTCTAATTGCCAGAATATCACCATAGGAGTCCCTCAGGGTAGTATCCTGGGCCCATTATTGTTTTTAATATATAATAATGATATAACAACTATTAGCGACGCTCCCACTTATATTTTGTATGCGGATGACACAAGCCTCCTATTTAAAAGCAACGACATACAGCAACTCACCTTGGTGATCAACAAAACAATGGAAAAACTTAGTATATGGAGCACTGCAAACTGTTTGTTAATAAATTCCAAAAAACAAAAGCTGTGCTATTCCATGCGCGTCAAAGCCCGCTTATTTTAGAACCAATGATAAAGTTCGACAACGGTAACATTGAAATAGTGGATACTGTAAAAACGCTAGGAATACTTTTCAATAAAAACATGAGCTGGGATCCCCATGTTAGCTCAGTTATGTCTCGCCTAAATAGGCGTGTAGGTGTTCTAGAGAAATTTCGCTCATACCTTCCCGTATCCGTAAAAATTTTAATCTATAACACAATCTTCTTATCGCACCTTAACTATTGTTTTCTGGTTTGGGGAAATACCACATCCTCTAACATTAGCAAACTGCTTGTGCTACAAAAGAAGGCGTTGCGTCATATCGCTAATGCTGATTACAATGCACACACTGCTGAACTCTTTCGCCAGTTATACATTGTTCCCGTGCCCCAACTTTACGAGTTCTTTTTATGTATGCGCTACAAAAAATCTGTGTATAACTGCGAGCATGCATTTCTTAGCATATCATCGCTGAAAACGAATACCTCTGTATATGCATTTCGCACCAGAGAGTATTGGTTCGTTCCATTTTGTCGTACTAAGCATGGACAGCAAATGTTACGTCATGCACTTGCAGTTCTATTGAACAAACTGATTCTCCAAGATATTCATGTGGAACAGTGAAGCATACGCAATATACGAGAGTGCTTCATTCCACGATGTGAGTGCTTTGTTCTTCAAGTGGTGTTAGTGTTTCTGTGTATTTGTAATTATTATCAAGCTGTTCGCATTATATTATATAACATTAGATGTTGACCTGCAATGTGAAACGGCTAAAATGTCTTGTTAGTGTATATTATAGCCCTCTTTGTGTGCCGTGTATATGGGGGCTCGGGCGCTCCTCAAGTGAATTGATTTTCACTTTTTGCCCTAGCATTCCCGCATTATGATGATGCAAATAAATTTCAACTTCAACTTCAACTTCAGCATGGGGTAACATTACATCTGCTGGGATGAAAAAGTTACAAACGTACGTTTTAGCACTACACGAATAGCAACAAAATAGTTGCGCGAGTTTAACTCACCGATATGGCACAACGTTACTAGCAGTCATCAGCGTCATCGGGATTCGAATGTGCTCTGCAGCCAATAGGCAAAAGACGTCTGTGGACTGGAAGCTGCCGTTGACGCAGAAATGCAATTCTAGCAAGACGTGCACGTCCACTGGTGAAGCGTGAGAAATCGCCGTGGGCCGCTGTAGTGAAGGCTCCAGTGAGAAGTGTGCTCCAGTGAGATGGACTCGAAAACCTATAGTTAGGACGTGCTCGTCTACTTCATCCAAGGCAAGACACCAGTGAGAAGTGTGCTCTGTCTGGAGCGAAGCGTGACGTCCACGTGCTCTCGTTGTCAGGCACATGTCCAAGTTTTCGCCGGAGAACAGTCAAGGCGTACTGCCAAAGCAGCCACATTTAACGCAGAATGTCTCGGCGCGCGACTTCGGTTCGGCACACTATGACGTTCGGATTACAGTTATCACAAGAAGGAGAAGCAAGGAGTTAAAAAAGAAAACGCCAAGCCCAGCGCCAAATCCTCAAAGCCCTCGTAAAGCACCATCGCAACTTCGTAGGGCAAAACAAAGTCGTCAACGTTGTCTTTTAATCTTCTGTGACACGAGCACAGGCTATTCACAAGTCTTGGAATCGTCAACGCAGCACCACTGTTCTCAACTGATATCGTTTCAGTGCCGAACACTGCGTGACTGCATTTGCCTGGACTGCTCTCAAGAAAATAGAAGAGCACGGGCTAACCAGTGGCGAATCAAGAACCAAATACAGAGCTTAGTTCATGCGTTGCCGCACGAGCACGGAATCACTCAAATAACGTGCCAAAATGCTGTCAATTCTAAAAGCCGCATTGCACCTTACTTAGACACTGGAAAACGAAGCAAACGAACTGTTACCGACACTCAAATACACATTGCAGGCTGCTCGAGTGCTAGTTACCTTCGGTAAACAAGCGCCGATCCCAGCTTCATAAACACACCGAGGCACAGGCTTGGCTACGCTTATCCGCACAAGAGAGACTGCCGTCGGGATTCACACGGCTTGCGTGCACCGAAAAAAGCAACATTATTCATAGCACGTCGAGTTGAACGCTGAAGAAACTCAAGCGACAAGCGTTTGCAAAAATCGGCACCGACACATACAGTTTACGACGCCATGTTGTTTTCGCGAACTGCGCAGCAGGGGCAAGCGCTGAGAGAGCTCACAAAAAGCTCTTGCGCGTTTTTCACGGCGAGATAAAAATTTCTTCTATGTGCGAGGGAGAAAACATGACGAACACGACAGGAGCGCGCGATGAAAGAAGTGTTTTGTCAACGTCATAAGATGACCTGTGGTGCGATCTTGTACGCATTCCAAATAAGCACGGAGGCATGGCGTTACATCCAGCTGCATGCGATTGGTCAATGCAGGGCCGTGACGTCTGTCGCGGTTCACATTGGCCATTCTCGTGCGTCTGGATGTAACGCCACGCCCCCGTGTTTATTTGGAATGCGTATAAGCTCGCACCACTGATGCTGAGTGTACTGCTTCCCAACCAATTACAAGCTGTGCCTCTCGCCCAAGCCATCGTCTGCTAGCATTTGTCGGCTGCTACGATAGCAGCCTGTAGCGAGGGTTTCGCATTGGCTACGCGATGATTTCCAGGTCAAGCTGACGCTTCTGAGCACAAAACACATATATGAGCGGTTGAAGGCACGTTTATTGATGTTCTCATGCCAAGTTAAATGGCAGTCGATAATCAAAGGGACATAAATTCGGCAAAGGTTTGTTTACATTCGAGAATCGTGAGCATTTGCGCATATTTTCGATGTCAGTTCAAGTTACTAGAGCCATTTCTTTCTGACTGCTTGCCATATCAACGAGTTCCGTTTCGGTTTGCGAACAGCGAAGGTCGAAAAGCTCGATTTGTTTGTGATTTCGTGCATAATCATGCACATCTATAATATGCTGTGATTTGCAATGCACGAGCCCGCTCTGGATCGGTCGACAGTGCATTGCGACAGCTGCATTTCGGAGATCATGCCTATTGGGCAGTTAAAGCCAATCCAACTAGACAAGTTGCGGAATCACATAATAGGCTTTAATAACGGCTAACTGAATTGCTCCGCTCGATTTTATTTCCAATAGAGCGCAGCTGATGTGCTCCTCTGAACCCCTTTGGTGGTAATTTCGACCAATGCTGTGCACATAATCATAAGTTGGACTTCTCACTGGAGGAAGTAGGACGCAACACAACACCATAACAAAAAAGTGTTGACCAAGTACCGCGCTGCTTTCGACCTCATCGACCATTCATGGTTTTCATCTAACCACAAGTCTTTGCATGCATAATTTGTCGCCATTGACACCCAATTGGCTTCTTTAATTCCTGAGACTCCCAGCTCATTGGACGACTGCGAGTGTCAATACTGCCCATTGCGTACAAGCGAAACAACACACGAAACCCAAAGCGCCGAACTACATTAAAACGTACCAGCAATCACCAAGCAGCCTTACATGGCCGTGAATTAGCTCAAAATCCGCAACGGCACCCAGATATCCGCTGAGGTTGCATGTTCTAAACAGCCATAATGTTCGTAAGAGTGGTCCGGACCACTCTTAGGATTTCCTCGTAGCTATGCTGTTTCAGCGCAAATTTTTTGCTTCGTGAATCCACTTACGAGCCTTTTGCCGTGACGTATATAGCAACTGCATCACCATCGCTGACGTGTTCCTGGACAGTCGCAGCCCGCTTTATCCCAGCGGCCGATGTGATAACGATGACCTCTTACGAAGTTTTTTTTTTCGTTTCATGAATCGACTTACGCGACAATTTGCTCGTAAGCGAGTTTCGTGAATTCGGCCCCAGCCCTTACGTTGACTGTGTAGCACAGTCCCTCTGGAAGCTGAGAGTGATTGTTTTAAAGACGATAGTCTTTCTGGGATACTTAAACGGAGAAATTTTGGTCTGTCTTTGTGTCTCTCTTTCTGTTTGTGGCACGTCACTAGATTCAGCCACTCGGCCAAAGCTGAACCACTTGCCCAAGGGCCAGCCATCTTGAACGGCTGACTAGGTTCGTACTTGTGTATATTGTCGATCAAAAAGCAAACATCACGCACATCTGAGGCGCAACATCACTAGGTAAGTATTGTGTGTTCCTTTAATAGAAAATGCGTATATACGTAATTATAAAGTTCCTAGTTTCTTAAACTGCGCTGAAAATGCGACTGCGCTGAAACTTGCCTCCTTCCGTGCCCTCTGCACGAGCTCATTGTTGTGTTTCGGTTTCGGTTCTGTATTGCACTGTACGAATGCCATGGGTCGCCGCTCTGGCATTCCTGTTTTACCCAGGCGACGTGTAAATAAAAGAGTGGGTGGAGAGTACTCGTTGAGTACGGACGTTTCTTCTGCTTCAGCGCTTCGCGCCAAACAGCGTGTTCGGGCTGGCTGGCTTCCCCGCCGGTCGCGTTGGTCAGCGCCGGTCTTCGCCTGCCGCTGCGCCGGGACTACCAGCCCGCAACACATCACTGATGTTTCCCGACGTATTGCCATATGGCGTCCATATCTCACGCAGCGCCTCTTCTATAGTCTTTAGACGACATTTGCAGCGAAGCACGCAGATACGCGGCCAATTTTGGTCTTGATATCTCACGAACGATGCATGCGTTGAGCTAACGCAAGGCCAATATTCCCCCAATAAATACACGTTTTACGCTAGCACTGTTCGCAAAAGAAATTCACGGGCAATCCTGATTCCATACATATCGTCAGCGTCGTCATTTCAACATTGGTAAATACCGCTTACGAAAGAAAAGCTCAGTGAATTCGACCGCTTTTACGGAAGGACAGAAAAGCATACAGGTTTTAAATGCGAAGCATTTCTTAGTGAAGCTCTGGCACTTTGAGCGTTTCTATCTATCTATCTATCTATCTATCTATCTATCTATCTATCTATCTATCTATCTATCTATCTATCTATCAATCAGCCGCCTACACCTGGGTGCTCTCATGATCGCCTCCTAAACTTGGTGTAGACCAAAATTTGCATGGGAGGGTAAGAGGATTTGACAAATATGACTGCCGGGTCATGACATAAATAACGTTAAATTCCTGTCGCGTACGTCGTCAGACCCTTTCCACTAGGCACGTGTGGCACATACCCATTTACCACGGGCCGCGGTGTACGGGTATGCGCCAGAGGTGATTGACAGTTTATGTCAACCCAGGAACGGCGAGAACAGACATTGGTAACTTAAATGCTCGAGAGGTAAGTAAAACCAACATCGGCAGCGTTGACTCAACGAATGGAAATATTCAAAATTAGGATCCCAGAAGAAATCGAACCCAAGCATTCTGCGTGGCAATCAGGTATTCTACCACTGAGCCACGCCAGGTCTATAAATTGGTATGAAAAAACAGCCTACGCAGGCGTAATAGCGGTGCAACGTCAATTGTGGTTGTGGTGCTGGCTATCTAATTTTACAAGAAAGCAACAAACACTACATGATACTCCTACGATGTGTACTCCTATGATACGGGCGTCATATGAGATGACGTCTGTAGTTCCAGTGTTCGCTCCGCTTTTATAGCAGTCTAATAAACATTACGTTTGTATTCTTATGATTCAGCAAGCTATATTGAAGCACTGCTCGACCCCGGAGGAATACATTAACGAAAGGTGCATATGATATCGACATCACCGCATCGTAAAGTGCACTTCGTCCACCAGAACGACGAAGTGTCCTCTTCATTTCTTAAGAGGCTGGGCGATGGCCTCATGCTGACCGAGGATGATACCACATTGATTGACAGCCATTTGTAGACTAGGCTACGTAGGCCACATACTCCCAGGTAGTCTACGAATAGGTCAAACACCGTCAACTGATGTTAGTCTACGTAGCACTATCCAGGCCTACCAGCCTCGACGGCCTATGCCTCACCAAAGCGAAAGGTGGCTTCGGGTTCCGACATGTCGCGGGCTCTGTCGACAGACAATTTGTCGGCGAAATGACCGAGGCATCCACGAATTCCAACAGCTCTACTATACCACATACTTCAATACACATGGACCCCTCTTCACCATGATCACGACCACATCCTATAACAAGTCATGACCAGCTGCTGGTGCTCACTGGTCACGGTGATGATGCCCTTGTTCAATAACTGTCAAGAACTTCATGCACACATGCACACGGGTTCATGAAACGCGCGTGCGTTCTCGGGACACGTATGAGCACTACATATCAGCTTACCGCTTCTGGTGTTGGTAATACCCACGTTGTCATTGGCAGCGTTACCCAACCGTAAACAACTGCTTATATAACACATATGCAGCTAATCAACATATATATGTCTGCGTATAATATATATACAAATCTTTAGCGTCATTTTGTAACGTGTCGCTCAGTAAAAAAGTTACGCCACAGTTAGGGTGGCTAGAATTCTAGCCACCTTACCACCATTCTAGCCACCTTACCACAGTCACGTAGCCACCGCATGCTTCGCATAACATCGACTCCCACGGTAGTTGGGATTTGCCGAATTTTTAACATAGATCAGTGCTTCCGGCGAACTGACACTTCAAAAAAGAATCATCAGCGGCCAAAGGCCCTAAAGGTCTTCAGTACCCACCTAGGCATTAGAGTTTTGAAGAAGTCCTCAGCGCTTGATAATCTCCCGGTGAATAGCTCAGGCTTCGCAGGGGAACAGTATCAGATAAATTAGTCCTGCCATGTGGGCTTTCTGGTATAGTACGTTAAAATTATATTGCAGTGCAAATGAGCTTGGAGACAAGCGAGACACATGCAAGCACAAAGCGCTGTGGTTTGTGCCTTACGGTGCCCTTCCAGTCTCCGTGATTTAGTGGCGCTACACTGTTACTCACGAAAAAGACCTTAACAACATATCTGTGAGCTTGAAGATGAAGGCTCATGAGTTTCCAGGCGTTAAGTAGAATAAGCTAAAAAGACAGTGCTAACGCATACTTCATTGTGCACTGGTCATGAATGGGCCCAATTACAGCGATTTTGATGGTAAGGATAACGACGTTAAATGAAGTGCGCTTTTTTTAAGACAATTGGGTTGAAAACCGTAAAGAAAGAGGACGCAATTCCTTATTTTACTTGATACGCTGGTGTGGTACCTGTTACTTAATTCGCATTGTCCGAAAGTTCATCTATTTATGGTACTTAGGGTGCCTTGAGAGTTTGCATTTCTTGCGCAGGTGCATTGTGTGTAGGGCGATAAGCAATATGAGCTGCAGCCAGCTGCGGTTCATAATTCATCCGCATTTCGAGGACAAACATGCAGTTTTTGTTTCATGTTATCTCTCTCCTATTTAATCGTTACGGTAAAATTTTCGAAGATGAGAGTTCATCAGGCTAGCTAGCCATCTAGAAATGTTCTCATGGTGCATATCACAGATACCTTAAGTTGGTGTATTTAAATTGTGAGCCCTATCTTTCATGAACCAGAAACAATATTGGGAATATTCACTCGTGTGCTACAATATAAATTTAGGTGTAGAAGACTGCAGGGAGAGAAAATGCAGTGTTCACTGTTGCCATTGAGTCTAGGGACGTTGCAAAGGAGGGAGCAGCTCATGGCGCTTCAGCCACCCTCCCCCCCCCCTAAATTATTTCATGCTGTCGTATTTTTCCGATGCAGACAACCACCTGTGATATAAATCGTCCTGTATCCATTCTTGAACTCGTTTTCACACTCGAAACAACGTATCGGCGTCTACATTGCGTAGCCCCATCCCATCCATGCCCCATCGTAGCCCCATCCATGCAAACGGACACGCATAATATAAAAAGCCCCGTCACAAAAAGCGCAATGCTTTCATTGCGCTTTAATGGCGAGGGCTTTCCTCCTTTCTCCTGGTGGCGCCACTGTATCTAGCTGCGCAGCGCATGGTCGCCAAATGTGCTACTTACACCTGGACACACATTAAAGCATCTTATTTTGTGTTAGAAAACGCGGCGAATTTATGACTGTCCATTGTCTTGCCTGGGAATAATAGAGGCTCCTTTATTTGGTCGGCGTAGAGTTCTCACTGCGAAAGCCATACGTACATCAAGTAATAATAATAATAACACTATCTGAGCTTTAATGTCCTAAAACCACGATACGATTATGAGGGACGCCGTAGTGGAGAGCTCCGGAAATTTCAACGACCTGGGGTCCTTTAACATGCACCTAAATGTAAGTACACGTGCCTCAAACATTTTCGCCTCCATCGAAAATGCAGCCGCCGCGGCCGCGCTTTGCTCCCGCGACCTTTGGGTCAGCAGTCGAGCGCCATAACCGCTAGAGCACCATGGCGGGGCACGAACTAGTGTGTACTGAACCATAAAGCCTAACGCATATGGAGTCTAAATATTCGCGGAATGGAGATTTTCCGGTTTTCATCCCAGAAACGCCAGGTTTCATTGTGATTGCAATGCAGCAACGTCCGTCTAATTAATGAGCTGTGGTTTGGTCGACCTTTAAATTAGGATTTGCCTTGGAGAACTGTTGCGACCACCAACATTCATTTAAACGGCAGCATGGCAGAGACATGTTTCGTTTTCTTATTAAAAGCAGCTCTGAAGAGGTACCGGAATATAATAATCAATGGAGGAGCCTTTGTATACATTGAAATACTCCCTTAACAAAACTGATTAGGACTATGTCAGGATGTTATCATCGGTCATGTTGCCTTCGATATTTACAGCACCAAGTGAAAAGTTTTAAACGGTATTTCTTCACTTTCATGACAATTGATCTGTATAAGCACGCCACTTTCAGAATTTTCAAGTTAGACTACAGTCATCTATCAAAACCATTTCTACATACAACAAATGTCATAGAGAAACGACGACTTGCGAGCGCAATACATTCAACGCTAGCTATGATCTGAACAAAATTAAGTTTATTCGAATTTTGTGAACTGTCACATATCTGCAATGACCTTTCATTGGGGCAGGGAACCACCAAGGCTAACTAACGCAATACGACAAGAGACGTACTGCAGATTTGTGAGATGAATACATATTGCGTTCGGCGTAAATAATGTGGCAGTGCGTTCGAAAATACAAATATTAGCCCTTTGAACCTATTGAATTACAAGACGCGATGTGGTAAACCTCGTAGAAAGGCTAAAGCTGTCGATGTAGGATGAGAGATATTGTAACGAATTTATCCACAAATACGTGCTACAAAATTCTATTTGCAGCTTAATCACCGCTAGTACTCCACTTTCGTTCTTGCTATTGTTATTTCAAAACAAACAGTTGTGGCAAGTTTATTTATCTTGAGAACTTCATTAATGAGGTCATCAAATACAACCGCAACATTTCTTGGCTGAAGATGACGTAAACGCGCTATGGTTGGTGCCTCGCATCGGTCACGAGCGCTAATGTCTCTTCCATTCCAGCTCTGCAACTTATAAAGAGCATTAGAACGTTTAACTGGGCAAGTTGGTGTCAAAGCACTATCAAAAGTTGCGTAATTTTAAATTAAGGACGAGCACACCTGGCAAAGTTGATAATTTTAATTGTTTTTAAAATATGACTGTGAGCACTGCCGGGCCTCAAGCACTATGAAGAACTAGTGTATCTATGGTGCTATTGTTATTCGTATAGCTCTCAAACAGTAAAATCTGCCTGTGACCATTAGTAGCAGAAAATACAAATGTATTTCAAACTTCAATGAATAATAAAGGTATAACGAGTAAAGCTAATGAGAGTCATATTTTTAAGTATTATATATACTGTAGAGGGCAGTGCTGTTCCTATCACGATCAAATTTTTGCGGAATGTTCCCTTGCTGTCACGAGCTTAATTTTTGCACGAGTTTTGGGGATGAAAGTAGGAAAGACAGGCAAGACCGCAATGCTCGTTACATCAATCACATCGTCGATATTTCCGACAACCACGCCTAAATACTTGACTTTGGATTTCTCCTACGCATAATTTTCAAGATTTCATTGGGTGCACTGGTCGCACACACTGTTAGCATATTATAGGACGAGCGGGACCTCAAGACAAAAGCAAATACAAGATTCCTGATCAGAAACCTGAAGAATAGAAAAACAAGTACTATATATGTAATGCAGATAGGGAAAACAAGCGACAAGACTGCTTTATGTTCAGAACCGCATAATGCGTCAATTTGTTCCAGGTGGAGGACCTAGTCAGGCGTTACTGCCTGACAACGTCCTGACTTTTCAGGCATTACTGCCTCCATCGTTTGTCGAAGATTAAGGATTCACCCTTGAACAGAAGAAAAACATGCGCAATCAGGGAGGTTACTATGTTGACCTTAGTTTCATTTTGGCATTTATGTAATTAAAAACTCGCTGGCTCCCTTATGCATTGAACTAAGACGACTCGAAGGCGAAAGGGATCTTCTTTTTCCTCTCACTCGATATATTGATTCTGCGGCATCATCCTCAGAAAGCTTCCTACACCTAACGTGGTTTTACACAGACTCCCGGATCAGAGGCGCTACGTGCTTTCCGCACCTCACCTGGTTTTACACTGCCTCTGTGATTGGCGAACCTTTAACAAGCGACCATGTCGTGTGATGACGTAATCATGTGACTTAATAGTGACGTCATATTCACGGCGTAATGACGTCACAAATGTTGGTTATATGTGACGTCATGTTTAGCGTCATGCGGTCGCCTCATCACACGGCGATTTTTGCATCACTCCTGTTGATATCGATGCCACGGGACGTGGACGCCGCCCAAGGTCCATTTTCGCGTTTCATGGGCCATCTCAGACTTTCGCCTAAAAAAATACAGGACAATGCATATGCGAAAACAAAGCAGCCGGTAAACTGAACCTTCACAACAGGTGTGACAACGTCAAGGCCTTCCATATGTGTGTTATAGGCAATTTGTTTCTTTTTTTTTCTTTTTGTACATAACCTGCTTTCGTTTTTTAAACTTGTGTGTAAGCATTTTCTTCTCTATCGTCATACACTATTGCCGTCATGCTACTCTCATTGAAATAAATAAAAACAAAACGTAAAGCTGACACAAGAAGCATAAATGAAACGTGCATTTCAGTTTCAAAATATTCTTTTGCGGTGCGAAATGACGCGTGGTAAAAAATGAAACATGCGTTACACTTCTGATGAAACAGTCTGAAACAACCTTATGGAAGCGCTGTTCACGTCCGAACTTGCAGTGCACGTCTGGACAAGAAATAGCGGCCGGTATGGTCACAAAAAAAAAGACCATACAAATTTTCTAGGCCACGGCAAGAGGCGTCATAGCATTTAGGCGAAGCATCCCACCTTGAACACCTCCTCCACCCCGTCTCTTTAATTGTCCTGTATATGCTCCTATAGGGAACAACGTTGCCCATACGTACGCAGTTCGTTCGAAAACTATGCGTTGACATCACTCCCCACGCGTGTGTGACAACCAAAAATTAGCACGCCGGCAGAAGTGTCTCAGCCTCGTGCGTTGGGGCGTCGACTGCAGCGTTCTGCTACACCTGGCAACCAGAACAGCGCATTGACGGTCTCCATGTCTAAGCGAGTGCGTGATTTCTGAAAAAGGCACGCTTGAAGAACGCCAGTATACATATATCTGTACCATATTTATGGGCTGTATCAGCGATACAAAGCAAATTTAAAAATTTGCTTTGGTTCAACGTTGTTATACCAGGTTTGTCGAGCGATAGGCCGTTATTGCTTGCTTTGCGAAAGGACGAGACCATTGGTTTGAACGTATTTGAGATTACTGTATGTATTGGTTTAGACGAGGACGGCAAGAAGTCTACACGCTTCTACTATCCGCCGCGACAAGGGAGCGTACGCGTTGGAGTACAAGACAACACACAGACGCGACTCAGCGTCGTCTGCGCTCCCGGAGCGAACGCATAGTCAGCTTAGATGCAGACAGCGCCTATCGTAGCGGCGGCCTGGAAGAATAACTTTGAACCGTTCTTCGTTTTTACGAACGCGCGACTGTAGTGGTCGCTGTCACCAGCGTTGACTTTGACTGACAATGAAGGTCAAACGCATGCGTCAAGGCATTTTCTGGAATTGTTGCAAGTGGAGTAGAACTATCGCCGTGATAAAAAAATACTCTCCGGGAGCGCTTCATAGATATATCTTAGGAAGATTGAATGAAAGCCTCCACTAATACAACATGCATTGCCGACATGGAGCATTAGAGATGAAATTTCCCGTGTGTACAATGCGAAAATCCATTTAGCAAAATTAGTTTGTCCGAAGTTGCAATAGTAGGATACCTCGACGCGCGTTTTCACACATTGAGGCACACTGTGCGATAGTTCACAGCAGCGCCTCCTCTGTTTCTTCAGTGCCTGGGCGAACGCTTTCCTCGGGACATCGAGCGCGCGCTCCGACTCCGCTCGCAGCTGCCACGTGGTGGCGCTGTGCGAGTAGACTACGGGAAGCTGGCGCTGAACGGCCGCGCGTGTTACGAAGCTCAAGAATTCGTGTTTGCATCCCAGTTTATTTGCATTCCTGCTTCTCACAGGCTTTCACAGGTACAGGGGTGATGGAAAGAAACGCGAACATAGCGGTGCACTGTTTTCATCACGCTCTGACCGTGGAGACACTAAAAATACGCTAGATGGTCTTGGATTTTATCATGAAGGATTCCGTCTTTTCATCAACAATATAGGCTATAGCCACCTGAAAATAAATGCGAAACAGCAAAGAATGTAGGTGCCGCATGTTTGCGTTTCTTTCCGTCCCCACTGTATGTATTCCGCAGACAGTCTGTCAGGCCTTGCTGCCGGTTCAAGATTCAAGATTGTCTGCATTCGCGTTTTATATTTATTTCAGGCTACTGCAAGCACGTCATTCGCATGTCTTAGTATGTCATACTGTTGTGTTCCATCCTGGAAATGGAACGGAAAGAAAACACGACTTTTAGATGTGAAGCATCTTATAGCGGAGTTCAATCCGGTGGTGGTGGTGGACTGGTGGTGGTGTGCGGCGTGACCACCCTTACTGCGCATGCGCAAACCTTCTCCAATTTCCCTCTCCACTCCCTCTCTCCCATTTCCCTCTCGACATCACCTCTCCCCTATCCTTTCCCCCTTCCCTATCCCCTTCCATTTCCCCCTCTCATTTCCCTTCCCATCTCCCTCTCCACTTCCCCTTTCCACTCCCCCTTTCCCCTCACCCCTACCCCTCCCCAAAAACACGTTGATTGACCTCGTAACGCTTGGCTCAAAAAAAGAAATATTCAGCATAGAACTATTAGCTGACTGCTTCGCATGGAACCGATTCTCACAAGGCGTGTGATCTACCGATTTTTTCTTTTTCCCCTTTTTCACAAAGAAAAAAAATCACAGGCTCCCTTACGCATTCACGTAAGACATCTGAAAGGCGAACGCCATCTTTTTTTTCGCAGTCAATGTATTGAACATCCCCTGTCTCCCTCCGAGATATTTCTGCACCTAACGGGGTTTTCTTACAGCCTCAAGGATCGGAGGCACTGCAAGCTTTCTGCATCTCAGCTGGTTATGCAGTGACTCCGTGACCGGCCTCTTTTGACTAAGCGAAAATGTAATATAACGACGTCACTGTATATGACGTCACGATGATGTCACAAAATGTTATCATCTGTGACGTCATATGGTGGCGTCATCACGTAATCATGATTTCTTGCATCACTCGTTTTGCCGCCGCGACGGTAAATTTTCGCGTTTGATGAGGCATCGAAGGCTTTCGCCTTAGTACACTCTTTGGCTGTCATTCCATAAAATTCCAGCTGCCGCCTGTGCTCGGGAGAGGCGGCTTGCAGTTATTAGGCGGTATAATTGGTCTCTTAATACATCTGCAAACTGCACTAGAATATGTAGCCATCATATACGACCCGAATATTTCATATCATATAAGCAGCGGCGGCTTAAGAAGCACTGACAATTGGGCGAGTTGGTAGGGATGCATGGATTTAGAACGGCGCAACAAGGCAGACGAAAAGACGAATGAGCACATGCTTGTGTTCGTGTGATCATTCGTCTTTTCGTGTGGCCTAAGAAGGATGCAGGCGCGTCAGTCTTTGCAGACTACCCTTCACGTTTGCAGTTCAAGATAACAACTGAACCAACCATAGCAAGTATCACTAAAAGTGACCGTACTGCGTAGGAGCAGTCAACGAATACGTGCACCAGTAGCAACGCTGTCTCGCGATCGCCGCCATGTGCAGCGCTGACACGGACACCACATGTGCTACAGGTGCAATAACCGACAATCATTATTTACTGTGTCCGAATGAATGCGTGCAAAAGCTGAGCAGGCTGCCTCTTGCGACAAAAACGTCCAGGTCGACAGCCACTTGTTCTCTGCTTTCCTCACTACCGAAAAGGCCAAATGGAAGAGAAAATAAAGAGAGCTGAGGAGCCACATACTGAGGCTACAACAATCTGTCGACAAATATAAAGACGAGCTCAACCCACTGACAAAAGGCCGCATTTTCACACCTATTACATTGGCTCAAGTTCAAAGTCGGCACTACGACTTCAGACTTGAACCACATGCGTCTGTTCACACACATCGGACAGTTAGTTATGCAGGAAGTGCGCGGGATATGTAGCTGTTTTTGTTAGTTTGTAAGCTCTGCAATGGTGCAATCACTTGGCATAACTCCTCATTTTCAAACACCAGCTGTTGCTTTCTCTCGGTTGCAACAAATGTATTTCTCAAAAACGCCAGGCCTGCGCTGAAACCGCAGCACAGTCACAGCGAAAGCTGGAAGAGCGGCGTTTCTAGAGCCCGTTGTAAGCTCTCTTGGGGCTACAATATAAGTACACTAGAAAGGTACCCACTACGCCATAAATCACAATTTTTGTGAAGTTGGGAAGCACTTTCTAAGCCATTATTTGTCATTCTGCGGAGAAGCGAGGTCTGTAAGGCATTATGTGAATTTTGTTGACGCGACGACTATTGACGATGAAGAATTATTGCTCAGCTCTTTGTAATGGGTTGGATGCTTTAAACGGCCCACCAGTTATGTAATTTGCATTGTGTGACGCCCAGTCGCTATTTCCCTCTCCCGTCATGCTGTATAACATACGTTGACGTGGGAGAGAGACGGGGGGGGGGGGTGAAGAACTCTACTGAGAACCCGAGGAAATGGATCATGCGCTTATGGGCTTCCTTGGCAACCAATCCAAGTGCACTTGCGAGGAACCCACTACGCTATAAATCATTGCAATTTTTGAGAAGTAGGGCAGCAGGCACTGTGCCATTTTTCTTCATTCTACGGAGAGCGTTGGTACCTGCTAAGCGCATGTAAGGCATTATGCGCACTTTATTGATGCTGTGCCTGATGACGATGAAGAATTATGGCAGAGCCCTTTGTAATGGGTTGGAAGCATTCAACAACCTACTCGTTGCGCAATTCGCATTGTGTGACGCCTGGTTACAGAATTCGCGTTGTGCGACGCTTGGTGCTTATTTTACTCTTCTACCACGCTATATTGCATATGCTAATGTGGTTCCTTCCCGACATGAAGCCTGTATAGGACCTTTTTGCAAAGCAGTTTCAAGCACCGGCATGGCTCAGAGGTTGAATAGTGGGCTCCCACGCAGAGGGCCCAGGTTCGACCCCGTTCCATCCTGGAATATTTTTCTTATTTCGTTTTTTTTTATTTCGAGCGATAGTGGTTACGGACACCGGCGGCGGCGGCAGCGGCGGCGGCGGCGGCGGACAACTACGGCGCCAAAAACGGCCGGTGAAATGATCTCATAACAGGTTTCGCTGTAAAACTTTACGAAGAGAACGGCTGATCACGTATACGCCTGGAAGCAGTCTTAATGAGAACTAACAGACAATAATGCCAAGGAAAGTATAGGGGATGTTTAGAGTTGTAAATGTAAGGTAAAATGGGAAGAAAGAAAAGTGGACGAAAAGATAGCTTGCCGCGGGCAGGGACCGAACCTGCGACCTTCGAATAACGCGTCCAATGCTCTACCAACTTATTGTCTGTTATTGTGTACTTATTGTGTACTTATTGTAACAGACTTATTGTCTGTTAGTTCTCATTAATATTGTGTATAACAAAGAAAACGAGCCCTTAAGATTAACACTTCTTTCCTTCATTCATTACGAGGGTCTCGTTCTGGCAGACTTGATGCTTTCAGGTGGTATGCGAGGGATTATTGGTCAGCTGCCAGCTCGTAATAAGTTCACGTGCTACGTGACGCCAACAGGCAGAAAAAGAGTGTTCCACACTCGCCGTCATGGCTACTGGCGGCGCTGACTGACGCTCCCACGTTTAAATGTACATATATACCCTATAAAGTGGACGGGGGGATGGCCGCCGCGGTAGCTCAGTTGGTAGAGCATCGGACGCGTTATTCGAAGGTCGCAGGTTCGGTCCCTGCCCGCGGCAAGCTATCTTTTCGTCCACTTTTCTTTCTTCCCATTTTACCTTACATTTACAACTCTAAACATCCCCTATACTTTCCTTGGCATTATTGTCTCTTAGTTCTCATTAATATTGTGTATAACAAAGAAAACGAGCCCTTAAGATTAACACTTCTTTCCTGGAAGCAGTCTAGTGACATTTCGTGCTATTTAGCTCACCAACTCCAGGCTTGCGTATAGTGTGCTACACCAGCAGACGGTAGCACGCATAGGGGAACTTTAAGCGCTCATGATTTCAGTATTAGCTCCTGGCAAATGATGCTTTCCAAAATCCACTTTCAGACAGTCAAAAACCGATTCTGAGTCAAGCGAACGTAACGGTGACAAAACAATCTTCCGCGCATCACTGACATGCGTTCTTTGGTATCGGCCTTGCAGACGACGCGCGAGCGTGTCGATCAAATAGGCACGGACGACACATGCCTTTGAAATGGGCTGGTTGTACAGAACGACCAGTGCTTCATTATTCCCGTTTACAAGCTTTCAGTATATTGTAGACAACGCGAATACAGCCGAAAACTGAACTATAGAGCACCTTCGAGTGCAGCCATGGCATTCGTTTCCGCGAGCGAAGACACGACGGCGGATCTACTACGGTGGCGGCGCCTGGCGGCTAAAAGCCGCACTAACGCCGACGGCCTGTTTTCATTGCGCTCGTCTCCTTCGCCCAGACACAGAAAGATAGAGGAGGCGCTTGTTTACAGCCGATAGTGTCTTTAGCATTGTGACCCACTTTGTATGATTGAGGCGATTGTATGATGTGAGCGGACAGCCTCTCCGACGCAGCCCGTCTCACTTCGCCAGCCGCCCGACAGATGGCAGCGCCTAACCGGTGTCTTGGCATCTCCCTTTCGGCTGCCTCGTCTCGGAGAGCGATAGCGGAAGCCGACCGCGACACTCGTGTGTACGGCCGTTGTAGCGCTGTCATGCGCCAGTTCAGCGTGTTTATTTAAGTGCCTTGGCCAATAAAGACTGTTCCTTCGACCACAGTGTGCCCCTGCCCTCGAACTGACCCCAGCCCAGCCCTCACAATGACTGAAGCTAAATAGCTTATGGGCTATTGAAAACCCATGGCCAACATGTCAGAGTGCCAGCTGATAACTGGAAGTCGCTAAGAACAAGAAGTTTAATATTACGCGGATTTAAATTAGCATATTTGTCAGATTTAGTGGTATCTACCAGCAAACCATTCATTCACGCATTTTCTATGAATGTTTATTGTTTAATTATGTAGAACAGGAATATTTCTACCGGCACTAAGTGGCGGCTGAAGGTACCATCGCTCTATATAGCCTAGTAGATATTCCGTGTATGTCTTTGTTGCGCGAGCGCTTTGTCCATGTTTTGCATTAGAATACTATATGTGTGTATGGTTGCGCGCGTATGTGCGCCTTCTCTTCCGATGTGATTGGATGCTGCTGGACTGGTTGCGTTTATTTTTCAAGGTTTTAAATACGAAGCGTTTCTTAGTAGTTGTCAGTTGATCACAGGTGGCACTAACGTCACTCTGGAGGGAAACAGCAAAAACATGCAGTGATAGCATGATGCACGAGACACTTAAAGAGCTCACAAAGGCAAACCAAAGGCATCATGAAATACGGTTCCAGTGGATAACCGGAACTTGCAACATTCCTCGCAACACAGCAGCTGATGAAGCAGCACGACAAGAACATCCCAAGGATGATATGGTTTCTATGTCAATGTCGCTGGAGGACGTCATATGTAACATGACGGAGGAGTTGTAGATGCATTCACGTAATTGAACATGTTCACTGGCACCACATTGATTTGGCTTGTCCTGCTTCGTAGATTCAATTTTATATCTTGGAGGTAATTAAAACCTAGAGGAGAGAAAGAAAGATATCCGGCCTAGTTGATGTTTTCTTGCTTATATACTACGTAAGAAGGAATAGAAAGTGGCTAAAATGGCTTGTGCAAGCGAAGCGAACAGACTCGGAGAAATTACCTGGGCACAACCCTAGAGGCTAAAACGCCGAGTGAATCCCACAACTGCGAATGAGGTTAACCAGAAGTTTTTGTGCGCACTTCGTGAAGGGCCACTTAGAGTTGATCTTTTGATAAAACTAGGTGAAATGACTGCAAGCTGGTGCCGTCATGACAGAATACGATAGTGATGTCCCTCTTTTCCAGGAAGTCGTCACGGATCAGTAGGACAATTGCGGCCTACTCCTCTTTATAATTCAACGGTTGTATTTTGGATGAGATTGTTTGATACTATTTCTTGCTACCTTATGCGGATATTCCGCGGGATATCGTGCAAAACAGAAAAGCAGAGCTCACAGTTGAATTAGCTAAGTGTGGATCACGGCTTCACCTAGGAGTCACCTTCACGGTCATCTGTGATCATTACTCGTTAGGATACGTTCGTGTTGATTACGATTTCCAATCGCTTCAGGTACCCCAGGAAATCTTCGTATACACTTTGTACATGTAAACTGTCGGAGGGCAACTTCTACTCGCTTACAGCTATGTTGCTGCTCCTACACGAAAGCCCGAAGACCTTGAGAAATTTGACAAAGTAGGTCTTGGTATCAGTACCCAACGACAGCTTTACATTACCTATAAACCAAAAAGTTCTGAAGGCGATCCTAATCATTCACTTAGATGTCAGGTACTGGCACTCGCATGTCGCGGTTCGTGTGCCCTGCGGCATTCCATGGATCAATTTTGTACTTCGCGCGCTGCCAAGGCAGATTTCAGAGGCCACGTACAAATACGCGCGTGGCGGAGATCTTCTCCGCTAGGCGCCACAACGATCCCAGTTGTCACAGTCTTTGAAATAACTCAATCAGGTGATTCGCATTAATTATCATGACAGTAACTTGGCCCTCATTTTAAGTAAACGTAGGCTCCAATAGCTTATATGTCGCATTTAACTGTAAACGAGCTAAAACGATCGATTTCTATCGTTTGGAAGACATTTAATGAATATTAAGAAAACCGTAAGCAAGCGCACCACCAGATATGCTTGCAAGAGAAACACGAGTGGAACTCTGTACTCCTGCTACTAAAAACGTTTATTCTTCAATAAGCGTAAGCATGCCATTTATATTGCCACAGTGAACGAATTCTAGAAGTACATACATCGGCAAGCACTGGTACTACCTCTGCTCGTAAGAATCCCCTGGGCACGTAGTGGTTATGAAGTTGACCGTTTTGGGACGTTAAACCCCAGATATTATTAAGTTGACCGACGCACGCCTGCTGCTATTTTTCGTACGAAAAAAAAAAACGTTTCAGTGACAATCTTAGGCATTTCTTGCATTCGTTGCTACCAAGACCTGGAGTTAGTCGCTTGTGTCGCCGTCCGGGCATAAATCTTTCTTGTATACCAGAAAGCCAATGCCACAGATGTTGGCAAACTTATCCATACACTCTTGAGGCAGCGAGTCCTTACTTGATTCTGATGACCAAAGGATACACTCTGAAAAAAAAAAGAAGTAAATAAAACAATCATCGACGTTTGGTATGAATTAGCCAGCCAGTTTTATTGGAATTCTTACGTCACCGGCCTTACCAGAGAGACCACCCATCTGCAGCGCACATATTTTCATACAGAAGCTGAAATATTTACCTTGCTAAATATTACAAATGTCGTGAGTTCTTTGCTTAGCGATGCGCCAGTCTATATCTATTTTACATTGATGCTCACTCGCCGACTAGTTATATGCTGATTACCTAAAAATAAATTACGCAGAACATCCGGAGGAGTTGCCTGAGCACAAGGGGGCAAGAGGGTGCGTCCATTCGCCAGCGCGCGTTATTTTAAAGACGATAGTCTTTCTTGGGGAACTTAAACGCAGAAATTTTGGTCTGTCTTTCTGTCTGTCTGTCTTTCTGTTTGTCGGCACGTCCCTCGATTCAGCCACTCGGCCAAAGATGAACCACTTGCCCAAGGGCCAGCCGTCTTGAACTGGTACGGCTGTTCATACTTGTGAACGTTGTCGATCAAAAAGTAAATGTCATGCATATCTGAGGTGCAACATCACTAGGTAAGTATTAGGTGGCGTGTTCCTTTAATAGAAAATGCATACATACGTAATTTTAAGGACCCTTGTTTCTTAAGCTGCGCTGAAAATGCATAAGAATGGAAGCTTGAGCGAGTTGGTATGCGTTCATCTTTGTTGAAACAGCGCTCACTAGACGACGACGAAGTAAAAGAAGGCACAGGACAGGCGCTGCCTGTCCTGTGCCTTCTTTTACTTCGTCGTCGTCTAGTGAGCGCTGTTTCAACAAAGCTGAAAATGCGACTGCGCTGAAATTTGCCATCCTCCGTGCCCTTCGCACGAGCTCATTGTTGTGTTTCGGTTTCGGTTCTGTGTTGCACTGTACGAATGCCATGGGTTGGTGTTGAAAAACTTTAGTTTTGAGAAGGCCAAGAAGGTGAAAAAAATATTTAAAAAATGAAAAACCAGCGTTGTGGGCGGCCTTCAGGCTGCCGGTTGTGGCGCCGCTCTGGCGTTCCTGTTTTACCCAGGCGACGTGTAAATAAAAGAGTGTGTGGAGAGTACTCGTTGAGTGCGGACGTTTCTCTGCAAAGGTCTTCGCCTGCTGCTGCGCCGGGACTACCAGCACGCAACACAGCACTCATGTTTCCCGACGTATTGCCAGATGGCGTCCATATCTCACACAGCGCCTCTTCTATCGTCTTTACACGACATTTGCAGCGAAGCACGCAGATACGCGGCCAATTTTTTACCCTTAACACTTTTCTTTTCTTCGCGCGCGCGCCTTACTTTCAGTGATATCGTGGGTGCGGGCACTTCGCAGCATCCCGCGGCGGCTGCGGCAACAAGGCAGATCGCGATCTTCAAGCAAGCCAATGGCTGTGGACATTGGGGTTATGGTGTACTTTGTCGAGAGAAGAGGAAACGATTTCTAGCTGACTTTTAGAATCAATTGTGAAATAATTCGAGGCCGTGCGCTGCGCTGTAGTGTTTGGCTCGCGTGATCTCACGAGCCTCGACTACCAATCGGCTGCGTTTTCTGACCATGCTGAAGAAATGTTGCAGGGCCCCTTTAACAAACTTCATCCACCCACACACATGCAAAATGTCTTCTTCGCCCTTTTCATTCGCTTAGATCTGCTATCGATCGCAACCGGAATCATAGAATCTCTTAAGAATGCCAGCGCTTCTCATTAGACACCGGATTTTAGGCGAATGCCTATTCTGTTCCTTGCGTTCCAATCACCCCATATTGATATATGAGCATGAATAATAGGTTATGAAATGCTTTTATAGAACCTATAAGGGCCTATTTTTAGCGTTTGTGCCTATATGCCTATAAGTGCCTATAAATGACTATTTTCAAAATCGGCGCCTATATGGACATTATTTAAACTCAAATTTCGCTTTCAAGTGCAGTTTGAGACCGTTATTTATGTTACCGGGAACACTGACTATTCGGAACTCTATGGGGTTCAACCAAGTCCTCTACTTGAACCAACTTCCGGAAACCAACCGCTAGTAGCAGTGAAATGGGATGCGCCGCTGACTTGCCACGAACGGGTGCCGAATGCGAAACCGTGCAGAGCCGTCAAGGGAGGGGAGATTGAATAGCAAAAGAAAGAAAAATCTGATGTGCAGATGGCTTTTGTTTTGTGCGTATTTCACTACTTAACGTGTTGACCGACAGGGGAGAAATTGACCTTACGCGATTAGACCCGGCCAATGCAAGGCATCCCTCGCTTCTGGTCTTATAGCGGTCTGGCTATTTGCTCCTGTGCTGCCCTTCTCTGCCATGTCGAAAAGAAAGAGACCCAGTAGTTTGTTGATTCGACAGTGGACACTTGACCCTCCCCATGCTACAGAACAAAAGGAGATACCCTATTCTGCGAACCGTGCGGGAAAAGGACAATTGCACGGCTATGGTCCACTGTTGGCGCATTTGTGCCTTCATAAACATTAACGTTTCCTGCTTTCCTGACGTAGGTGCAGGTCGCGCACATCTTTATTTTGAAATAATTTGTATTTATGTGAAAAAAGTTCGGCAGATCCCACGAGTTGTGGAAATTGGTGTCATGCGAAGCAGTCAGCGAGTACTTCTATGCTAAATTTAGGGCTTTGAGCCAAGTGTTATGAGGTGGATTGACACGTTTTTGCAAGTGTAGTCGATGTGCACACATCGTGGGCTTACCAGGAGCGTCGACGTCACTGGCGTTTAAAGGGTAACTTATGGTGTGACGTAACGTCAGCCCTCACGTTACAATTCATACGTCAGTATTATCGAAACTAATTGCACTTTATGGTGCAGTCATGTGAATACCACAAGTAACGTTCGTTAATATATTCCACCGGGGTCGAGAAATCCTTCAATACAGCCTGGTGAATCATAGGATGTTTATTAGACGGCTCTAAAAGCGCAGCCAACACTGCAACCACAGACGTTAATCTGATATGATGCCTGTATTATAGGAGTACATATGCAGTGTTCATTGCTTTCTGGTAAAATTAGATAGCAAGCAAAACAAACACAGTCGACGTTGCACCAATATTACGATTGCATAGGCAGTTTTTCCGAACCAGTTTATAGACCTGGCGTGGCTTTCTTTTTTATATAAATGTGTTTAAGGAGAGGTTGGTGCCTATACATGGCTCCGGCTACTCCTCTTCCCTTACTTATTAATTAGCGTCACGAACTTATAAATAAAAGTACACTCACTCACGGCAATGTCCATTTAAAAGAAACGTTCACACGTCATGCATAATGTCCACGTGATGGCAACAATGTCCACACACAAGACACACAAGAATCGTTTGCACTTTGCCGAAGAGTTCAACCCACAGTGCCACAGTCCTTTGCATAAGGCGATCACATCACATAAAGTCACTGGGCATTGCCCACACTTTAAACACATTTTAAACACAGCTGTCTTGAATCACAAGAGGCAACGCGAAACATGTGACTAGAAATATCTCAGTGTGAAGAATACTTGCAAATGTGAATCAATATCTTTTTGATATTCCCGACTCTTCTAAAAATTGTACTAGGGCGCGTGCAGCAATGTTTTGACAGACAGACAGACAGATAGATAGATAGATAGATAGATAGATAGATAGATAGATAGATAGATAGATATATAGATAGATAGATAGATAGATAGATAGATAGATAGATAGATAGATAGATAGATAGATAGATAGATAGATAGATAGATAGATAGATAGATAGAAACACCCAAAGTGCCAAAGGTTCGATAAGAAATGCTTCGCATTTATTAGATGAGCAGACTTCTCTACCTTTTTAGCAATGTTAATTCTTTGATGGCGCTAAATCGGCCTATACAGTTTTTTTGGCTTAACTATTTATATTTATGTGTTTTGTTGCGAACGTGGCAGGCTGCTGCATAGGACGCACCACCATGCTTTTCGGAAACATCAGTGAAAGATTTTGAACAGGAGTAGGTGGACTACAGTGAGGTGCATAAGAATTGTGCATCTATAGCATTGTTTGTGACATCCACAAATGGCGTGTCCTGAAAGCGGAACTGTGATTTTGTCGTATTGCTGTTGCGCATATTGGAACGTCAGCTTGGGAAATGTGTAAAAATCCTGGAGCCCTTCCCCTATCTGGGAAAAGGGGCAAAGCGAAGCCTACCGCTTTTCTTTCTTCTTTATATATTTATATGTAGACGTCGCTACGCCTGGAAATCCTTGGATCAAAACTAAATACTGCGGCATAGACCAATCCTCGCTCACAGCTCCGCATAACACCGAATCCTCACGGAACGTTTGTTGCCATTCAGACGTGTTATTTCGAACACGAAAATATACAAAAACATCAAGGCCAAGCATCCGTACCTTTTATTTTTTTTTCTAGCGCCTTTGAATACCGCAGCGCTAGACGTGAATAACGGGCTAACTGAGGTCACATCCGTGCCTCATGCAAACGCGTAAAGAGCGCTCTCAAAAGAAGAAAGCACTTAGTGAAGTAAGGAAGCGAGCCTCTGATTTGCAGCAAGTAACACCTACATGCTGTCTTGGAACAATGACGGGATTGCGCAATGGTCCACTGGTGGGTTTAGTTTTTCACAGCCAATCTCGCTGTCCCGCCCACATAAGTTGAATCGGTCGGTTCAGTTACATACATTCCATTATATGTGTAACTGAGAATTTGGCAGCCATACCCATCCAAAGTCGTGAATCGTATATTCTGCTGACGTTCTTTGTTACCTATCTATTTTCACTTATTTGGTTGCCCTTGCTTATTTTTGAGGACCCAAATGTATTCGCCTTGCTTCGCTTCTGCGTTCAGCCATATTCGCTTCGCTTTCAGGCATTCGAATATTGTCCGACATGGCTATTCCGGTGGGGAACATGTTGAAAATCTGCATCACACGAATTAGTACTAAAGCTTTAATGGAAATTTCAAATGCCAGTTGATACTGTGTAGTACACAACAATAATTAGAACAGACAAGAAAACCAAGGAAAGTGTATGGGATGTTATTTGTAGTGATTATAATTGTCATTGATCCCGTTAATCGGATTGGCAATCGCCGAGTGGATTCCAAGGGCTGGCGTCTCGGCCCTCCGAAAACGCACCATGATAGCGCGGACAATTTAGAGTTGGTCCTTTTAGTGCTCCAGCGAACGCTGATTGTGGTCCAAAGACCGAGTCAGAGCCGAGGGTCGATAACACAAACGAAATATATTCTCAGTTAGGGCAGTACAAACATCACAACCCCATGCACACTCGGCTGGTACCAGTTACAACTTCACAGTATAACTCAGATGGTGTTAACACAACTGAAACTAAACAAACAGATCACGCGCTACAAATGCAATCGCATGCATTACAACTATTCGAGAGCAGTTAAAGTCATGAATATTCAACAGCGTATCTAGTCCACAATTCTTGGACGGTACTTACGCGCTTCTCTTCCTGGATACACTCACGCAAACTCCAGCGCAGATCGTCGTAGTTCCCTCCGTCTTCGTAACTTGTCACGGCTCACACGGCGTCATCATCCGATTCTTCCAGACCGGCGATCGACGGAGCCACACTCAACATAACTTCACCATCTCCGGGCCACGACTCATTGTCTGACTGGTCGTCGATGCACGCTTTTATCCCATCTCCCCCGGGTTCCAGAAGCGTCGGGAGGGCTCTTCGGCGTGCAGCACAGCCAAGGCTAGGGAAAGTGCGAGGTGTGTCTCGATAGTTTCAATCGCGGTGGCGTCACTCGGCGTTGCGTCATGCTTTCCCTCTAGAAAGTTCCAGGCTTTGCTGGGCGTTTGATCCGTGGCGGCTGGTTGTCTGCGTCTGTCTCGAGTGGATGAGGAGGGTGTCGGCGCGCCGGCCTCTTTTAATACTTGCTTTTTCTTTGTTCGCGATTTTTGGGCAAGCGGGTGGCGCCGTGCTATCCCGCTGCCGTTTGAAAGCGGCCGCGCCCGCTTTATTGACGTGCTCGTTTGTGACAATAATGTAGATCTGAATTAAGCAACGTGGACGAGAAAACTTGCCACCGGCTGGAGGCGAATATGAGACCCCAGAATAACCCTTCCGATTCTCTGCTAGTACACAGAAAGATTAAGAAAGAAGTCACACTGCGGGACTGCCACACTTTTTTAAAACGGAGCAGTTGGCGGCCAGTCTGGCCACTGCGGACCCGCAGAAGCAATGCCTGCATGACACCCAGCGGGCGGTGAAATGCAGTGGATCCCTTTACATTGGGCAGCAGCGATTTCTCCTGAATTACCTTTTTCTTCGCAAAAACAATAAAGCACGATGGGGCAAGAAGCACCGTAATAACTTTTGTATTGGCTGGCCTTGATTTAATATGAGCGTGATGGTGGCATCGATAATACGGGACACAAAGTTGTCGCAATCAAGTGATCAAATGTTGATAAAATAAGCGAGCATAGAAACATCGAACGAATAGATTGTACGGTAGCCGTAGACCGAGTAAAATTAACTAGCCTGCGGATTATTTAACAGAGGCGGTATAAGGTAATGCGGCTAAGGGTATAATTGAACACCAATTTCGACGGCAATATTCGAAGTACAACGAGATCATAGTAAATAGTGGGCAGTGCTTCATTAGTTTGCCGGGATGAAGGTGGTAGATAAACGTCATCATGTGCATGGTGTTAGCGGCTCTGAGAGAATTATGAGGAGCGTTTGAAAGAAAGTCATTGCTTCGGTAACTTATAAAGAAGTGAGAGGTTCTGTGTTGAGAATAGATAGCTAAGCCTGCGAAAAGACGGGTGCCACTTCCGACGAGCTTCATTACCAGAAGATGTAGTGTATCACTTTAAGTGTACATGATCGATTAGCCCGCTCCAGTTATGGTCCGTAGGTTGCAGTCTGATGTGGTCGAGAGAGGGCCTAAAATGTTTATGCTGACGGAAAGGTTCATCTCGACAGTGAAATGGTTGTATCATTCCGGCTGGAGCCGGTAACTAGCGGTGTTCGACCAGAGTGAACGGGGCGCTGTATAGGATTGCCCTTGTGGTAAGAACTGGCTAGGAGAATCGATTGGGGATGTACTCATGGGTTCAGTGGTATCTCTACTAAGATTTTAGTTTTACGCCTGCATAAGTAAGCGCGAAAAAATGTGGATGAGCAGGAACCGAAAGACAAGCACCTGGATGAAAAATGTATCGCCATAGGACATCTTTTGTGTAAACTTTGACTAATATACGCTACCTGCATTTTGGGGAAGAGGAAAGACGGTTACCAATATTCGTGATCTCCGGGTAATTCGGGATCGCACGCTGATGACTCGAGCGGTGTAAGGGCGGTGTAATGGTGACTACGTAAAGAAAAAATTCGCAACAACTGACGACGCATCCTTAGGCGGCCAAGTTGACAAGGTTACGTAATAGGGTTTGGAGATAGCGATAATGCACACTGGGCACATCGACCTCATAATACTTTTCACCGAATGTATTATTTGGACCTGAATTCACAATGGTGAACCACAAAGATCAGCCACTGATTTGTTTGATTTGATATCAAGCTTTGCTAATTATCTTTATGGCGCCTGCATTCGGTGAAATTTTATCTAAGGTTCAGCTAAAGCATAATAGTGTTGGTAAGTTCGGGCACTGATTGTAGAAAGGGGAAGGCGCCCTGGGAAGTTTTTGATCGCTTTGAAATATAGACATCATAAAACTAATGAAAGACGATTTGGCGTACTGATTGCTTAGCAGAGCGTGAAAATGATAAAAAAACAGAAAATAAATGTGAAATTCCGCTAGTTTACTTCGTGAGTATTGCTAGAGAATGTAGAAGTAGAAATATTGAAATCTGAAGTCTATTTCCAAAACCAACGAACCGCTCTGACAAGAGAAGCCGACAGCTAGAACACAAAGACAACTTTTTTTGCCTTTATCCTGGCGCCGATGTGGCGTAGTGAAGGGAACACAATATAGCTGCAGAATCCACATAATTTATTTCGCGCGAGTGATTTGCGCCATTGCCCGGCTTCTCGAATGATATATCCAACGCAGGACAAGCTGACAAGCTCTTGTGGCAACACATTTGGCATATGATATTTTGTGAATATGAGCCCAAAATGGCTCATTCAAAAACGTAGCTTACATTTGCACTATAAAATCGTATAACTAAATAAAAGGCGACGGTTTACAGGAACCCTCAGCACTTCGCGTTGTATTAACAGAAAATATGCTATCTCGTAAGGTTCACCGATTTCTCCCATAATTTCTTACCTTGAAGGTGTCTAGAGCATCTTTTCCATCGTGTGCTGCCAATCCCGATATATGAAAGGCAAAGACAAGGACGATCGCACAGTACCAGCGCTGCATCTCCTTCAACATGTAAAGTGTCTTTTTCGGTCTATGAAATCGGAGCCTGAATTTTATACCACTTTTGAGGGTTGTCGGAATTCCTATCTGAACTTCACGTACCGCTCGTTGCACGGGATGTCAGGGGCATACTTGCCATTTTTCCTTCACATGCAGTAGTCTCTATTTGTGCTAATTAGATTCCTACCAGTTCAACATCCTCGCCGCCTCCATCAAATTTGCCGTCATCAAAACGAGCTAGAAGGAAACAACGCGGTACTGTAGAGGTGTGGGTGGCAAAGGGTTGCGAAAGTTGCCTTATTTGACTGGCTGCATAGACCTGGAAACCTTGACCTCGAGAATAAGACGTCATAATTGTGCGAAAATTTCGCCTAACATTTGAAACTCTAGCCAAAATTTCTCTTTTAGTAGGAATTCCAGAATTTTCCCCTGCTTTCCTAGGCACAAATATGAAGTAAAAGATCGTTGGATGAGCGCATTTCAACATCAACTACTACTCAAACGAAATATCACTTGCGGTTAATTTTTCTTCCATGAAACAAAGGAAAATTGGAATGGCTTACGTCACTAACACATAGGCTTTTGAGGCCGGTGATCCTGGGGTTGAGTCTTGTGCAACATGCTCTCATGTCCGCCACGCGGGCACTTTAGGCCGACACCCGTATAGTTGAGCGCGAAGTATCTCTAACTTCGCCTCGTTACGCTACTGTTGTATTTTTCATAGTGAGTAACGTGTTACCTTTACCAAGCCAGTAGATGTTCATTCGTGCCTCAAAAAGCCTCCTTAACTATCATTAGCTTAGTGTTTCCACTGCGATGTGCGTGTAAATTACAAACGCTAAGTTTAGTTATTATAAATAAAGCGTCGTCAAAGAACTTGTTCTAGAGTACCTTGAAATGCACTGATTCAAAGGGGTATTTCGTGTATAACCTCCCTCGCAATTTCTGTAGGTTTATTTATTAACCTGACAATGTATATTGCATTGTATTTACAACCATGCCTCGGATAAATAGAGAGACTCTCCAAGGAGCACAAAAAAAATCCGGCAGATCCCACGTACCCGTGGAAATCGATGTTATGCGAAGCATGCGCGGGAAAGTGATTTTGGCGTAATTTTTCACATTGAGCAAAGCCTGGCGGAATGACGCTAGAGAAATGTAAAAATGGTATACACACACACATATGTTGAAGAGTAGCACATGTGTTAAATAATAGTCCAAGGTTCGACGAAAACTGGTCAGGCGAGGGGGATTCATTGGAAGAAATAAAACAGGCACTCGCCTTATTCAAGGAAAAAACAAACATATATTGACGTCTCCCCGAGATATATATGCGCACTCTGCGCCACCCATTCCATAAATAGTGACGCCCTCTTGCATGCTCTTCATTGTGAACAAGGGACCCGTAGCGGCCCCGAAACGTCAATATATGTTTGTTTTTTCCTTGAACAAGGCGAGTGCCTGTTTTATTTCTTCCAATGTGTTAAATAACCAGACGTTTACTGTTGCGCAATGATGCCAGCAGCAACATGGGTGTTACCAGCACCAGACAAGGGACGCTGATATGTAGTGCTTGTATTCTTCAATATTAGATAGCATGGATTCGAACAGGACAAAGAAGGAACACAGATGCACAGGACAGGCGCTACGCGCAACTAACCTTTCTTCAGAACATTTTCTTTAGATATGTTGTGACGTCATAGTTGACACGCCTTTAATAAGCCTTCGAGACTTAGCGAACCGAACACGTCCGAGGCACAGAACAATCTCAAGATATGTCCCCACAAGCCAAGATGATGAAGAACACCATGTGATGATGGTAGTGTACAGAAGATGAAGAAGGGCCTGATGAATGCCCACACTAAATTCCCCCGCGTGCAAGCTGCCATCCTGGCCGCAACTTAAAGGTACGGAGAACGCCTGTTAAAAAGCTTCATACGAGATGCATGCACAATCTCGGTACCGCGACGGCGCCGGTTAGTTGGAGCAATAACAGGATCGATGCGATAATTAACGGGAGAGGTCTGCTCCAAGACTGTGTATGGGCCAAGAAACCGAAATTGAAATTTGTCGCACAAGCCAGGAGTGCGAACTGGTGTCCGGAGTAGCACCTCGTCGCCGGGGTGAAAGAACACAGCACTGTGATATGCGTCATGGAGACTCTTGCGCTGCTGTTGTCTTGCCTCAGTGTTCACTCGGGCGAGCTGGTGACAGTGGAGGATGCGTGACACATATTGTTCACAGGAAGATGCAGATGGAGTAACAGGGGCGAATGAGAAAGAGCCGTCAAGAAGGGAAGTTGGCGATCGGCCATAGACAAGGTAGAATGGCGAGTAGCCAGTTGTGCGTTGTGCGGCTGTATCATATGCGAAAGTTACAAATGGCAAAATTGCGTCCCAGTTTGTGTGGTATAGACGTCAGACTCTGGAAATTTCCAAGATGTGTGGCGCCACCTGTCGGAGAAGTACTCTCTCGCGCAGTTTGCTCTGGGACCAGGTGCAACTAGCGAGTGCGCAAAACAACGATTGAGCTTAATATCGCGTGTGTTTGCGCATTTAGCACTCAGAACGAGAGCTGGGAATTGCTCTCCGCTAGTCGGACGCGCCACCGAACCGTGGTGAAGTGCTTGCTGGATCACTCGCCTGAACGACGGCGAAAGCAGCAGCAGACGAGAGCCCTCCGCACGCTACGAAGAAACTCCGCAAAAGACGCACTGTTGCATTGTGAATTGCCGCGGACGTAAAAGACTGAATAACAACGTTCAGTTTTACCGATTTCCATAGTTGTCGTACGAAGAAGAAAGGCGAGAGCGATGGATACGGGCCGTTGCGAGCGTGTTGGGTAAGCGAAGTACCCGCGTTCTCCACAGCCGGGGGCATGAATGTGTGGCTCTGCTGTTGTTTTGCGTAGCCCTGATGCAAGACCGTGGTAACCTTGACTATGAAGCTCAGCAGAGGCTCTGACCGCGGTGCTTGTCGTGTAACACGAAGTGAGCAGCTAGAGGCATACTGGAGACGCGTGATACGCACACCGCGACGAGTTGGTCGTCACAACACAGCATCGTGGACGTATGTACGTTTCGAAGGTTCAGAGTTCTGGTTCTAACTAACTAACACCACGTGCGTTATATAAGTAAATCGCAGAATGTTGGTCGTGACCCCCTTCAGGTTTGTTTCGCCCGTGTCCTCCACGGTTGCCGTAGCTATCTCGGAGGCCACGGCTTTGCCTTTGGTTGTACCCCGCGAAAGTGGACACGCAAGTATCCCCATTTGCAGTACATACAAACGGAAGACGACCATCAAGAGACCATTTGAGGATGCGTAATAAAACACTTCAATGCACAGGAAGCGAGAGATGAATTAAGGGAGAATACAACTGAAAAGGCGAAAATCGCCGGAGCCATTCGCCCCTGATGAACCGAGTTTTCTACTACTGATCGTAAGATGCATAGGTAAGTAAATTGATCGTGTATGTAGGTACTTTATCGCTGTTGCATACGTATATACCCGATTTTAACGCATTTAGGCTCTAGAGAACGGATGTCGGAGGGCTTGCCTAGAACTCGGTGTCGTGTGAAGCTCGCTTGTACTTGCGAGTTGCAGCGCGCGGGAATAACTAAAACTTATTTTGCATTGTACTTGCAGTTCGCTTTGATCAGCATCCTTTGTTTCTGAAGCGTGGATTCGCGGAAGAAGCTTTCCAGGTCCTTGGTTTTCAGGAAACCGCGCCTCGACACCAAAGAAAGAGGCGGGTTATATTGCGGCCTATGCACATTCGCTTGCGGGCGGCTTTCTTTGCAGTACCCGGTTAGTGCCAGGGCTACGATGAGGGCGCTGGTGGCGGTGTTTTTCGCAGCGCCGCCTAGACAGAGTCTGACGTCTATGGCTCAATGTACATGGCTATCATGTCGGAGAGTGTGCGATGAAATCGCTCAGTTAGCCCGTTGGTTTGGGGGTGATAGCTGGAGGTTGTCTTGTGCGTGGTACCGGAGGCTTGGAGCAATTCCTCAACAATTTGTGAAAGGAAAGCTTTTCCACGGTCGCTCAGAATGACACGAGGAGCACCGTGACGTAGGATTAGGGCTTTAAGCATAAATGCAGCCACTTCAGAAGCCGACGCCAAAGTCACGCAGGTTGTTTCGGCGTAACGTGTCAAGTGGTCGACAGCTGTCACTATCCAGCGATGACCAGTGGGAGTCGTGGGAACAGAACCATGCAGATCAATGCCAACGACCTCGAATGGTGCCGACGGACATGGAAGTGGTTGCAGCTCGCCACTTTGAGGTGATGTCGGGAGCTTTCGGCGCTGACAAATGTTGCAGGAAGTGACGTACTTCGTTACACTGGTGGATAGGCCAGGCCAATAGAAGCGACCTTCAATGCGGTCGTACACGTTCTGGAAACCAAGGTGACCAGCAGTCATGTCATCGTGACAGGCCTTAAGAATATCAGCTCTAAGAGAGCGAGGCAGAACGGGCACCCAGCGTTGACCATCTGGGTGACATATGTGACGGTAAAGGATGTGGTTATCAAGCTTGAACTGCGTGAGCTGTCGACGAAGGCGGGCATTAGGCGGCCGCGAATTTCCCTGAAGGCGGTCTGTGATGCGTCGACAGTAAGAGTCAGCGAGTTGATGGGACATCACCGAGCCGTGATCGTCAGGAAAGATCTGGTCAAGAGTGGCTAAGGAAGAGACATGCGTGGAAGCACCGTCCGAGCATTCATCGCTGAAGTTAGTAGCAGAACCAGTGCACGGTGCCGTAGCAAGTGGGCAGCGAGAAAGCGCATCTGCATACTGATGCTTTTTACCACACTTGTGGATAATAGTGAAACGGTATTCTTGCAGACGTATAATCCAGCGACCAAGGCGCCCTGATAAGTTCTTGAGTGTTGAAAGCCAACATAGAGCATGGTGGTCTGTAACGATGGTAAAATGACGGCCATGTAGATAAGGTCGGAACTTCTGCACCGACCAAACGACAGCTAGACACTCCTGCTCAGTGATGGTGTAATTCTCAGCGTTGGTCAGTACGCGGCTTGCACACGCGACGATCCTCTGACGGGATGACTGACCTCGTTGCAGGAGAATACCACCGATGCCGTGACCACTAGCGTCAGTATGCAGGAGTGTAAGTGCTGTTTCATCAAAATGACGAAGTACAGGTTCGGACGTGAGGGCATTATTCAGATGGCTGAACGACGATTCACATTCGGGAGACCAGTCGAAGCGAACACCAGAACCGAGTAATTTGTGGAAAGGTGCCGGTATTGAAGCAAAGTATCGTATGAATAGGCGGAAGTAGGAAGCGAGGCCAAGGAAACCGCGTAAATCTTTGCTCCTTTCGGGACGAGGGAAGTGAAGAACCGCCGAAACCTTATAGGGATCAGGACGAATGCCGTCCTTACTCACAATGTTGCCTAAGACCTTAATTGTCTTACTGGCAAAATGACACTTTTTCGTGTTCAGCTGAAGGCCAGCGTTAGCAAGGCACGTCAGCATTTCCACCAAACGTTGTAGGTGTTGAGAGAACGTTGTCGAGAAAACAACAATATCGTGCAAATAGCACAGGCAAGTGTTCCATTTGAGGCCACGCAGAACAGTGTCGATCATGCGCTCGAATGTTGCGGGAGCATTGCAGATGCCGAAGAGCATTACACTGAACTCGTAAAGCCCATGCGAGGTCGAAAACGCCGTTTTTTCTTTATCGTCCTCATGCATCGGTATCTGCCAGTATCCCGAACGTAGATCGAGACTCGAGAAGTATTCGGCCCCCTGTAGCGAATCCAATGCGTCGTCTATACGTGGCACAGGGTATACGTCCTTGCGCGTGATCACGGTGTAAGAATATACTCAGGTGATGACACTCTTCCCCCAACGCATGGGAAACCGCAATCCACGCGCGTCCAGATATTGTTCGGTTTCTTATCAGATGACTTGGAGGGCGCTACGAAAAGCGGGACAGTCGTCTCCATAGCAACGCGCATGCTGCTGATAACGTGCATTTTTCTGTGCCATTTTGCTGGATAATGTGCATCCGCCAAGCGGCGTCGAGGGGCGAAAAGGAGAGAGCAACAGGAGAGGGCACGGCGAGCGCGGCGGCGATGACGTAGCACCACCGTGATTCGGCTACTCGCGGGCGCTCTCCGCCTCAAGCAATTAGATGGCGCACCGCTCAACGGACCGACGACCGAACATTTTCTGGCCGCTTAGGCGAGCGCAGTGTCAACACCTGAATAATCTTGCACCGTGCCCGTGATCTTATTTAGCGCCCGGTAATCCACGCAGAATCGTACGGAACCATCTTTTTATCGAACTAGTACGACGGGAGATGACCAAGGAATAGCCGAGGGGCGTATTATCTTCGTCAACGTTTTCTACGATGACCTTCCGCTCGGCGAGAGATACGCGGTATGGTCGGCGACGAACGAGTGGCCTACCTTCAGTCTCGATCCGATGCGTGGTGACGCATGTCTCTTCTAATACAGGGGAATGCGCGTCGAACGAAGCTTGATGCTTGGTTAGCAAGGCGATCAACTGTTGTGACTGCGAAAAGGTCAGGTCGGAGCTGATGGTAGCTTCAAGGGTGGAGATGGATATGGATCGTCCAACAGAGTGATCTTCAGGAGAAGCCGCTTGAAGAGGAACAACAGAAAAAGGCTCTGATGTAGCGACGCAAGCTAACGTTATACCCTTAGGATCAGAATTTTTTTCGGATGTCGGGTTTGTTGCACAAACGAATGCGGAGCCATCGTCGAAACGCACCAGCCCTGATGGAAAGGCTATCCCTCTGGTGAGACAGCGTGCAGATGGTTGTACGAGCAGGTCACCGTGGTCAATGGCATCAGACGTGATGGCAACAATTCGCTGACTGCGGAGAGGTAGCTCGGTGTCTTCTGCAACAAGAATGCGAAATGGTGTGTCATCTGTGTGAGGCGAATAGGCGGTATTAGTCATGTGGAGAACACGTTGCTGGCAGCAGAAGGTATCGGACGCCGTTGACAGAAAATCCCATCGTATTATGAGCTGGTGGGCACACTAACTAAGCACTGCAAATTGTATATAATGCAGAACTCCATCAATGTAGACACGAACAGTGCACATGGCGGAAAGTCGAATGGCGCGCCCTTGAGCAGCGATCAGCGTAGGTCCATCGTAGGGAGTAGTTACTTTCCGGAGACGCGAACACAAACCACCGTGAATAACTGACAAACTAGCACCAGTGTCTATTCATGCTTCCACTTCTATGCCTTCTGCCAAAACAGAGATGATATTATGTGGAAGTGCTGGAGGAATTTCTCTCATTTCGCTAGACACAGCTTTTCCAGCAAAAGCTGCATAATTTAGTTTTCCGGGCGACGGTCGGCGAACTGAGAGGCTGGTCGAAGTGGTGACGTCGAGCGACGAAGGGGTGACGGCGAGCGGCGCCTGGCAGGACGGTAGCTCGGAGACGTCTCGAACGTTGCAGGTGGAGAGGGAGAGCGGCCGGGAAACGTTGCAGAAGGACGGTGCTGGAAAGTGGACCCGTTGGAAAAGTCGTCCCGTTCGTAAGTGTCAAACCCACGACGCTCGGAAGGCGGGACGACGACGAAGTGTCTGTCTGTCAGAACGTTGTTTGAGTATCTCCTGCCCTTTTTCGATTATAGTTTGCAAACATCGCTTCCGTGTTCGTCGGCGATGGACGTGGACCACCACGGACGCATGCCAAGTCCGGCGGCGTCGGCGGCGGCCACATCCAGGAAGCGCACGGGCCCCTATAGCGACTCTGACAGCGAGGGCACTCATGTCTACTCACTGAGCAGCGAGGAACCTTCCGACGACGATTTTGAGCTTGTAATGAGCCGTAAGGCGAAGAGGCGGAACACCAGAAGCTCTTCGTCATCGAGTACGTTGAATGAGAGAGCGCAAAGGAGACCCGTGACCAACACCATCCTTTTCGTCCCTGAGGTACCGGACGGCAACATGAAGCGCCTCAACAGGCAATCTGTTTCGGCGCTGCTGGAAGGACTGGTGCCAAATGAGATCACGGACATCCGAGTGAACACGCGTAAGAACGTCTTGGCGATCGAAGTTTCAAATGCTGCCGCACTTAACACACTGCGCAACGTCACCGAGCTGGATGGAATGAAGGTTCGTTCCTATATTCCGTTGGGCTCTAGCGTCGTCACTGGAGTGATCTACGACGTGGATACTGCCATTCCCAGCTCCGACTTCGATATCCTTGTCAAGCCGGCAAATGAAGCCAGCGTCATCGTAAAGGTTTTCCGTTTGGGCAACTCGCACTGCCTAAAGATAGTGTTCAAGGGCGACTCTCTTCCTTCGCACGTAAAGGTGGGCCATTTTCGACATCCTGTGCGACCTTTCATACCGAAGCCACTACAGTGTTATAACTGCATGAAGATGGGCCACGTGAAAAGCGTATGCGAAAACAAGACAGTGTGTTCTCGCTGCGCCGAGACCCATTCAGCGGATGAATGCAAAGCAACTATCCTCAAATATTCGAATTGCGATGGATCTCATGCAGCTTCGTCAAAAGAATGCCCAAAAATTCAAAGGGAAATAGCAGTGTTGAAACAAATGGTGAGAGACCATTCTTCGCATCGGGAGGCTGCCAAGACCGTCAGAAAGAGGCGACATCGTCGCCGCAGTTCTTTAAAGAATGCCACAGACTCTGCATCGGCCGCGCCCCTCCACCGCCCTTCTTTTTCACCGCCCCTGCCTCCAAGACCGAAGGCGGCCAGCGCGACCAACAAACCGACGAACAGCATTGTTGCTGTTGAGTCAGTTTGGCCTACATTGCCGAAGTCACAGCCACCTGCAAGTTCCAAGTTCACATCGAAAGCCATAACCTCCGAACCAGCCGCCGACAAGCTGCCTGAGGAGGACAAAGAAGTCATCACAATGTTTCGAACGCTGCTGGATGCCCTGCGAAAGCTCTGCAGCAATCTGAAATCCCCGCTGGCTCAGAGTGCACTACAAGTACTGGATGCTCTAAATCCAGTATTTGCAAGCCTCCAGTAGAAACCATGGCTCGTCCAATCCTGTCATTCCGCAACGAGGTCAGACAAGCGTCGATTCTACAGTGGAACGCAAGAGGCCTGAGGTCCCGCATCTCATCATTCCGACCGTACGTATTCACGAATCGGATTCCCGTAATTGTTATCTGCGAACCAAACATAGAAAAACCTCTCAAACTATCAGGGTACGAAGCTTTTGTTTCTTCAACGTGCGTGGAACGCAGCAAGGTGGTTGTATACATTCGCACGGATTTTACGTATGTTCACCACGCAGTTCAACCACAAGATGACAATCAATATGTCTGTTTACGTGTAAGAAAGGAGAAAGTGTCATTCACACTCATTGGTGTCTACATATCGCCAGCCGGACGATTTGAACAGGACAGACTACGAGACATATTGTCAGCAACTAGTGGCCCTTGGGTCATAACTGGTGACTTCAACGCACATCACTTACTTTGGGGTAGTTCGACGATCAACGCTAAAGGAAGAAACCTCGTGTCATTCGCCTCTAAGCACGACCTGTGTTTTATAAATGATGGCAGTCCTACATACCTGCGGGGGCTTACGTACAGCAGTTGCCTAGATTTGACCCTGGTATCCAGAAGCTTCCGGTCGCAAGTCCAGTGGTTTTCAGACATTGAAACACATGGTAGTGACCACATTCCAACTTATGTGCGAATCAGAGGTCTTACCAACTCCTCTAGGAATAAAATACGGAGAATCGATTGGCAAAAATTTCAGCGTCTCATGGAAAATGCATGCCGAGAAGACTTTGGCCATAACTTGGAAGATGTTATCAAAGAGGCAATGAGAGAAGCTTCCTGCATGCTCCCGTTTGCCGGCAAGCGTTCAGACTTTGACGTTGAACTGGAGAAACTGTGCACGCTTCGCCGAAGGGCGGAAAGGAGATACAGACGCACGAAGGCAATATGTGACTTAAGGCTCGCACGGCGCATACAGAAAAAAGTCCAACGGCGTTTGGACAAACTTGAAGAGCAGCACTGGAAATCATTCTGCGAGTCATTGGATCCTCGCAAGCCATTGTCACGCATCTGGAGCACTATTCGTGGCTTGCGCTCGACTCCCCAACAAAGACATCCTTTCATGGCTCTAGCCCTACATCTAGGCCGCACCCAACTTGAAGTGGCGAATGAATTTTGTACGCGAATCGCTGGTGTGTGTGCCATGCCCGCTTCCGCCGTTCAGAGTGTTTTTCCTGAGCCCCGGATCCCAGAAATGGACAAAGATTTCACTATGGAAGAACTGGACGCATCCTTGGCGGCTTCCCGACGATCATCTTCACCAGGGCCTGATGGCGTCACCTACGCCGCTTTAGCCAACCTTGAAAAAGAGGCCAGAGGAAAGCTGTTGAGATATTACAACCACTCATGGCATGCTGGCATTGTTCCCCTGCAATGGAAGATAAGTCGGCTTGTGCCACTGCTCAAACCAGGAAAGTCTCCATTCGATTTGACGTCATTTAGCCCTATTG
This sequence comes from Rhipicephalus sanguineus, assembly GCF_013339695.2. NCBI lineage: Eukaryota > Metazoa > Arthropoda > Arachnida > Ixodida > Ixodidae > Rhipicephalus > Rhipicephalus sanguineus. The sequence goes on from NC_051181.1 coordinate 64,424,588, forward strand.
CCCTGGCAAGTTGCGTCGGGAAAGTCATGGAAAGGATGATACTTCTACGCCTAGAATGGTATCTCGAGCGCTACAATGTGTACCCAGACTGCATGACGGGCTTTCGGCGAGGCAGGTCATCCGTTGACAACGTCATTGACCTCACAACCTTTGTCCAGCAGCAAAAGTGCCTCAAGCGCATATCACTGGCGCTATTTCTCGATGTGAAAGGGGCGTACGACAACGTAACACATGACGCGATCCTCGAGTCCTTGGAGGCTGTCGGAATTGGCGGTCGGATGTTTCAGTGGATCCGCGATTATTTGACGAGGAGGTCCTTCTTTGTGCAGACAGAAGATGGTCCCACTGCCAACCACTATACTTCCCGTGGCGTCCCACAGGGCGGGGTATTGAGCCCCACTTTGTTTAATCTTGTGATGGTCGGCATTCGTGAGCTTTTACCAAGTACTGCTCACATATCAATATATGCTGACGACATTTGCCTTTGGTCTTCGGCTGTGACCCGTCTTCAAGTGCGCGCAAGAGTCAGCAGGCTGCCACCTTAACCTGCTCATATCTCCGCAAACAGGGTCTTTCTGTCTCTACCGAGAAATGTGCGTTGGTCGCGTTTACACGCAAGGCCATGACACCATATCCTGTTATTATCAACGGCCAAAATGTCTCGTACCAGAAGAACCATCGCTTCCTAGGTGTGATTATTGACAGGGATCTTTCGTGGAGCGCCCACTGCGTTTACTTGAAGAGAAGACTAATTTCCATAGTTCACATAATGCGCTTCCTCTGCGGGAAAACTTGGGGCACATCGATACGTTCCATGATGCAGCTTTACAAAGCACTGTTTCTGGGATTTTTACGTTACAGCTTGCCGATGCTGGCCAATACATGCAAGACGAACATCCGCACCCTCCAAAGTTTGCAAGGCCAGGCACTACGCACGTGCTTAGGATTACCACGCTGCACCTCCACGCACGGGACAATTACGATCGCAAGAGAGCATCCGATTCCAACATACGTCACTACTGACAATTTAAGAGCTCACATTAGACATCTCTGCCGAGTTCCCGGTCACCATATTGCTGCGTTGCCATTTCAGAGACCGCAAGCAATGTTTTCAAAGATTGTTTCGACTCATAGAGAATGCCTTCCGTCGGGCTTTACTCCAGCAGCAAGACCACTGTCGCCTCCGTGGTGCCTACAACAACCACAGGTACGCCTCACAATTCCGGGAATAACGAAGAAGAGCCGTCATTCGACAGTGGCTCTACGACAGGCGACATTGTCACTACTCAACGAGGAGTATGGCCAAAAGACACACATTTATACCGATGGATCAGTCTTAGCCGACAGCTCCACAGGTGCTGTTGTTATTCCGGCCTGCCAAGTAACTGTCAAGTTCAGGGTGTCACACGGGACGACATCAACAGCAGCGGAGCTTGCCGCCTTACGTGCTGCTATCCTTTATATCGCGGAAGCCCAGCCTCAAAAGTGGGCTGTCTTTTGCGACTCTAAGGCATCCCTTCAGAGTCTGCAATCAGCATTACGACGAAGGGTGCACGAGCAGTTAGTGAACGAAATGAGAGAAGCTCTTCACCAAGCTTTATCGAAGGGACATGACGTTGTGTTCCAATGGCTGCCGGGACATTGTGGTATTGTGGGTAACAACCTCGCTGATGATGCTGCTCGGTCCGCTCACGAGGATGCCCAGACAACCCCAATACCCTTGTCGAGGACAGACGCTGCAAAGGGTCTACGCTCGTTCGCTGACACCATGACGCAAACTTGGTTGAGTGACCCCAGTGTCTGGAACCGTCGCCTGCATGAACTAGACCCATCGAGGAAGCTCCAAATTCCATCGCACCTCTCCCGCCGTGATGCAACTTTACTGTGCCGCCTGTGGTTAGGAGTAGCTTTCACGAAGGCGTACTCTTTTCGCATAGGAATGGCAGACACCTCAAAATGTGACTCGTGCAATAGCAACGAAACGATAGAACATCTACTGTGTTTCTGTGGACGTTTTGTGAACGAACGAAACGTTCTGCGCGATGCGCTGAACAAGTTAGACGACAGACCGTTTTCCGAAGAGAAGATCCTCGGATCGTGGCCCTACGCATCGCAGGCCAGCAAAGCGACGCGAGCATTACTACTGTTTTTAAAATCGACCGGCTTAAACGACCGCTTGTAGGCATTCAATGGACAGGTGCATATGTACCCTGACAGTGCCTTCTTCCCTCTTCTTTCTTTCTTTTAATCCCTTCATCCCTTCCCCCCAGCGTAGGGTAGCAAACCGGACGCGCGTCTGGTTAACCTCCCTGCCTTTCCTTCATTTCCTTCCTCCTCCTCCACCTCCTCCTCCACGACGCTCGTCTTGTTGGCGCTTGCGACAGAAGCGGGCGATGTGTCCACGATAGCCGCAGTAGTAGCAGGTAGGTCGCGTCGGGCGCCATGGTGGATAGTAGGGCTGGTTATGTGCGCTGGGGGATATTGAAGCCAGGTGGGCTGGCGTCGCCTTCGGTGGCATCGATGGAACGGTGGCCGGGGTAACTGCGGCGACTTGCGCGTATGTTGGTTGTGGCCTAGGGACGAGAAGGTCTGTATACGCAGCACCAGTTATAGCCGCCAACTCCTCCTTAACAACGTCCCGCAAACTGGTACTGGAGGCGGGAGAAGGGACCGCACCCATTGAAAAGCCGAGCGACTGCTGTTCTTTTCGTATGATGGCGCGGACCATCGCGCGCAACGAGGGATCGGTAGTAGGGTTGTTATGAGGGGTGTCCGGCTGCAACCGTGCGGATTCGAGCTCGTCCAGACGCTGGCACGTAGATACAATATCAGCGACGGTAGCCGGGTCCTTTATCGCTAAAGCATTGAAGGCGACAGTCGCGATGCAATTCAGGAGATGAGTCGCGACGGCAGAGGGAAAGGACATCCTCTATATACGAGGTATAAGACTCACCCAGTTCTTGTTTGCGAGTGTCCAGTGTTCTCTTCGCAAGGGCGTATCGAACCGCTGGAGTGCCAAGCATTTGTCGGAGACGCTCTTTGAAAGTGCTCCAGTCGGCAAAGTCGATCTGATGGTTGGAAAACCAAGTCTTCGCCACGCCTGTGAGGTGGAAGGAGACGTGGCGGAGCTTGTGCGGATCGTCCCAGTGCTTCGCAGCACTCACGATGTCGTATTGGTCGAGCCAATCCTCCACATCTTCATTGCGAAGTCCAGCGAATAAATGGGGACCGCGATGGGCCCGCTGACGATCCAAGGTGGAGAAGCCGCGGCAGCCGTAGCGGAAGAGGTAGGTGAAGAAGGGCCAGGGGGCTCGTCCTGCGGCATGCTGGTGGACAACTGGCACAAACGGCGACCTGAACGAAGCTCCAGGAGGTAAAGCGGGCGAGGAGAGGACGGGGGACCGACAAGCACCCTCCACTACTTGTAACGTCTCAGTTGACACGCCTTTAATAAGGCTTCGAGACTTAGCGAACCGAACACATCCGATGCGCAGAACAATCTCAAGATGATGATGATGATTTCCTTTATGCATGGCTCACACCCACTCTGGGAGATTGGCCAAGAAACGATTAATTTTAGGTAGAAGTGGCCACATATGATTTCTATGACTAATCTCAAGATATGTCCCACCAAGCGAAGATGATGAACACCATGTGATGATAATCTACAGATGATGAAGGGCCTGATGAATGCCCACAATATACACAGCCCAGTGACATGCGCAGGCACACTGTACGTACGTTACACTCACACTTACAGTTGTTACGGTTGCGTGTCAGTTGTTATTCTTATATACTCGTTAGTTGTCCGTTATGATGGACAACGCACGCACGTTTCACCAGCTCATGTGCATGTGTGGTAGGGCGTTTTGGCAGTTTTTGAACATGGTCATCGTCACCGTGATCAGTCCGCACCAGCAGCTGGACAGGACTTGCTATCGAATCCGTTCGTTATCGCGCCTACGAGGGGTCTATCTGTAGTGCAGGACAAGGTATAGTACAGATGGTGAAAAACGTGGATGCCTCTTACGAAGAAACGATCTATGATGCCGCCTGCCCTGGAATCTCGAACGAGGTCTTCCGATGCCCTGTTCACATCCAAGCAAACGTTATTGGGTTTTCATAAATCAATGTTGAAGTCACTGGCAATAATGAGGGTCATGGTCCCCACGGCAGTGTTGTTGTAGGAAATACTGACCCCGATTTTTGCGCAATCCACGTGATCCACGTTGCGGACCACGTGAAGGAGTGGATGGTAGTCGAGCGTCTTCCAGGGCTGTTTTGTCTTCAGCTACGTGAATTTCTCTGCGTCCGCCGCGGTGGTGTGGCGGTTACGGTGCTCGGTTGATGAGCCGAAGGTCGCGGGTTCGATCCCGGCCGCGGCGGTTGCATATCAATTGGAGGCGAAATGATAAAGGCCCGTGTGCAATGGGATGTCAGGTACGTTAAACACTGGTTAAAGTTGGTTATCACTTTCTTCGCGTGTCAATGCGTATGTTCGCGGTTACTGTGTTGGTTGAGACTTTGTATCTCCTGTGGCACATACCCGCATTACATGAGCTCTGCTATGCGGGTATTTGCCCCACGTGACTGAGAGAAAAAGTTTCATGACGTACGTGACAGGTAGTTTGTGTTTCTCATGTCATGACCAGTGAATCGTGTTGTTAATACACTGATCCAGACGTAGGCGGCCAGACGTAGGCGGCTAGATAGATAGATACGTAGATAGAAACGGCCAAAGTGTCTGAGGTTCGCTAAGAAATGCTTCGCATTTAAAAAGCCAGGCCTGCACGGAAAGCGCCGCACAGTCACAGCGAAAGCTGGAAGAGCTTCAATAACATTTGCTGGCAGGCTAGTTGGTGATGCATAGTTCATGGCTAAGGTTTGTTGAAGTCAGCACTCTGTCCCGTGTCTTCCTTGTGTTATCATCTGGTTTGTGCTGTATTTTACCCATGAACTGGAAGAGCGGCATTTCTAGAGCCCGTTCTAAACTCTCTTGGAGAAACTGACCAAGTCCACTTGTTAGGTACCCACTACGCAATAAATTCTAATTATTTGAAGTAAGGAACCACCCGCTACGCCATTATTCGTCATTATGCGTAGAAGCGAGGTACCCACTACACATCTGTAAGGCAACAATTCAGTGTTCGCCGTGCGGGCCGATGAAGAAAACGAAGCGTGCCGCGTGGTGCGTGCGGTAGTTCGAGGCAGCGCGTTCAAGGACAGACAGTTCTCGGCTGGAAGTCCCCTCCGGGGATTTAGGCAACGTCATTTAGGCGCTCTACCGTTCTTCGACTACGGCTGGGTAACTGGCCCAGGGACGAGGCAGACAAGCTGTTGTTCCGACTGCCGTTGCTGACAGACGTATATCCGATGAACGAGGCCTGTACTCCGGCTGGGTGACTGGCCCCGGAACCAGGCGAGGTTCCGCTGTTCTGGCTGCCGTCCAGAGTGGCTGCGAGTTCCGGTTTGCTGCGGGCAAATGTTCCTGCTGCCGTTCCGGGTGGCTCGCGCGACCACGGTGCGCTGCTTAGACGAACGGGGTGGCTGAGAGCTGCTGCGGAGCTACCAAGCTGCCGCTACCCTACGGCCGCTGCTGCAGCAGAAGGCCGTGTCAGGGCGTAGTCCGACTCACGTTGAGGACGGCAACGCGCCAGATGGCGCACAGTCCACGAGCGATCGGCGCTGGCGTCCAGCAAGCCACAAAGAAACATGGCGAGACGCTTCTGATTGAGAGAGCCATTAAGTATCGCTGGAACTTCACGTTTCCTACTACCATAAACGTTACTCGTAAATAGCTGTATTTTCCTGTATATATATTCTCGTGTGTGTGTGTGCTCTTGTAGCTTGAATCAGTTCCTTGCTTAAAGGTTCTGGGCCCAAACCTGGTATAACGTCACACTGTGCCTATGACGGCGAATAATTATGACTGAACCCGTTGTAATGGGTTCGAAGCAATAAACGACCCACTCTTAACGCAATTCGCATTGTCTGAAGCCTGGTTAAAGAATTCGCGTTGTGTGACATGTGCCGCTGACGCCTGGTTCTTATTTTACTCTTCTACAACGCTATATTACATGTGTTAATGAGGGTCCTTCCAAGCATGAATCCTGTATAGTCTTTTTCCAAAGGAGTTGCAAGCACCGGCATGGCCGGATGTACTGGAGTGGGTTTCCGGAGTGCATTCGTTGTTACACATGACAAATTTTGAACATGCAGTTAGCTAACAGCTGATGGTGTATCATTGTACTGTTCCCTGGTTTGTAAATACTTGTGTGGTGTGAAAATACTTGTGTGAGACAATAAAGAAAAAGACCGTCATGGCTCTGTGGTAGAATACTGGGCTACCACGGAGAGGGCCCTGGTTTGAACCCCGTTCCATTCTGGATAATTTTTCTTATTTCTTCTTTTTTTTTCATTTTTGCGCGATAGCTGTTACGGACACCGGCGCCGGCGGCGGACAACTAAGGCACCCAATGCAGCCGCTGTGTGGATCTTCTAAGAGCTTTCGCTGTAAAAAATTGGGGCATCCACGCACTATTACTCCGAAGGCTAAGGAAGTAGTGGAGCTGGTTGCGTTGCCCTCCTGGTTTCCCTCCTCCTCACCCTCACTTGCCTTTCCCACCCCTTGTACAATACTATACACAAGAGGCCCACTAACGTGAAACTTGGGGCGGTACGAAGCACCGGTGTTTCCCATAGGGACACTTCAATAGTAATTAGAGGGCAGCGTCCTATCCTTGCTGCAGACAGCGTCCAGCGCCGATCGCAGACAGCGTCTATCGCAGAAACTGGTTTTCCTGAGCCAACGGCCCGTGTTATTTAGAGAGTTTGTGAATTGGGCACCCAAGACGCTGGGCCCAGGGGCGTAGCCAAGGGGGGGTTCAAACCGCCCCCCCCCCGAAATTTTTCAATTTTGCTTGCGTATATATACACGCACACATACAAACGTACGCACGAACATAAATAAAGTATGGATGAACCCCCCCCTCCCGAAAAAAATTTCTGGCTACGCCCCTGGCTAGGCCCCCACGCTGCGTTGTGCAGCCTGCTCTTGCGTTCGGATGATCAGCAGAGTTTGAGAATTGGACCGAACACAGGCTGCGTTCGGTCAAGCGTACGGAGCGCCACACGTGGCGAAATTAACATCATGCGAGACGCGGTTTATACTGCACCGCGGCGCGCGCTGCGTCTGTGTCGTCTCGCTGGTGACCCAAGACGCCTTGGCGACCCACGCTAGTTTTCGATTTTTGCGTCTTGGGTCAACGCGAGCGCGAGAGCCCAAAAGTGGCTTGGGTTCTGCGCATGCGTCCCGGCGGCTGGCAAGCTTCTTGGGTCCCCAAGCTGCTTGAGGCCCAAATTCTCAAACTCTCTATTTGCCACTCGGAGAAGCGCACGTGGCGTTATCTCTCGCGGGCGAGCGAGCGTTCTCGCGACCTTTTCCTGAGCGAACGCGCTGTCTTATTTTCCACTTGCTTTACCGTGACGGGCAACGACAGGGGCTACGACGACAGCAAACGCCGACAGCCCGAGCGCATAAGGTGCTTTGCACCTAAAGCTTGGAGGACGCTTGAGCTTCGCCTTTAAGAGTAGAACTCGACAGCCCAATAACGTCCCATTCGCAACGCCTTATAATCGCTAGCCTGCTTCGCTTCTCAGTGAACACTTCAACTGTGCCGCAATGGAAGGAACGCCTGTGTGGGTTACATTTGCTGTTTCAAGCTATCCTAGAATGCATGTGCAAGTAGAGCTGCGAAGTACACATGACCCAATGGACCACAAACAATCCTCAGTACATCCGATGGATGTTCAGTGCCGGATGTTCGTGAGTCCAGTGGACATCCGTACACATCCCAATGACGTACGGCGGATATCTGACGGACCGTCCCGCGCAAACAAAAAGGCGTTAAACTGGACGTCCTGGACACGTCTTTCACGGATATTCAGACGTCCGCCAGACTCAATAATTTGGACATGAACGTCCACGGGACATTTGTTGGATTTTAAATGCGGACATCCGTGATAAATCCGGAATTTTTGAAGCCTTAATTAACCCATATATGCCCAGTGTCCTACATATAGGACGCTTCTTTGATGCACTCTAACATCGCTATTCCTTTAGCTGATTACTAGCGCCGCCTACCGCACATCAAGCAGGCCTCATTGAGGCCTCCTTGATGTGCTGTAGGTGGCGCTACTCATCAGCTTAAGAAATAGTGATGTATTGGGGAGTGCATCAAAGAAGCGTCCTATATGTAGGACACTGGGCACATACGGGTTAATAAAAGACTAACATGCATCATTCAGTTCCACATTAACAAGGCTAATATCTAAATTAACAGTTATGACTATTCAAGTTAATATACAGTGCCTTTATCATGCATATTTTGGCTAATTTGGTGCACGTGGAAGCGGTTCTCATACATTTATGATGACTGCACACCAATGTAACTTACATTAAATATGTTGAATGGGCTCTTGCTGAGGATGTTGTGCCTTGAGGTAATATGTTGTCACCCATGGAAACTTTACCAGTAAGAAGGTATTTTAGTTGCTTTGAGGGCACATATTTGTGAATGCAACAGCACAGTAAAGAAAGTGAAGCATGGTGCATAGGTTGTTAGGAGTACAGCTTCTGAAGCATTCAAAATGGAGAAGTATGAGTTGGTCTTTTTGGTGTATCGCTTGTCATACTTCAGCTTTTTCCATGCTTTAGAGGTTGTACTCTATTCAAGAATCAGAGCACCAATTATATGCACCATTCTTCACTTGCTTTACTGTGCTGTTGCGTTCACTAATAAGTACCCCAAGGCAAATACAGGACAGTCTCACTGGTAACAGTTGGATGAGTGACAACATATTATCACAGGGCACAAGATCCACAGCAGCAACCCATTCAACAACACCCATAGCATTCCCAGCAAGTTCAACATCTTTAATGTTGACTGCATTGGTACACAGTCATCAGAAATAATGCATATAAGCCTTTTAATAAGACTTGTGCAGCTTTTCGTGAAGATCTGACCGAGGCATAGACTTGTACATAAAGTAGATCAAAAGCATTTTTATTAAAAAGCATGCTGCAAACACATCACTTGTATGCATAATAACACCTGGCACAGCAGACCCTAGCATATGAACACATTAACTAAAAGCTGATAAGGACCCACAGGAATTGAAAATATTTTGATAAAGTGTATATGTTAATTTCAACATCAGTAGAGTAGCACAGAAGAGAAATAATAAATGCACCTTGAAGTCATTCAACACAGCATAAAGTCTAGTGTTCCTTTACTAAGTAATCTGCCCTTAACTTGTTTTACTTGTCCACCTAAAGCAGTGATGTTAACATGTTTTTCTGAAGGAAAATGAAATTACTAGAATAAATTGAGAACGCTTACACCTGAACTACAATACTGCAACCTAAAGGAACAGAATAGAAGTGAACAAATATCGGGCACAAGGAATACACACACATTTTGTACAGACATGAAATGGCATGTTTCCAACAATAAACAGTAATCCACATGATGCAAAAAACAGATGGGCTCCTTCATTGGATGTGATGAATACAGACTGTTAGCAATGACACATTATCTGTAGGCATATCCAGAGCATGGACTGCACAGAAAAGTTAATCTACATAAAGTAGAACTACAGCATGCAACATACAGCAATGTATACACAATGTAGAAAACTGATTGGGATACTTCGCTAACGCACACCTTTCCTGTAGCAGGAAAATGTTCTTGGTGCAGCAAATATACTGGGTGTCCCAGCTATCTTTAGCCAAGGGTTGAAAAATACAATATTAGAGGCAGGCGAATAAAATCCGTTGCGAATTGCTGACAGCCGCCTTGCGCACCACGGACAATTTTCTGTTCCCTAGTTGATTAATTTGTTAATTAGGATGAATGAATTAAATTGCTAAATATTGACTTTAGGCAAGAAATGCGACTTGTAAAGTTCGAGAGTGTCTTCAGAAACCCCCATTGCATTATTTGCGATAAAGAAAGTCTCACATATACGATTTTTTCTAAGCTGCAAAAAGAACCACGTGATGCTGCTCTCAGCTGTGGCTTAACCACGTGGTTCTTTTTGCAGCTTGGAAAAAATTGTATACGTGAGACTTTCTTTATCGCAAATTATGCAATGGGGGTTTCTGAAGACGCTCTCGAACTTTGCAAGTTGCGTATCAGTAACTTGATTAAATAATCCTAATTAATAAATTAATCAATTACGTAACAGAAAATTGTCTGTGTGCAAGGTGGCTGTCAGCAATTTGCAACTGATTTCAATCACGTGCCTCTAATATTGTATTTTTAACCCTTGCCGAAAGATAGCTGGGACACCCGGTACATGTGACTAAAACACAAACACAAAAAAAAATATGCCGTGAAGGTATCTCGCACTAAATTATACACATAACACTGTGGCCTCACAAAAGTATGGCTATGCAATAACAGGGACGTATATTATGTAGAAGATAACAGAATCCTTCGTGACGTAAAATTATGCATATTAACAGGCTCTTGCAGGTTATTTTACAAGAGGGCTGAATACTGGTCTCACAAAAGTGCGGCTTTGCAGTGACGCCAAGATAGCGCTACGTGATGCGACGCAGATGACAAATGAAAGCTAAAAAAACCGCTTACACTCTACACTGTGTATGAACCATGCACTTGCATCTTCAATGCTAACAGTGGGTCAACAAATAGATACATATATAGGACAAACAGAAATTTCGGCAAAAAATATCTCGTATTTAATGTTGTGGTTTCCTCGCACATATTTTGTACAGAGGCACAATAAAAAGAAGCAATTCATGGCTTGCAGTGACCTCACCGTAATTGCCATGTCACGTTAATGTTATCAGTACACTGCATCAGGTTCTTTCTTATGCTTGCACAGAGCCCAGAACAATCAAGCGGCATTGTGATCACATCGAAGTTGGTTAACTGTGACCTAATTATGCTGCCTAGATGTCATCAAAGCGATCATGTTGGAATACAGCATGTTAAGAACCTGAATCCATGAAACCACATGCAAGCTATCAATAGGAACGTGAGAATATCTCCAAAAATAAAAACAAAAATACCATGGGGTAGCTACCTTCAGTCTACAGAACATGCCTTGTTGTTGCACAGTCCACAGAAGATTCCCAAAGTTGCACAAGGTTCAGTCGCACAGGCACACACAACCAAGCAGGAACTTTTCTCAGATGCACCTACAGTCCCTTGATCATGGCTCCAATCATTTGCAACCCAATGGTAATGACATGGCCTCCACTTGTTCTGGAGAAACATAAAGGTGCACAGTGATTATAAACGTGTGAGGTATGGGAGAACAAAACAGTGCAAGCTTGCTTTGTGGATAATCATCAAGACATCGCACAAAATAGCCTATTTGAATGACCACCTCAAGGGACGATTCGTGATCTAGACAGCTAATTTTAATAGTCGAAGGACATTTCTGCAGTAAAATCGGATCCACGCATGAAGGTTGGGCGAGTTGGTAAGGATCCATTACGAAGGTATTAACAGCGCATAGACGTTAAAAGGTCGGGATAGGCACCAGCAAATCAGCGCTCTTTGCCTCTACTTATCCTATCGTTGTTCGTTATCTGTGCCTTGTTACTACCTTGTTAATGCACGACACTGGTATGCCTATTCTTCCTTACTCATTTTATACGCCTACCTTTGTTCTACTAGTTTATGACTATGCTGTAGCGTGGAAGTGACACCCATGTCTACGGAAGGAACACCTCGGCGACTGCATGCGCTTGCACTTACTATGGGAGTTCGCTTTCGCGCTCTTCATCACTGTCACTACTGTACGCACAAACGTGAGCAGATCTCAAGCGACATCTGTACATTGTTCCCCGTCAACGGTGTCTACGGGTGCTAGGTATTCGCGGCAGTCCTCTTATTCAGAGCTCACGTATGAGATTTAAGCTTTCTGAGCTGTTCCGACCGCTTGACCATGATGCTTCGGTACGTTTAACAAGGAATCCTCGGAACAAATACGGTTGTGTTTACAACAATTCGCAAAAACTACAATCAATTTCTTAGTCTCCTCACTTGTTTTCTCGCAAGCACGCCCGTCAGGTGGTCGCGACGTGTGTAGGAAGCCAGAACAAAAGTTTGACGCTTAGAATAACAGAGAGCTGAGCTAGTTGGTAAGTATTCATTCTAAAAAGACAGGGCGTGCAATCACGGACACAAGAAAGAAGTCAGGACACCAGAAACACCGTCCGTTTGTGGTGTCCTGACTTCATTCTTGTGTCCGTGTTAGCTCGCCCTGTCTTTTTAGAACAAAAGTTTGACTTGGAGTACGCGAGTTGTGACGGTAGACCTAACCGCAGTTTTGTTAACGGCGTCAGCACTCCCCGCGCAAAAAATGGCCCTCTAACAACATGCACAGAATAAAAATTCGATCACCGTGTTCCCAATGCACACAGTTGATGTGGTGCGACACTTTTAGCGTCTCGAAAGGCGCGCGAAAAAGCCCAGCTGCAACGTTGTTCCGTCGATTTGACGATTGTTCTGTCGGTTCTCACTGTTGACGGCCATGACAATTGGAGCTGAACGGGCAACGCGAAACCGAAACGCCACAATAACGTACGGCGACAAGACCGACCAAAACACCGGTTCAGCGAGTAGAGGTTTTCTTTAGCCGTTTTCTTCCGGTTTTCGAAAAACAATTAAAAATATGTGGTTAGAAGATTTTATATTTTCTTGAGCACTACGCCAGGAGGTGATTTTGCAGTATGACTTGCAGTGGCAGTCACTTTCAATGTAAAATCAAACGACTTTTTCTGATGTTTTACATATTATTGAAATCATCGTGATCATAGCATTTAGCTCCACGTACGTGCTTATAGCGCCGACAAAAGCATAAACCAATTATTGTCCGTGGGAGGACATCCGCGGGACGCTCGCTGCTGGTAAATTCCGCAATCAAACATCCACTGGACTTCCACCGTATTTTAGAGTGCGGACGTTTCTTTACATCCGAAAATGTACGTCCTCCGTTTGTACGACGGATGTTATTTCCCGGACGTGGACGTTCGGCTCTAAATCGGACATCCAATGGATAAGTCTGGTCCATTGGGGACGCCATAAATCTTCCTTTTCCGAAGTGGCGAAGTATCCACTACGCATCACTAAGGCAACACGCGCATCTGCACAGCTGCATACTTTGTTGATGCTGTTGCTTCTGATGATTTTCAGTAATTATGCCTCAGGCCTTTGTAACGATTCGGTCTTCTACTACCAACTATTTGCGCAATTCACATGTTTTGAGGCCTAGTGCGATCGTACGCTTCCGCCACGCAGTGTCGCATACATTAAGGAGACTACACCCACCACATGACATTCGTATAAGGCTGTTTCTCGAAGTAATTTCAAGCACGCTCGTGACTCTTTGGTAGAACACCTGCTTTATGCGCAAAAGACCACGCATAAGGCTCTGAATACCACTCAGCGAATATTTTTATTTATTTATTTATTTAATTATTTGCGCCTATGTCGATATTTCACTCACGGATAACGCCAGTTTTTAGCTCACAACCAACGACAGCGGCACCCTAATTTGTGTGATGTGGTGTTAATTAAACGGGTGAGTTCGAGCCAATACCAATTGTGGCAGACATGGAGAGACGACATCAGCTTCGTCTTCCATTTGGGCAGTGATGAACTTGCAGAGCAAATGGACATCAATCGCACCTCATCAGCTGGCTGGAAAACAAAGGTTATAACGCAAACGCATGCACTGCAGGCGAAACATTTATGGATGCGTGCAATTCAGTGATGCACAATACTCATGGGTAATTTCATGGGGTTAAACCTTATCTGATTAATAAAAGAGCTGCCACATTTCTATGCTTCCTTCTCTTGGCATGTGGTCAGACGTCGTTGTGCCAACATGGAGATGCACAGTAGAGACCGCGCGAAAGCAGTGTTGAGAAAAACGGCTACAAGTGAAAAACGCCGCACAGGCGCCACAAATGCCTGTGCGGCGTTTGCGGCGATTTTCAATTGAAGACCTTTTGCGAAAACTTCAGCGCCGCCACTCAGTCAACATTTCAACAGTGTACCAATGCCATTGTGAGTGTTGCCCTATCTGTCTGAGACATCGAGCCTCCCACAGGAATGTTAGTAGGTGTTTATTGTCTTTCGTACATATTCATTCGTTCCACCTGGAGTATGGAAGTTTCAACTTTCAAAGGCAGGAAGGGCGCACATGCAGCACCGTCGTGTAGGTCGTTTCGCTTCAATGGAATGTCACAGATAGATAGGCGGACAGATTACTGCTACCACAAGCTCTTTGATCCAGAGGTTAGGCCATTCGGTGTGCGCAGAAAAGCTGGCCGAGCGATGAGAGGTCACCATGCGTCGGCGAGTAACTCCTTATTGCAAGGAAAGGAGGAGGAGAGGGGAAGTGGGGAGGAGGAAGAGTAGAAATTAAAAGAAATAAAATTTCATTACGAGTTGGGTCCGAACCCGGGTGCCCACGGCTCGAAAGCGAGCGCCACAACTATTCTGCTATCCAGGCTCGATAGCAGAGCAAGAATTTATGGGAACCGTATGATTTCATTGCTATGCGCGAGTGACCGAGAAAATGATAGACTAAAACAGAAGGAAAGATATAATAAAAAATAGACAGGGTGAGCAATAAAGAAATAGAAGAAAGGAGAAAGCGAGCGAAAATAAAAAAAAGAGCGAAAAAATTGGCCGCGTATCTGCGTGCTTCGATGCAAATGTCGTCTAAAGACGATAGAAGAGGCGCTGCGTGAGATATGGACGCCATCTGGCAATACGTCGGGAAACATGAGTGCTGTGTTGCGGGCTGGTAGTCCCGGCGCAGCAGCAGGCGAACACCGGCGGTGACCAACGCGACCGGCAGGAACGTCAGCCAGCCGGAACAAGCGGTTTGGCGCGAAGCGCCGAAGCAGAAGAAACGGCCGCACTCAACGAGTACTTTCCACACAGTTTTATTTACACGTCGCCTGGGTAAAACAGGAATGCCAGAGCGGCGCCCCATGGCATTCGTACACTGCAATACTGAACCGAAACCGAAACGCAATAATGAGCTCGTGCAGAGGGCACGGAAGAAGGCAAGTTTCAGCGCAGTCGCATTTTCAGCGCAGCTTAAGAAACTAGGGTCTCTAGAATTGCGTACCTATGTATTTTTCTATTAAAGGAACACACCGCCTAATACTTACCTTGTGATGGTGCGCCTCAGATATGCGTAATTTTTGCTTTTTGATCAACAGTGTACACAAGTATGAACCTAGTCAGCCGTTCAAGATGGATGGCCCTTGGGCAAGTGGTTGAACTTTGGCCGGGTGGCTGAATCGAGTGACGTGCCGACAAACAGCAAAGCAGACAGACAGAAAGACAGACCAAAATTTCTGCGTTTAAGTTCCCCAAGGCATACTATCGTGTTTAATAAATGGAATCACAAACGTCCTCCAATATGTGTTTGGCTGGATAATAATATCTGGGGTTTAACGTCCCAGAACGACGATATGATTATGAGAGACGCCGTAGTGGAGGGCTCCGGAAATTTCGACCACATGGGGTTCCTTAACGTGCACCTAAAGCTAAGTACACAGGCCTCAAAAATTTTCGCCTCCATCGAAAATGCAGCCGCCACGGCCGGGATTCGATCCCGCGACCTTCACGTCAGCAGTCGAGTGCCATAACCACTAGACCACCGTGGCGCGGCGTTTGGCTAGATCTCAATACTTGCGGCTTGCGTGGTAGGCACCTTGCTCTTTTTTACACTAATTGTTACACTAAGGTGCGTTTTTGGGCTTGTTGGTTGAAATTCATAATCAAATGTAGCAGCGCTACAGCACGCAGGCTCGAGGAAGACACACACGCGTAGCGCTCGCTTTAAAGTAGGTCACCACCTTAGAGAAAAAATTCTACAGTTGCAGCTTAAATGTTATAATTATGGTTTTGGCTTGTAGGGCTTAGGTAAATTTAAACTTTAGGATGATGAAACTGCTAAAAATGTAAAACACGAAATTTATAAAAATCAAAATCTGCCAAAATATGTATGTTGCACCAACAGTCATAACTACAAAATGGTTGGTGCGATTGAAACGCGACTTGGCAGGTACATAGTGAGGACACTTCCCGTGCATCTAACCTCCACGATCACCCCATCTCTCGTATAAGGCGCGTTAACATAAAAATACTGAAAAAGTTTATATTTCAGAGGTTTGTTATCCGCACAATTGGCCATAGTACAAAATGTTACAGCTCATTTTCCATAATTCTGCTTTAATGCACAACTCAACCTATACGAAATAGTGCGCAAAATTGTACGTAAAAATGTTTATCAGAAGGAAAGTTATCACTGTTCGCGTATGTGTAGGATGCAAAAAATCATGCTTTGAGAAAAATGGCTTTAAAGAATTCAGTCGAATGTACATATAAGAAAAAAAACATTCAATATGTCTGAAATTCTCCAGGATTCTTGCTTGGGACCTCCTCTGAAGCGGCGCATTCTCCTTTTGAGCGAGCTGAAGCACATATATTTTTTCTAGCTGATTTTGCGTCTCCAGCCGACTCCCATCTATGTGCGCCTCAGCGGGTCCACGCTTGGTATATTGATTCACTAACTTGTGTTTATGCTTCTTTTAAATGCGAGGCATTTCTTAGCGAACTTCTGCGACTTTGTGCGTATCTATCTATCTATCTATCTATCTATCTATCTATCTATCTATCTATCTATCTATCTATCTATCTATCTATCTATCTATCTATCTATCTATCTATCTATCTATCTATCTATCTATCTATCTATCTATCTATCTATCTATCTATCTAGCCGCCTACGACTTTGTGCTCTCCTGGTCGCTTGGTTAATCGAATGTACACCAAAGTTGGTATGGTGTAACATGACTGTATGACGAACATAAATGACAAGTCATAACATGAAAATCATGACACGCGTGTCATGTACAGCATGATATACATGCCACGCTCATGGTGCGATGGCGGACGTTTCGCTAGCTTGATATACACCAAAATTGGTATCTTGCAACGTGACTGTGTAGCGAACATAAATAACACGAGTTAACACGAAAATCATGACGCGCATGTCATGTACAGCATGACTTACGTGCCACGCTCATGGGGCGCTGGCGCCCGTTTCGCTAGCTTGATATACACCAAAATTGGTATCTTGCGACATGACTGTGTGACGAACATAAATAACACGAATTAACACGAAAGTCATGACACACATGTCATGTACAGCATGACTTACGTGCCAGGCTCATGGTGCGCTGGCGGCTGTTTCGCTAGCTTGATCTACCCCGAAGTTGGTATTGCGCGACGTTACTGTGTGACGAACATAAATAATATGAGTTAACATGAAAACCATGACACGCATTTTGCTAAACGACACACAAGACGATGTATGCAGCTCTTTGCTGGTTGCTTCGCATTACATCGATTCCCACAATGCGTGGGATCTGCCGGCTTTTTTGCCCTATAGTTGGCCATATTTCATGGAGTACTATAGCTTTCTCTTTGAAAGGCCAGAACTAAGTCCAAGAGCTCGAAGTGGTGTATGGAAAAGTACAGACAGCCGAGCGAAAACGCACACAACTTAAACGACAGAGTGCCGCAACCATGCAGTGAAAATTTTCAAATAAATCGAAAACATCATGCCCCACAAGCGTTAGAATGTACTTAGATACTTAGCATTATGTAATGTGTATAAGGAAAAACATTTATGACGACATGGCAGGTGTTGTGGAATCAGAAGCCATCAGTTTCGGTTTCAAATGCGTCTTAGAGGTGTTGGAAAAATGGTCACAACTTTCGAACGGCTCAAGATAACTACGCAATTCTTTTTGCCAAAAATTCTTGAATAGACAAGGAGCTTGAAAATGTCGAATTAAAAAATTATTTTTTTTTCAAAAAAGTTCATTTTGAAGGTGGTGACCTACTTTAAACAATGTATTTATTCGCGCGCACAGTGAGGTATATGCATATATACCTTGGAGAATTGAAACAAACAACATAGCGGTAATACTTATTATTTATTAAAAATTCATGGTATTTATTCCATATCATTACGTATTATTCTTTATTTCGTCATTTTATTAATGTTCAACGTTGTAGGAATCGCTACACCCATGTGTTCGCGTCGTACTCAGTTGAAAATAACGCGAACTTCGTTTCTCTCCTGATTACGACACGTTGAAGCACGAACGATATCGTCGTAACTGAATTTACTCGTTCGAGGTCATTGCTGACATGTACTTTCGCTTAGGCTTGAAGTTCTGAAGGGATTCAAGGTAGATGCTGGCTGCGAACTGAACGTTGACTCTTGCACTTCCCTGTACAGAAAAGCATTACGTGCCATTCAGAAACGAGTAATGATTGAAGTAACACTATAAACATGCCAGACGTGGGAGTAGCTTCGACAAAAAACACAGAAATCACAGCAAGTCGTTCCGTCTACATACGTCGCTCGCTCGTAGGAGGCGACGCGGCGTTTCTTACCACTTTTTTTCGCCTGTCAGTTTAGGCGAAGGTCACGGTGATACTAGACACTTAAGGCTTTGGCCTTAATAGCAAAACAGAATGCGCAAGGTTACGACGTCCATTCTGCTGGTTCATCGTCCCTCCGTCAACTGCTCCACGTTGCGCGCCGTTGGCTGCGCGTTATTGCTGTTGGTATCGTTATGTATCAACAGCATCATTTTCCTTCTCAGATTATACTGCGTACACCGGAGAATGAAGGCTTGAACTAATTATTTTTATTTTGCCCTACCTTGTGCAACAAGACTAAATTTTCTACCGGCGGATTTTTTATGACATCGACACACCACTGAGTTATATCAAATGACCAGCAGTATTAGGTCCTACGTCACAGGTGGCGTCGCAAGGTACATTTTCTCTCTTTATATGAAGCAGAATATCCACTACCATTATTTATTACATCTTATATTCCGGTGCCTCCCAGTGCCTTCCTTAGTGTCACGCCTCTCATTTTTTCTGCCATCGCAGGCTGCGTGCTGCTTAACTATTTATCAGGTTTCATTCTTATTCTCGAAGTCTCGCCCGGTGTGTTAGTACTGTTAATAAGCAGTGAGTATATGTTTCTCACATTGAGGACAGTGGAAAAGTGTTTTAGTCAATATTAGGGAATGTCTGCTGTATTCACTCCACCCCATTCTTGTTTTTCCTTGAATTTCATTTCCATTGGCTGTCTCCCTTTTGAGTAATTAACCTAGGTATACATACTATGGCACACATGCTAAAGTTGCTACTTCTGAACTGTTGTTCTTTCACCAGGTTATTCAGCATTATCTTCCTCTTCAGTATAATAATTGCTAGCCCTACTTCAACAGTTTCTCGGTTCAGGGCTTGAATCATCAAAGTCAAAAGTGTATTCAACTGTCTCACGGTAATTTCTGCGGCCCGTAGCACTGAAATTCGAGAGAATGTGTATGATATGTGCGACATCTCGCTTAAGTTTAATGGTATGAACAAATTTTCTCCATAGGAAATCATAAGGCACTGCAGTCAACGAAATAGATGTCTATCATGAGTGTGACAGCTGCAGCATTGTCCAATCAGGATATTCTGCCCCCTTTGAAGCATGCATTTGTGACTTGAGGAAAATGTCAGTGGTCCATGGTTGAAAATACAATTACTTTCGGAGAATTACAGCTTAGGATGATATCATTTCGATTACCAATTAACAGTGAAGCATTCAATTGTGATGGCTAAAAATGTCAATGAAGAACTTACATCACCAATTGGTCACTTCATTTTCCGCACAAAGGTCCTTGCTGTACAGGGGTATGCCTACGCCGCATTTCTTTTCGAACTGTTCCAAACATTCTTGAGGAAGTTCATCTTTCGTTGTTTCTTGTGCCCACAACATGCATTCTGAAATTGCACATAGGACGTTGATGTTATAGTTGAATCAGTATACATGTAAACATGCACTCGAACGAAAGCTTCTGAGGTTAAAGATGCACACGGGTGTATAAAAAATAGAAATCGAAGTTTTGCGGTCGCATTTACAGTGCTTATGGTACATTACTTGTTCCTTTTAACTGTAGTTGAAGGAATACGGCCTAAACTAAAACGAATTAAAATCGATAAAAACCACCCTTTTCCGTCGGTGACATCCGAATCAAAAACCTTTGTATTGCGCGTTCGATCCTCTACCACTTGAACTACGACTCTCTCGCCCACTTGTTTGGGTATTTTTGTGCGTTTAATTCACTCGGAAAGTTAGCCAGAGCCAAACGCTGCTAAATTTGTGAGTGTGAAGCATTTCATTATCCGGAGGGTGCCACGTGGCACGCGACCTTTACACGACGTCACAGCTTTCAAACAAACAGTGACGTGCTACCTAAGACATCAAATCTGCCGGGACAAATGCCTCGCTCTGAAAGTGCAAAAGAACAGGAATTGTTCGAGTGATTCTTTCTATAAGCCATGCTGTACGGTCTCTGTCAGGACAGCGGACCCAAATGACATTGTGTGGCGATATGAAGATCGCTCCCCTGCCGCGAGCCCTCGTAAATATTGTCACGAGAGGAAACGAGAGACAGGGAACTCGAAGGGAACGGCTGTTTACTTTTGGCCACAACAGCCACTAACTTCTTCGCTCTCTTCTTCCGCCACAACTAGAGTGTGGCGTTAACATCTCTCCACAAAAAAAGACCCATCGTATTGATGTCGACGCTCTGAATAACAGTGAAAGCTTAGCCAAAGAAATGTTAGTGTCTGCTGCACAGCACAATGGCGAGATAAATGAAAAAGAAATGTGCAATGGTTCTGAAGGCAGACTCTGCACCAGAATGTTCGTGACTTTCACTCAACGGGAATGGTACGGCTTCATCCTGGAGACATGAACTACATCCGAGGAGCGTAGTCTACGGCAGTGGTGCGATGTGTCTGCCGGGACACCTTCGTAGTTGACTTCTCTGCGGCGATAAAGAATTCTTTAGGGTCCAAAGTAGCGGCATAACAATTTCTCTGAGCGCCCTCGTTGGCGTATAGGGGTCCAAACCCAGACAAGGTCGCCAGGATGGTATGTTGCAGTTCTGTGATGGGTGTTGTACCGACGAACATCTTGATTTTGCCGCTACAAATTGCGTAAGCGCGCTAGCTTCTGCGCTTCATCGGCACGCTGAATAAATACGACTATATCCGGAGTAGTCGGGTCTGTATCCGGAGTTGGTTGAAGCGTGATGTCAAGTATCGTGGTGACGTCGCGGCCGTAAACCAGACTAAAAGGAGCAAAGCCGGGATATTTAGAAGCCCGGAGCAGTGGGAGGCTGCCATGCGAAACCACAACGCCGCACTACAGATTAGCCTAGCCTCTCCGCCACAAGGCGGGCCCATTGTACTGCCCATAGGCGTTCTTTCGAATCTGGACGTAACGTCTCCCTCGCCCCGTGGCGCGAGGCACCGCCAGAGCACGTGTTCTCAGCTGGCAATGTCTGAGCGAAGCCCACAAGTGTTTTACATCTGAATTTCGGGATAGATCCTGTGCAAGAGTGCGGGTGTAGAGTACGCCCCGCTCTGCAGAGCCTGAGCGTCAAAGCCTGAGGCCTGTTCAGTTTACTGTGCAGCGTCGGATACTTCCGCTTCTCCAGATAAGAGTTCTTTGTCAGTTAAATGTTCGTAGTCGGGGAATCCCTATGGTCCAGAACCTCAGCACTGCGCCAACCAGACGATCGTGTGTTGCTTTATTTCGTTATAGTGTTGGATCCGCAAGGCCGACTCCGAGAGGGTGACCATGACGAATGCTCAGACCGCCGATCTCGAGTTGCTGTATATCGTCATTCTCCCGTCGTACAGCAGGCATAAAGCCATCGCGACCTGTTCCACAGCCTCGGCCGCCATTGACTGGACCATCGAGAAGCTTGTCATTTTCCCATGTCGGTATACGCGGACTGCAACGAACGCTTTTTCGTCAGGATACCGTGCTGCATCGACGAAACAGCAAATCCCGGCCTGTGCGCGGACATCTTACAGGAGGGCTTTAGGCTGAGCGTACCGTAAAACGCCGAGCAAGCACCCCCACCCGAGCAAGCGGCCCCTCCCTTTTTCGGGAGATCTGAAATAGGCGCCAGTGACCGAGCAAGCGCCCGCCCCCCTCTCCCTCCTCCCCTGTGGCCACTTTTTTTTAAGACGAGCACCGCTTGCGTGAAAAGAACCACAAGAATGAGTACACTGAATGCGTATCTAATGTTTTTATCAAATTCTGTTGTCACGCGGTCGGTCGTATATGGGTCAAACCGGTCGCTGCTTCAATGGTTTGAAAGTGACGAGGGGAATACAAACAGTAAATAAATAAAACATTTCACTAGAAACATGAATAGGCATATTTAAATATTTTTAGCCGCTCACCCGCCTCCATCTTGAATTTCGGCTGGGACAGAGCAAGCCACCCCCCCCCCTCCAAACCTCGGCCCCCCCCTCCAAATCTGGTCGGATTGTCCTTCACCGTAGAGGGGCCGTTTGCTCGGCATTTTGCGGTAAGCGTCCGCCCACGCTGTACTTGGGTAGGACATTCCGATGAATGGGGATAACGGAAATGTGTTCCCTCTGTTTTCGAGGAATGCTGCAGAATCTGGTCTCGGTATCTGTCGAGGGAACTACAAGCTCTCCCAGTATGTTTCTCATGGCACTGGCGGTAGACAGTCTTGTACACGGCGCCCTGTCTTGTGACTCAGCTCTCATCCGGCATGTTGTGCATACAGTGGTGGAGCAGCCTCTAAGCTAGTGTACATGGGAAGCCCGCGGGCTTTTTTGGTCACCTTTCTTATCAACGTGCTCAGCTTGTTCCGCTCCGACCTCTGCCACTTGTGCGTGGCCTAGGATTTAATTGAAGTGACGCATCACGAAAGCTTGAATCAACCTAACGAGGTTGTCCTCGTTCAGTCCTTGCTTCCGTTTTCAACCCTTCTTATAAATATATTGCTATAAAATGAACAGATAATTCATCCAAATAAAGCATTGGGGACGTAATTTTCGTTTTTAACTGTACCGTTATGATTATAACGGAAACTGAAACTAATTAATGTGGATGAAAAAAAATAATAATAATATCTGGGGTTTAACGTCCCAAAACCACGATATGATTATGAGAGACGCCGTAGTGGAGGGCTCCGGAAATTTCGACCACCTGGGGTTCTTTAACGTGCACCTAAATCTAAGCACACAGGCCTCAAACATTTTCGGCTCCATCGAAAATGCAGCCGCCGCGGCCGGGATTCGATCCCGCGACCTTCGGGTCAGCAGTCGAGCGCCATAACCACTAGACCACCGTGGCGGGGCATGGATGAAAAAAACACTATTCTCAATAGGTGGGATCCGCACCCCTAATCTTCGAATAAGGCATCCGATACTGTATCAGTTGAGCTTCAACGGAGGGCGCTCCGTCGTCCAGTTTATTTATGTACTTATGCATACTTTACACAGGGACTATAACAGGTGAACAAAGTCATACAGGGATGTACTAGAAGTCAAAAGAGTAACAAAAAGAAGCACATTGACGCTTGACCTACGTAGGAACAAAAACGCATGCTTGATCCATCTTTCATAGGAATTGGTATACCACGAAAGTTAAACGTGTGTTTACGAAGGTAGTTCAGTGTTCACTGTACATTGAAAAACGAGAGCTTGCACAATGTCTGTTGATATTTGGCTGCTATAGCACCGTTTGATGTGGAGGGACCTAGCGGCACACATCCATACCAACGACTAACCTCAATGATTGCGACTAAGCCTTTGTGGTAGCTGTTGTAGTTAACATATATCCGGACACATCGTATGATGAATTATATGTACATGCGTACAATAGTTGATGCTCGCGCCGTTCAAGTGTCACACAACCAGCCAGACCGCACGCATCTACAAGCAAGATAACTTACTCAAGACGGGTGCATTGTAAGTATACAGAATGTGCACCTGCACGGTGCCTGTTTGACAAACGTGATCAGCTAAAAAGCATGACTCCTAATCATGTCACTCCCCCACAGTTATTAACATCCAAGTAGCATACGCACACTGCAAAAGAAAGGAGAAGATCGAGCCTTTAAGGGGTGAGAATCGTTCAGCAGTAACTTTGGCAGTTGCTAACCTTTTTTTTTTCTTGCACTTTGCTTGTCATATCGCTTTCGCTATTCGCATGTATGATCGCTTTTTCTACCCTATGAATAACTTGTCAATCATCGAGGCTTGTAAATAAGATTTGCACCTATTTCGCTTCGCAATGTAATAAGGCATGGTAGGTATACTTTTCAACCATAACGACGCAGGAGGTAAGTATACCTATCGAGTTTTGTAAGTCAAGTGACGCGTCCTCCAGCAAACTGTGACAATGATGTGCAAATTTAATATAGCTTTCGAGAAAACGACTCCAAACCATCAGGATGGCAATGTCTTTTCTTACAGCAAAGAAGTGTACGTAGCCCCAGTAGCGGCTGAATAGCACTTCTACCGCATTGTTGTGGTCAAGTTTCGCAGCAGTTCTTTTCCGGCAGGCTTCCTGGCACCAGTGATTTTTCCGGATAATGTTCGTAGCGAGATAACACTTAGTACTACAAAGCCCCATCGAGAACAGTGAATAATGGCGCACAAACGATCGGTAACTCTCGTTAATGTTATGCCATCGCGAATTCATGGACAGTATTGACGCACATTACAAGCGAAAAATAAAAGCTACGGAGTAAATTTAGTGTTTACTTACGGCGTCCCATGTAAGGGCTGTCCATGACCGCGCAGCTGTTGTAGTCGGTGTAGTAGAACTTCCCAACTGTTGCTGGTGCGTCATCTGTTAAAAAGTATGTTTTTTTTAAAGAATGTCCGGGCTAAGGGTTTTTCCACTTAATCTTTAAATCATTAAAATATCAGAGGCTCAGCAACATTGCAGGTATGCATAAAAAATCACATATCCACGGAGTGAATGATGATGAGTGGGCGAAGCTGCGGAGGTTCATCGGTAAACCGTGAATCTTCCGTGAATTCTGCCCAGTACATCATCACCGACGTGAGATCGGGCGCGTTTATACTAAAGGTTCGATGAGTTATGACGACTTGCAGCGCACTTTAATTTTACATGTACGCTGTGAATTTTCATTGTTTAGAAAACCATTGCTTAGAAAACATCTGGCGTCTTTCGTTAAGCAGCTGGCGTCTTTTCGTTTTGCTTTAGAAACATCTGGCGTTCTTTCGTTTTGCTTTTACAAAACATCTGGCGTCTTTTGTTGGTTTATTTCATCAATCAACGGCGTTTTGAACAAAATTTTTATTGTTTAATCACGCACAGGAGAAATCTCACCAGGCACTACCTTGGAGGTAAAGAATGGCTGCTAATGGGAATGAGAGACAGAAGAAGTCGGCTTTTAGCTAACGCTGCGAATTTTTTATTCAACAACGCACAGGAAAAATCTCCCACCGGCACCACCTTGCTGGTCAAAGCGTAAGACTGGTTACATACTACGTTACGAGGGACGAACGGGTGCCGCTATAAGGAGCTTCGCCCCTAATAAAGGCTGGGCATGCAAATATTGGGACGTTAAACCCCAGATATTATTATTATACATGCAAACACGGACAGAAGAGAGAAATCGTGACAACAAAAACGGTGACGAACTACTACAAACGCCCTAAGCGTGTGCAAAGGAGCCAGCGCAAAAGTAAAAAAAATGTGCGGGCAGTTTGCACTAAGTCGCACAAAGCTTGGTACAGCGCAGCCATGGGCCCGTCGCTGATCATATTCCCCGTTGACCGACACCTCTACCTTCAAGATGCGCTGCTTACTCCTCGCGATTACGCCCTTTCTTAGGACGCCCCACGACTCTCTCCACACGATCGGGGACTGCCAGGCTATGCGCTATAGGGAACCCAAGCTCAAGTTTACGGCGCGACGACAGCGCCGCGCTGGGGCTCTTGAGAGAAGCTCTGGTGAAACTAGGGGCACGCGCGGCCTACTCAACCTGTTTGT
The DNA here is from genome assembly GCF_013339695.2 of Rhipicephalus sanguineus. Lineage (NCBI taxonomy): Eukaryota > Metazoa > Arthropoda > Arachnida > Ixodida > Ixodidae > Rhipicephalus > Rhipicephalus sanguineus. The sequence continues at coordinate 64,450,598 of NC_051181.1, forward strand.
CGGCAGCGAGAAAACGCGCGCGCGCACGTTCCTCAGTCGGTGCGGAGAACTGGGGCGCCGTGCTGACAGCTTAGCACGCTGAACCGAGAGGCTTGCTGTGCAAAGTTGCATTTCCGCGTTGGCAGAAGCGACACCGCGGAAGCGAGGTCCGAAGTATTGCTGTGTCGTGGGCTGCCACAACAGTGCAAGAAACACCAAGGCACGCGATTCACGTGTGAAACTGTATCAGTTCCCGGGCATGTCGCACGCGAAATAAAGGCGAAAAGTGTGGATTACCGTAGTAAGGAGAATCAAGTATGTCCTAGTTGATAGCACTGTGTCGCCTTCTGTTTTGGCTGTCTCAGTTCATCGCTTTCGTTCGTTTCGACTACTTGTATCAGTACGTAACGCGGCGCATGCGCGTAACGACTACAGTAATGATTACTCGCCGTCTTCTCGCATTGTGAAAGTCCAGTTACGGTCGTTACTGAAACAACTTTGTGTTTTGATTTCCCGTGTTCGTGAGACCTACCCGTCGTTGTGGAACGTTCATACTACTGCTATACCGCGGTTAGCGTTGCGCGGTTGGTTGAATTCACCCAAACTCGGCACATTGTCAAAAGTTCGGCACCTGCAATTTACGCGTCGGGAAGTCTGTTTTATCACGCCGGAACGGACGTGTTCGTGCAGAAGGTTTTACACGCCTGTAAAGTCGATATTCTCATAAAAAGAGAGTGCAAGCATGATGGGAGAGCCGAAAAAATGAGGCGAGCAGTTCAACTTTCTTCACAGTGGTTAAAGCTCAGCTAGCTGCCTCGCGTCTGAATCGGCGGGTGGTGCTCCAGCGGCACGGAGGACTTGACTCTAACCTTCTCAGGCTTTTCTAGTGCCATGGTCGTATAATTTCTTTTTTTCAGCACGCCGCAAACGTATTTTGACGATAGTGCACGGCTGCTACTGCAAGCAGGCCATATCAAAACAAAAACCATACGCTTCTTACTCCCCAACGCAGACATCGATAGCGTGCGCGGCTTCATTTCGCAGTTCATATGGACCATCACGTATCTTCAACATGACAGAATGAGTCGTACCTTGAGGTATACGTCCTATACGGTGTTATCGCGACTTTGAAAATGCATCTCGCGTTGAGTCGGGCGTCGTTGACGTCGATCGTCTGCTCTTCACCCTGAACGTAATTGACGAGCGTTTATTCTTTTATGAAGTTCGCTTTTCGGAAGTGCCTGTCCAGCTCGGAGATCTTTTTGAAGCCCCACTGCAGGCGGTACATTGTGAGGCAACGCGAATGTACCGCGAGAGCTCTGCACGTGTGCGGAAGCGAGCGGTGGTGCGGCGGCGAGAACGAAAAACGCTCGTCGCATGCTCCCAGTTTCTATTTTTCTACCTGAGATGGCGCTGCCTGTCAAGAGCAGCAACGCCACTAAGCGATGCTTGGGAAGCCTATAGAGCGGAGGTTGCGCGCGACGTCTCGTTGGTGGGCGTAGCTTAGTTAAAACGCATGCGTGGCTGGGCGACGTGGTGCGTTAAGCAAGATGACGCGATGCTTGCTTCCTCTTTCTATCTTTTTGCTCTCTCTCTTTCTCTGCTTCTTTCTATCTCTCTCGATGATGTTGTTTCTCTGTCTTGCCTTGTCTCTCTTTATGTCTCTCGTTGCGTAACTTTCTTTTCCTTTCTGCTTTTCATTCTCTGTATTTCCCTCTTTCTCATTTTTTCTGCGCTACGCATTACTCTCCCCCTCCTCCTCATGATCACATCTCTCTTCGTCACACACACTTCTCTATCCCACCGTCTTGCCACAATATAGTATATAAGATTATGCTATGCTCTGCTAGAGTGCCATTCCAACGCAGATGCCCTGAGCAAAAAGCGCGAATGACTAACACACTCGTCTGATTCCCTGCACGAGTCATCCATGCTTATTTCTCAGCGCAACTATATAAGTAGAACAGTTGCAGCACTACTGGGAAACGGCACATGAGGAACACCCCCGTGCAGAACTTTTACAAACAGTCGTTCTCCTGTGGTTCCATTTTTTGTTTATCCATTGAGAAGAAGAATTTTTATCTTGAGGAAACAAATTATGAAAATTTTGTAAAATATAGAAGGCAGCTGGATTAGGATGTAAAAGCGTCGTGAACCAGTGGAACTATAGCAAACGTAGAAATGTATTTGCTATACAACGTTGTTTTATTTTGTGCAAAGCTACAATATAGCGGTCGTGGGTTTATGGTCCCACAGTAAGCATCAGAGATTCTAGAGGAGACAGCAGAATACTGCGCACATGTTTTGTTCTTATGTTTTTTTCATTGATGGCAACTGTGTTCTGTTTTCTCTGCAATGATGGCGCAGATATCATAAAGAGCTGTTCCGTTATCAATGCAAATGGGTCCGTGGCTTCGTTTTCGGTAGTTATGAGTGTCTCTGCATGTAGTACTCGCCTTGGGCCTAGTTGCTGCATGTGTACTATCAATGGTAAACTTGGAGCCAGAAATAGGACCTCAAAGGAACACAAGTGAACTGCACCGCTCGTCTGTATGTTTTCTTTTGTGTTCCTGAGTGGTCGTGTTATGGCGCAGAGTGTAAAAGTCGTACTGCCAGGTCAAAATTGCCTGACCCATCACCGCTCGCTGCGGCCACACTGGGAACTGCTCTTCTCAATTTCTACCTCTGAAAGCAACTGGTTTCAGAATATCGATTGGTCTTTATCAGAACCCTGGCAAAGCTTTCTGTGTGACCAAGGCCTCTCCCCTGTTTCTCCAGTTTTCATGGCCGTGTGCCTGCTGCGACGACGTAATCCCCACACACTTCTTAGTATCATCTGTCCACCTCAACTTCTGCCTCCCCCTTGGGCATTGGCCTTCTCTTGAAATCCAGTATGTTCCTCGTATTGACAAATGGTGTCCTTAGTTTCTCGCTATATGCCCTACCTACGTCCTTTCTTTCGTCTAGATTAGGACTAAGATATCAATAACGCGTACTTCTTCTCTCACCCACTGGCTCTTTTCTTCTTGCTTAGGTTTGATCTAGTGGTAGCGGGACATTAGAGTGATATTAGCACGGCCAACCATGGCCAATGCAGGAAAGACAAGAGGTGCACATAATACTGAGTTATACGCCACGTGCGCGACATGTGAGGCCTGCGTAAGCTTTACCGAAACTGACGAAGATGCGGAAAGCGGCTAAAAAGGAGAATGATTCCTCGGCTCCGCGAGTGGTCGCTATCCTACATTACGAATTTATTGATCACGGACAAATTTGTGTATGAGTACACAGAGCCCGCGTGCAACTGTACATTTTCACAGATAACTGTTTTAACTCAATTCGCTACCTAAGTGCGTTCTACTAAATATGATCAAACGTGAAACGTCTGGCCGACGAAGCATCAATGTGTGTACTAATTACATAGCACCATATGCATGTTTGTATGTTGCAACGGTATTTGTTATAATAAGCGAAAGCTCCAGCGTTAAGCAGTAGGTCTTAGGATAGCGAAACATTCAAAGTTTCTTTTTTCCCTGCTGGGTTTTTACTTCTCAAAAACACGATATGATAGTGACCATCTGGTGATATTTTACGTGCACCTAAATACTAAGTACACGGGCCTCTAGCATTTCGCCTCCATCGAAGTGCGGCCGCTACGGCCAGCATATGATCCCGCGACCTTTGGGTTTTAGTCGAGCGCCATAACCACTTGAACACCGTGGCGGGTAAGCGGATCTTTCGGAAAAACGGCCACACGATATTTGGGTCAGGCCCGTCGCCAGGGGGGGAGGGGCTAGGGGCCCGGGCCCTCCCCACGAAATTTTGTTGAAGTAGGTGCTTTTACCAAAAATAAATAACGAAAATAGGTGTTTTTCTCAAATAGTCATGGTTTTCAGCAAGTGCCCCCCCCCTCCCCCCCCCTCCCGAAAAAACTTCCTGGCTACGGGCCTGACTTAGGGCTTCGTAGGCATCGCTACTAGTGCCGTGTTCCTCAATACAGTCTCCCTGCGAGAGCATAACAGCCATCCTGGCTATACATTATGGTGACGCGCTAATGACATCGTAGTTCTTTGTTGTTGCTCTATGCGCAATAGTTTTGTGCAGTCCTATTTTACATGCGAAGTATCTTAAGGCGGAGCTCAATCCGGTGGTGGCGGTGTGCAGCGTGACCACCCTCACTGCGCATGCGCATACCCTCTCCACACACCTCTCCACTCCCCCTCACCGTTCCCCCTGTCCTCTACCCCTCTCCACTCACCCTCTCTCCTTCCCCTCTCCACTTTCCCTCTCCCATACCTCTCTCCACTTCCGCTCTCCCCTCCCCCTTTCCACTCTTCCTCTGAAACGCGGGCTAGACATGCCGAAATTCTCTCCTGCGCAACGGCGCGATGAGCTCGAGCGCATGTGCGTCCCCTAACCTTCTCTCTCCTCTCCTACGCTTCCCCCCTCTCGCCCGCCTGTCGACCGCGTTCCCCGCTCGCCCTGTGAGAATTAACGGCCAGGCTAGATGGAAGATACGACGCGCGTAGCGTCACTCTTCGCGTTGCACGACGCGAGGTCGGTAGCATGCCCATCGAACGCCAACGGAACGCGATCGTGCAAGTGCTCCGGCTTCGCATCGCCTCATGGTCCCCTTTACCGGGAGATGGTGTAATTTTTTTCTTACGTTGCTTTCCACTGCTGAAGTAAATTCGATTTTCGGTCCATTGTCGTTGCTATGTCCACTATCTTTCTTATTTCACATATGAGGCAACTCACTTCTTATTTTTAAAGGAAATAAATGCTCGGCACCAAAGGTATGCTGTAAATTACACATGCGGTGAGAAAGGCACGGCAACCGAGGCGGCTCTGTGTTTTTACACTGACATGTCGTCATAGTACGTCTATTTAGGCGATATCTTGCACTGCACAGCAAAGGCAATGCTGCATGTACAAACGCTTTACACAAAGAATAAAGAAGGATCCGTCCCGCCATTGTACGCCATAATTTCAATATTGATAGCCAATATAACAGAAACATATATCACAGAATAGTAAGCGGGGACCTTTTCAATAATCTATCCTATCTCTTTAATTGTGTTGTTCATATATATTTCACGAATATTCCATGGCCCCAGCATGATGTGAATTCCTTGTTTTCGGCAAAGCAGCTGCATGAACTTTGAGAGTTGCAACGTATCTCCAGGTAACTCATTAATGACATCTCACCGTTCACTTCATTTTTGTGCGTACCTGTCACCTGTGTGCTCTGTGTTCTCGGCTGTTGCTTCTCAAAATTATTTCGTTTTTTTATTGCTTCCAGGCTTTGCTGATGTCCATATGTTCACTAAATCTATAAATTCTCTCTCTTGCATGAATTAAAAATTTGTTTCGAGCCAGACCAGGTCACAACTTTGTGATACGTAGTGCACAATCAGCTTTTAGTCGCCTCTTGCGAAAATCGGTGAGAAAGGAACGCAGTATGTGGGCAATCAGAAGTGATGTGGGCAACGCGGAAAAATATCCCAAAAATGTATTCGTCAGAGAGCGACATGTCCCCTGTAACTCACTTTTACCAGCTTGTTCTGAGCCCAGTATACGGTCAGAGGGCTACGTTTTTTGGCGTACAATTATTTAGAAGGTTTCACTTTTCTCTAATATTAGTGATAATTGAATCCTGATGAGTTAGTACATCTTAAAAATGACATTTTATTCCTTACCTGAGCCCTCCATAAAGAGAAAGGTATCGGGGCTGGGTCCTTCGGCTACGTAAAAAGGAATAGTTTTTCTGTAAAAGATAGGGAGCAGTTAGAAACTATGTGCTCTGTTTTAAGGGCAACCTTTCTTTATAGGATATTGGGCAAAAATATAATAATTATGCATGTTGAAGTCCTTTGTGGATGTAATTCTCTGCATAAAACGTATAAGTTCAAATTGGCCTAAATAAGGTGAGCAATGATGTACGTCAAAGGAATGACTTTAATCGTGTAAAATAACACTATAGTACTCAAACGCTAGTATTACTTTATACTTACTGCGGAAAAAGCATGAATTGTTATCCGGTTCACTGCATACTGAGAGGGCGTATTTAAGCAGCTATTCTGGGAAAAAGGTGGTATCAAAGTAAAAGGAGAAGGTCTCAGCAACCTATGATATGAGATCAGAGAGTACTCTTCAGTGTCGATGGCGACGAATTGCAAAATAAAATGGCTGATGACTTCAATCGAGAAAGCATGAAGTGAACGATAAAGCTAAATAGCATGGCGAAAGCGAAATTATTCATGACTGAAAACAACAGATTGGACTGTATATAAATATATATATATATATATATATATATATATATATATATATATATATATATATATATATATATATAAAAACTGGGACAACGACAAGCAAGAAACTCTAATCACGAAAAGAAAATTCAGCGAATAATACGTTTAGGTTGCAGCGCATTGGGCAGGATCTCGGAAATAATATCAGGAAACTGCCACATTTATTGAAGCGAAAAGTATGCAGTCATTTCATAGTGCCACTTCTATGATATGGGGCTGAAAGATGGAAGAGAACAAAATACCTAGAGAAAACGTTGAGGACCACTCAGCGTAAAATCGAACATGAACTGATTGGAGTATCATTAGGAGGCCGGAGGGCGGCAGAATGTCTCAGGTAAAAAACAAGGGCGGCAGCTATTTATTCACATCAAGCCATAACAATGGACCTGGAATGGTCACCTTATGCACAAGACAGATAACTGGTGGACAGTGATAGCAATAGAATGGTTAACGAGGGATGGTCCACGCAGTCGAGGAAGGCAGAGTGTTAAATGGAGCGACGAAATAAAGTTCGTAGGGATAGAATGTAGGCAGTTCGCACAGGACAGGGAAAACTGCAGATAATTTGGTGAGGCATTCGTCTTGCTGTGGATAAAAACCAACTGAATGCATGCCATTGTGCTCGACAGGATTCTCTAGGGCGTTGCCTTCACTCGACGCAACCGCACCTAATCGGCCGTGCAGGCAGCCTGAACTGTGAACACTGCCAAACTTTAGCCCACATATTTTGGGAATGCCCACTTTACGGCACACAACGGAAGACGCTACGTCACGCAACGGAAGAAAGTCAGTGAACGTGGCATTTTATGTGCAATGTGCGATCAGACAGTGTCAAAAACTCATACAAGAACTGTTCTAGAATTTCATAAGCGCACTGAACTGGACACTAAGATGAGGTAAATCGCTGTGGTAAGTGACTGTGGTATGTGACAGGAAGATATGGTGCGTATGTACATGATCGCCCTTCATCACTCTTTTTCCCCCTTTGCCTTGTCCCCTGTGTAGCGTATGAGGTTACGGAGCATTAGCTCACGCCGACCTCTCTGCCTTCTAGCAAATTCTCACTAACTCTCTCTAAAAACAGGATGAAATTGACGATCACAATGATGAAGTGGCTCTTCAGACGCTGGCCTTGAAGAAACGTGGCATGCGGTAGAGAAACTCGCGTGACCTTACCATTAGTGTTAGACCCGCACTCACAGAGCATGTGTGCTAACGTAGCCGCATGTAAGTCGCACCGAGGGAGCCGCACTTCTAGAGCTACATGTGTTAATATAGGGGCCTGCCTGCAAGCGGTGCAGGCGACGTCGGCGAATTTGTGTGCATAGATTTCTTTTAAGTGTGACGGGTACAAATGGATTTGTTGTAAGCGCAACGAGACTGCATGTGCTCTCTCCGGTTTTTTTTTTTTATTGTGGGAGCGCGAAAGCCCTCCTCGCCATGTAGTAATGCTTGGTAATCTTGTGTGTGGCTCGAGTATGTCTACGTCCCGCGTCGTTGCGTTTCTGCGCAGCCCACACCTTGAAGACCAAATCCCGGTCGTCCAGTGCGCCCGCGGCCGGGCCGTGAGCTTACCCTTCCGGCTCCCACGGGAGAGTAGCCGGGAACCTCTGCGTCAACCCTGACTCTAATATGCTTGCACTCACTCACTGACTCGCGTGGCCTCTCAAGCGTGACCATAAAAAATTAGGGCAGCATCGCACATGTGGTTCCCAACCTGAAGGAACGGCGGAACTGGGCGACCTTCTTTATCACTCATGCCTAGCCTAGAAATAGCCATTTAACCCTAGATATAGCCACATGAGTATAGAGAGGGGCAGTTAAGCCTGGGAAAGCCAAGTTCATCCAGGACAACCACGATTGTTTTCCCATTCTCTCACCCATAGAAATTCAATCATATGGTTCCCGTAAGTGTTTGTTCTGCTAGCGGGCCTGGATAGCCGAGTGGTTACGACGCTCGCCTACCCGGGTTGTTGTTGTTGTTGTTGTTGTTGTTCCTCAGACATTTGGCGCAACCCACTTGGGGGATAGGTCATGAATCGGATGGCGCCTTTCTCAAGGAATGAATTCACTTTTTGAAGAAAACGGTTTTAAAAATTAATATTTTATGCGTTACACATAACCAGTACAACTTCATAAAGCTTAATCAGAGGCTATCTTCATAAAGCTTAAAGGGTAAAAATAAAACCCGGGTTGGAATCCCGCCTCGGCAAGAAATTTTATTTAGTTTTCTTTATTTCTTCTTCACACGCTCTTGACCTCTCTTCTGTTTTGCTCCTCCTTTCCATCCTCCTCTCTACATCGCCAAGCTGAGTGTTCCGTGAACGCTCGCCTCCCTCCTATTCCCGCCTCGTTGCCCAAGAACTCCTTGTCCCATTAGCATTTACATTTTCCCACATTTAATTTCACCCCAGGCTCCACCCTCCTTCCAGGCCGCTCTCCCTCACTCTCCTACACTACGCTCTCTCCCACCAATGTCTTCCCGTTCCCTCGCAACTGTTGCCCTCAGTAGTGGGGTCTGCTCGATTTATGTGGCGCATACCCGGCCGAGCTTCCTGTAACGCGGACCTTGCCGCAATCTTAACCAGCTCTGCTATTATAAACAAGATTTTAGCCGGAATTCGACCCATGCATTCTGCCTAGGAGTCCAGTGTTCTACAAAGCAGCCATGCCAGTGCTTGCAACTTCTTTATAAGACTGTATACAGGCGTCACATCGGGCGAGGTGTCATTTTAAATGGCGTAGCATTACGCGACGGAAGTGTACAATCACACGAACGCTCACTCCATGTGAGCTGTGCAATGGGTGAGTGGTGTAAACCTTCGTACCCACGACAAAGAGCTCATAACCATCGTCATCATCAGACACAACATAAAGAAAGAGTGCAGCTACGTAGATGCGTGTATTGCGTTACGGACGCCTAGTGGGTACTTCGATAAAGTCCGCACACTCTTTACAAGGACATGCAAAGACAAGAATGCTCCTTCGAGGATTTAAAAGTGTCATCTTAATGCTAAACGTACGTACCTGTTCGTAGCGGCTGACCTTTCTTATAACAGAATAGAAAGTTGGGCGAGTTGGTGTATATTCATATTTAAAAAAATGTCTTTTTGTGCGCCGCTTTTGTTTAAATATGACCTTTCTTACGTGCGTACTCCCGGGCTTTCGCATTAATATCTTGCTAGAGAGCAACGCCTGCCGAATTTCGGCTTCCGTAGCATTAGGTGCACACTAAATATTATTTGAAGCTACGTACATTCCTATTACAGCGTATGCGTTCATGCAGTTTAGGAGATGCAACTTAACACCGGCATCTCAATGTTATCATGAAGTCGTCCAGTGCAACACTTTCATACCGCCTGATTTCAGTAGCGATGGTGTGTCAACTAATTAAATTTTGATCGCGAAAATGTATCACATCAAATTCAAACGTGAATGAGCACTTACCCCTAATTAACAATGATACATAAGAGCGCACTGTCCGAATAGGCCAATTGAGATTCCGTGACGGAAACTTTCCTCGCCTGCATTGTTATTACTAGGGAACAGTGACAAATGTAAAGGGACGGAACGTGTGAAGGAAAAACGGAAATGACATAGCGCGTTCGACACACCGCACGCGTTATATTGTTTATACGTGTCATTTCTGTGCCTGAAATTTATTACTATATGCAGCGAGGCCAAGCGTATAAGTTTGAGATTACAGCATGATTTGTGCCACGTAGTGTTCAGGTGTTTAACGGTACTACTACGCCGCAATAGTAGCGTGACAAGGAAGCGCAATAAAGTGCAACACCAGCCATCGATGTTTATAGAGAAATACTGCCAAACCAATTCCATGAAAAACTGCACAGAATTGGAAAAGCAATTCTATGGAAACTGCGGAAATCCAATGTCCAACAAACTCCTTGTTTCATTTGCTGGGATTAAGTACGGACTGCGACTCCAGAGTACTGGCTACTCGGATTTCGTCATCACAAAAGAAATGATGGTGAAGGGTGCACTCGACAAGATAAGATTCCACCTGAAGTACTGTGATGTGTAGCACACTCAGGCAGAAGTCATTTTTATTGTCGCCAAAAGGTCGTTACTTAGTCTAACACGCAAGACATGTGAAGAGAGTGCCATTTCTGAAGAATTCAGATTATGAAGTGTTCACACTATGCTAATTTCCGTCTCTACCGAAAGGCACTTGCATTTACCCGTTTAGATAAAGATGCCGCAGTTGCTTGCCCACACGCGTAGCCTCTTTGGGTACTTTTACTGCCCGTGTCTTAGGTTGGCTACTTGTTGCATAGTTTTTCCAATTTTTCGGCAACTATTTCGCCTTCTTGACCTGGCAACCTTGAAAGCAATTCAAGGAACCCCGGAAAAGTTTCGCTCTAATCACATCCCATTTTGCTTCGTCCGTATGCAAAATAGACTTCTTACTTTGGTTTGTTCTTGTGACCCCTCAGCATCCAAATGTATTCCGCCGTCTTCGTATCCATGTCGATCCAAGCTCTCTTCGCCGTCAGGCATTCAAAGATGGTGTCGTTGTCGATATCAGAGATCCCTACAGTGAACGGAAATGCTTCGAAGATCTGCAAAGGAACAGTTACACGTTACATTTTTAAACGCGGAAATGTTCTAGGGCTCATCCGGACGACAGATATGTGTCCAGTGTAGTGAGCCGCCTGTGTCAGATGGCGTAACCACCTTGCTAGTTGACAAACTGGCTAGCAGCGTAGAGAAGTTTTTGCGTAGCGAGCGCACGCGCGCTGAGCGGCACCCGAGTCCCCCTGCTGCCGTCACACGTGAGAGGGCGCCACTCAAAGATCGCGGACCTTATTAGAGCGGGGATTCATACGCGCCGCTCCCGTTCTGAAGTTGGGCAAGCGTACTCGCACGCCCGAGGAAGAAGTCACTCGTTGCGATCGGCAGTGGAAATTGGCACGAGAGCGCTTCACTCTTTCGACAGCTTTCCCTGCGTGGAACTCGCTTTAATTTCCTTGAATGCCTTGGTAGCAGCTGCTCATCAAAATTTGTCCAGGTTTCTATGACACTTCTTCTGCATCCATTCCTTGCAAAATTACACTATAAGACCAGAATTTAATATGAATTCTCGTGGAAGTCGGTAACACTTTAACGATAAACTGAAGTTGGCGTGGCTTTGCCGATTGTGTGGTACTTATATGACTACAGCGGGGGTTAAAACGTTAAAATGTATTTTCGTTGTCCAGCAGGAGGAAGGCAATCGTTCTTTTAGGTTGCAGGGATTGCCGTCATTAGGCAGGCTTGGCCTGCTCAGGCCCACCTTCGCAATAGAAAGAAAAAAAAGAAGTGATACTAACACGCGCGCGAACGCTGGCCAACCCCTATGAACGTGTTGGTGGAAATATTTTTAGTGACTATTATCGTCATTCACACGTACTCCTCAGATCAGTATAGGGAACTGTTGTTTGAACAATAAAATATAATCTATGGACATGAATTTTGTGCATTATAAAACAACAAATGTGACGTAATCACTCTGTTACACATACCAGACTCGAGGTTATTTCTAATACTCAGAGAGCTCATTATTAAATATCAGGTACTGTGCAATGGTTTTATTTTAAAGACGTAGCGCGTACTCGGAAACAGCGGATTATGCACGACGCGTGCGAAAGACAGCAACACTACTGTTTGAAGCAAAATAGTTTCCTCGTTACAACCGCCACCTCACTTCATTTAGCGTAACTCTGGCAGATCAGATACAATAGCTGAGCTCATGAAACAGTAGGGCACCTGAAGTAGGATACTTGCGAGACCAGCTAATCAGGTTTTCAGCTACCGCTCTAGGCACCTTTTTACATACAGCTCACAAACGCGAGCTTTTCCACAATCCTCTACATCGTTAATTTTAAAGACGCGCCTTCCCACTAAGAAAGTATGCCCACACCAGCATTAAAAGCTATCGTTTATCGGGCAATAACTTCTGGTTATTGTCTAAGTGCACGTTACTTTAAATAATATTTGCCACTCACTCGTCGAAATATCCGTGGAGGCTCACTATGTAAGCCTTTACGCGTTCCTATGCACGTGATTCACGCAAATGAAACAGTGTGAGAGAAAGATGAGGAAAAGCGGGTAGTTATGCAAAGGTGAGTTTACTGCTTTCTACCCTGACCTGAAGCGGGGAAGTAGAGTTCGGAAAACTGCGGAGGGTATCAGAAAAGGAGGAAAAATGAACAGCAAGGGTCATACAAATAGACAATCACAATTAGGCCATATCTGTGCTGAGTGCATCAGATGGCCCAATAAGGTTGAGAGCTGGGCTAGTTGGTGACTGATCATTATGCCTATATGGTTAGGTAGCGCAATTTTCACGGGGACAAAAGAAACAGAAAGGACTGAAATAAATTCCTGAAATAAATTCAGTAGTAGCGAGTGTCATGTCCTTTCTGTTTCTTTTGTCCCCGTGAAAAGTGCGCTACCTAAGCATATAGGCATAAGCATCAGATGGCCGATGCCCCTTGCCAAAATATTAAAAAAAGGTATTCAACATCTATAGTATAATATTCTTAGCGCGAATAAAAATGCGCACTTACTTGGAATGGAAGCGCTTGTAGACAGGCACTCTGTGTCTACTAGCGCTACCATTCCAAGTATGAATTTCCAACTCACCCAAGAAACAGCACTCCTAAAAAAATTGCAGGCTTAGGTAAACTTCTGGGTCGGAATTTATGGCGAAAAAAAAAATAAACACCTATATTATGCTGACACCCGTATATTCATTCGCGAATGCGGTAAGAAACCTGAAGTACAGCAGTCGCGTCAAGATATGAGACATATCAGTTACTCCTGTCTGTTCTCGATTATCCGGAATAACTCTTTCGACGACTGAAGAGGAACACCGTTCTCACCTTGAAATGCAGGTAATGTCGACCATAAACTTTCTATCGCTGCGATAATTGGCACACATGGCGATGTAGAATTGCAGCATGCCAATACGCAACTTCCACACAAAGCAAGAAGGCGAGTGAAGCAAGCGAACGCCCTCCGTAATGTGAAACTCCTAGGTTTAACGCCCGTCTAATGTGTATTCAGCTAGAAAATACTTCCACGTGGTGCATCTTTAGTTCGTCATCCTCACTTCAAACATGTCCCATTCGTCAGTTCGAAAGGAGCTACGTACCTTAAAGCTGTCTGGGATATCGCTGTTTTCGTGATATGCAGCGACAGATAGCTGCAGCAAGGCGACGAATAGAACGACAAAGGGAGCGCGACGCATGATGTGCATTAACGCTAGCAGTGGAGTCCGGGAGGTGTTCTCAAGCGGCCTTTTATTTCCTTCCTCAATGAGCCGAAATTGTGCTACAATCGGCAGAGAGCAAGGCGTGTCGGTGCAACCTGGTACAGTTTCAGTGTAGAAGTGACATGCCATAATGAAATCCACATTTGTACTTACTTTCATGCAAGTCACAATCATCAAACAATTGTCGGGCTCGCATGAAAGAGCCAGCTTTCGCAGAGACAGGGTCGTTGCAATGCAATCGATGTTGTATATGTTCGTCTAGGTAGCTCACTAAAAAAACCGCTTCAATGGTTTATTTCTGGTACTAGTGGTTCTTTAATAGCGGCAGCGCTGTGGAACGACTTGCATTTCGAAGGTGTGTAAACCCAGTGTGGTAATTTATATGCGCGGCTAGTAGTGTAATTGCAGGAAGCCAAATAAAATTTCCCTATTTGCACTAAAAAACCGTCGCTTGATACGGATATGCGTCAAATGTTGAAGCTAGACTCATGTACGCATTCTACGGCTCAGCTAAAACGAGAGTATTTGGTGAATATCATATAGCATTGTGACGAATCTTTCATGCAAATGCGGTAAAGTGAGGCTGATGCAGTTGCACAGAATAAAGATCAGAAGCAGTACGTGCGACATTTTGTACTTGAGATGGCAAAGTGAAAAGTAATTTCACAGCGTGCTACAGTATCGTGCACGCCGCGTTCTACCTGTTCGAGTCACATCGCGAAATTGAGTTGAATGACTGAGGTCACCTGCCTTTCCTAAGTGTTAAAAAATAACGTTTCAAATTGAGCAAGTCTTGTTTTTGGTGCGCATGTCACAGACGGGATCACTTCATTAGCCAGCAGTGCATTTCAGGCTGTGTGACATGTGATTTCCCAACCGCAGGGTCTGCACTGTGCCACGTATCTACATCATAGGCGTTTCTTCTCAAAGATTTTCACTTACCACAAGTGAAAGAAGAAAAATATGGTTGATCCCTCCATTGTAGGAATCTGTATAACACCAAAGTGAAGCGTCTCTCCACAGATGTAGTTTAGCTTCATTGGAAGTACATTATTACATGAGGACTTACACAATGGCTGTTGGTTGTTGTCGGCTATAGCGCTGCTTGATGGGGCTGCACCTTTGTTGACGCCTGTTGGCGCATATCCATCCCGACGACTAGCGTGAATGATCATGATTAAACCTTTTTGGTAGCTGACGTAGTTCACGTGCACCCGGACACAGCATATGATGAATCCCGCGCAAAGGTAGTGTCAACAAGCATGTAATATACGCTGGTATGATATATGCGCTCATAGAAAGCGTCAGAATTTGAGGAGAGAAATGGCGCGGCGTGCGCTCTCCAGTAATTGGGTAACTTACGCCTATGCTCATGCATATACAGGGTGAATCTTTTAGAAGTGACCTATTTCCTCGGGCTGCAGTTTTGTTACAATGCAGCCCATTTTAATGAGGTTTGCGGCAAACCACCCAGGAAGGACGAAAATGTATTGGTGTGTCCCGTTTTTTGATGTGCAATGCAAAGAAATAAGAATAACTGAGAAAGAACGAACACCGCACGAAAAACCATACAGGGACACAGCCTATAAAACCATAAGTATGGTTGCATTGCGGTATGTCAAACGTGACTACTAAATGCTTGTAAAGGTTATGCAGGTTTATAATCACTTATCCTGCAGTGGACGTTGAAATGGCCACCCGAAACTCAAACTGTTCTGACGTCAACAGTATGAGGTCCCTCATTGCATTAAATTTCGCGGAATGTCAAGGTTTTGGATATTTCTCATTTATTGTTCATTTTGTTCATGTCACATAAAAAAAAACAGTGCGGGTCAACAAATTGTCGTTCGTGAATCTTTTGCGGCAAACCGCATTGAAAGCAGATAATTTATAACAAAAGTACAGCCCAATGAAACAGGTCAGCTCTAAATGAAACACTGTAGTACTGCGCAGCGCTTCTGGAATGCGAGAAGCAGTGCTCGCAGCTTGAGGTGTGAACGCGCGAAGGCGTTTCGTTTCCTCCTGGTGTGTCTCCAACTGCACCCAAGCACTTACTCGCGCGACATTTTCCCGTCGACATCATTGCGTTTCTGTGGCGCTTAATGCAGCAGTTTTTGTAGCGTCAGCTACACTGACCTAGCCGAGCCAGTTTCTCGTGCCTCCTCAAGAGCCGTGCTGCACATGCGCGAGGATCAGTGATGTCACGCGCGCGCAGCTATTCGCCTTCGCTGTGAAGTCGCCGTCTGACGCTGTGCTGGAGCCACTTGATAGCGCCTCTGACTGGCGTTTGCCAGTCTGCTATAGCCATGGAGAAGGAGAGGGCAGATGCTGCTCAACGGCGCAGAAGAGGGGACAAGCTTAACTCATCGCATCCCGAAGTAGTTGCCTGGCAAAATAAATATACATGTGCTATATGATACGTATAACGTGTGTGTGTCATTGGAGCTGCAGTAAGCATGATAATCAAGCTAATACTAGACAATCAAGAAAGCAAAGAATAATTATTTGAACTTTTTAACTTTATTTAGAATTGAAATACGAGTGATAAATTACATGGGTCATATACAAAGCAAGAAGGAGGTCTCAAAGTAGTAGCGAGACTGTGAGTGAGACCTCCTATAAAATCATTTATCAGAGATACAACGCAATAGGAAACAATGGTAAGGATAGAAAAATTAAGATACACAAAATGTACAGAGCAGCACGAAATAGCGAACGTTATACAAAATGTAAAGATAAGCAGGAAAAAACTAACAAAAATGCAATAACATTCACTCAGTATAATATCAAGCATTATGAATTTATTAAGTGCGAAGGCAAGCCTTTTTTAAACTTGTCGAGGGATCTATTTTTCATCTCCAAAGGTAAAGAATTCCACAAGTATAGAGACGAAAAGTTTATGGTAAACTTTTCATAATTAGTCTTGGGTTTGGATAAAAGGAAGTCATTAGCCTTTGCAAAACGGCTCGATGACGCCTGAGGAAACTGACTTGAGTGTAGTAAAGGAATGGGAAGTTTTCCATTCACATTTTTCTCGATAACATTGCCGAGAAAATATTTCGCCAGCTTCTGAACTGACAACATTCCTTGTGAACAGAGTATGGATGATGCATTGGGCATGAAGCTACTGAACGTTATCATTCTGAATGCTTGGTTTTGAAGATGTTGCATGCCTGATAAATGAGTGGCATGCGTATTTCCCCGTGATGAAATGTAAAATAGATTATGTAAACATTTCGACAGAAGTCTGTCTGGCTGGGTAGAAGAATTAAGAAGTTGAAATACCTCCAGCCACAAATTCTTGGAGGAAACCCGACGTTTCGAGACCGGCTTGGTCTCTTCTTCAGGGGTGACTGTGCTGATCAGGGGGGCTTCGTCGCAGCTTGTTTTTGGCTCCGCCTTTCTTTTTCCCTCACATTCCGGAGGCCGTGCACGTAGATCGGAGGCATTGTTCCGAGGGACCGGTTCACATTCGCAGGTGTGTTCTGGATGTGCCACGACTCGAGTAAGAGCCTCCTTCCCAGATTCCTTTCCGTTTCTATGATGGCAGCGCCCTCGAAGTCAATTTTGTGGTCGTGCTTCTCGCAATGCTCTGCAAGGGCACTGCGTTGCATTTCCATCTTTCTGACGTCGTTTTTGTGTTGGCGCATTCTTTCCAGGAAGCACTTACTCTCGCCTATGTAGCTCGCTGGACAGTCAGCACATGACACTTTGTAGACCACGCCCTGGTGTTGCTCCCGGGATGGTCGATCTTTCGGCCGCGGTAGTAAGCGAGCGAGCGTTGAGGCCGGCTTGTGAACCACCGTGACCCCAGCTTTTCCGAGAACCCTGGCGAGCTGTTCGCTAGTTCCCGGAACATACGGGATGACGACTCGTTGGGCTGGTTTCTTCGATACCATTGTATCCGGTGGGGTGGCCAGCGTGGGAGGAGGGTCGCGTGTGTCGTTCGCAGGTGCGTCTCCGCGGTGGGGAAGCTGATCTCTCGGCATGCGGCGTGCCACACGGCGGATGAAAGCTGTCGTGTATCCGTTCTTTCTTAACTCGGCCACGATCCTCTCTTCTTCTCTCTTTCTCTCTCCTTCTGATGTGCAAATGGCTCTTGCTCGTGAAAAGAGTGCCGACACCACGGAAGCTTTGTGGGCAGTGGGGTGACTCGAGGTGAAATGCAAATACCTGCCGGTGTGCGTTGGTTTTCTGTACACCGAGAAGGTCATGCGTTCGCCTTGTCGTCGTACTAAAACATCGAGGAACGGTAGCGCTCCGTCTTGCTCTCTTTCCACCGTAAACTGGATTGCTTGGTCGACGGAGTTAAGATGTTCGAGGAAGCTGTCTACCGCTGTTCTCTTTATGATGCAGAAGCAGTCGTCCACATACCTCACAAATACTTTTGGCCTTTCAATAAAGGAACGCAGTGCCGCCTCTTCTACGTGCTCCATTGCGAGGTTCGCAGCTGTAACGGAGACGGCTGCTCCCATCGCGGTCCCGTTGGCCTGTCTGTAGAAGTCCCCGTTGACACTAAAGTATGTTCCCTTGAGGCAGTACTCCAGTAGGCGGCACAGCTCATCGGTGCTCAGGCAGGTTCTTTCACTCAGGAGTTCGTCGTCATTCAAAGCTGCCCGTGCGCAAGATACCGCTAGTGTTATGGGCACGCTGGTGAACAGGGACACGACGTCGAACGAGACGAGGCACTCATCACTGCTCACGGTCACTTCCTTCATGCGCTCCACGAAGTGGCTGGCGTTGCGTATGTGGGTTGGTGTTTTTCCCACGAGCGGCGCCAGAGTCCGGTGGAGATATTGGGACAGCGCACGGAGTGGAGAAGATGTAAAATCCACGATCGGACGGAGCGGGATGGTGGGCTTATGGATCTTTGGAAGCCCGTAAAATCCTGGTGCAGAGCCGTTCCTGCAGATGAGCTGGAGATAGATGGCTCTTGCCTCTTGGTGTCCTTTGAAGATATCCGCCAGAAGCTTGTTTAGTTCCCTTTGGACTCTTGGTGTGGGGTCTTTCGTCAGCTTTTCATAGGCCGGGCTTTGGAGCAAATCCTGAACTTTGTCGTCGTACGCCTCCCTATCAAGCAGGACCATCGCGTTGCCTTTGTCGGCCGGGAGGATGACAGGTATTTGCATTTCACCTCGAGTCACCCCACTGCCCACAAAGCTTCCGTGGTGTCGGCACTCTTTTCACGAGCAAGAGCCATTTGCACATCAGAAGGAGAGAGAAAGAGAGAAGAAGAGAGGATCGTGGCCGAGTTAAGAAAGAACGGATACACGACAGCTTTCATCCGCCGTGTGGCACGCCGCATGCCGAGAGATCAGCTTCCCCACCGCGGAGACGCACCTGCGAACGACACACGCGACCCTCCTCCCACGCTGGCCACCCCACCGGATACAATGGTATCGAAGAAACCAGCCCAACGAGTCGTCATCCCGTATGTTCCGGGAACTAG
The DNA here is from genome assembly GCF_013339695.2 of Rhipicephalus sanguineus. NCBI lineage: Eukaryota > Metazoa > Arthropoda > Arachnida > Ixodida > Ixodidae > Rhipicephalus > Rhipicephalus sanguineus. Next base: position 64,469,622 of record NC_051181.1, read on the forward strand.
CGAACAGCTCGCCAGGGTTCTCGGAAAAGCTGGGGTCACGGTGGTTCACAAGCCGGCCTCAACGCTCGCTCGCTTACTACCGCGGCCGAAAGATCGACCATCCCGGGAGCAACACCAGGGCGTGGTCTACAAAGTGTCATGTGCTGACTGTCCAGCGAGCTACATAGGCGAGAGTAAGTGCTTCCTGGAAAGAATGCGCCAACACAAAAACGACGTCAGAAAAATGGAAATGCAACGCAGTGCCCTTGCAGAGCATTGCGAGAAGCACGACCACAAAATTGACTTCGAGGGCGCTGCCATCATAGAAACGGAAAGGAATCTGGGAAGGAGGCTCTTACTCGAGTCGTGGCACATCCAGAACACACCTGCGAATGTGAACCGGTCCCTCGGAACAATGCCTCCGATCTACGTGCACGGCCTCCGGAATGTGAGGGAAAAAGAAAGGCGGAGCCAAAAACAAGCTGCGACGAAGCCCCCCTGATCAGCACAGTCACCCCTGAAGAAGAGACCAAGCCGGTCTCGAAACGTCGGGTTTCCTCCAAGAATTTGTGGCTGGAGGTATTTCAACTTCTTAATTCTTCTACCCAGCCAGACAGACTTCTGTCGAAATGTTTACATTTAAGTCTTTACGCACTGACTTTGGTCAAGAGGCAGCTCTTCTCGCAAAGCGTTACGTGAACGTAGCACGAGGCATCACGACCTATCGGACTCATCTCGACTTCTCGAAGACCTGCCGGGAGATGAACGCAATACCGCGAAGCCTTCAACTTAAACGCATGGTGCACACGGCGGAGGGCAACAAGATCGTCGCACAAGCTGAACGACGCCTGCTCAAAGCCCGAATCCATGAGTGCCACAACGTGATCAAGAAGAAGGAATTAGACCTGTTCTTCCTTCGACGACAGCTACAACATCGACTGCCCAACATCTTTCCGTCGTTGGAAGAATTCGCGCGGGATGTGGCTGCAACAACAGCTCGGAAGCAACAAGCAGCTCACAAAGGCAAGCTTGCGACGCTTCAAGGGAAACGCCACCGCAGTCCGGTGAACGAAAATTTCGTCGTCAACTTGTCCTCCAGACAACTCTCCCCGACCGAGCACGACGTGCTGGCAAAGGGACACAATTTTAACACGACCACGACGTGTCCGCCACTACCAAAGATCATTGCGGCTGCCGAGGAAGGCATCAGGAGACTCGACAGTGGAATTCGAGAGAACATCCGTCTCAAGGCCATCGGTGTACTATCAAAAATAGGAAAACACCGTGAGCACAACCTGTCGAGAGAGGAGAGCAATGCGATCCGTGCGCTCCGAAAGGATGAAAAGATTGTCATCCTCCCGGCCGACAAAGGCAACGCGATGGTCCTGCTTGATAGGGAGGCGTACGACGACAAAGTTCAGGATTTGCTCCAAAGCCCGGCCTATGAAAAGCTGACGAAAGACCCCACACCAAGAGTCCAAAGGGAACTAAACAAGCTTCTGGCGGATATCTTCAAAGGACACCAAGAGGCAAGAGCCATCTATCTCCAGCTCATCTGCAGGAACGGCTCTGCACCAGGATTTTACGGGCTTCCAAAGATCCATAAGCCCACCATCCCGCTCCGTCCGATCGTGGATTTTACATCTTCTCCACTCCGTGCGCTGTCCCAATATCTCCACCGGACTCTGGCGCCGCTCGTGGGAAAAACACCAACCCACATACGCAACGCCAGCCACTTCGTGGAGCGCATGAAGGAAGTGACCGTGAGCAGTGATGAGTGCCTCGTCTCGTTCGACGTCGTGTCCCTGTTCACCAGCGTGCCCATAACACTAGCGGTATCTTGCGCACGGGCAGCTTTGAATGACGACGAACTCCTGAGTGAAAGAACCTGCCTGAGCACCGATGAGCTGTGCCGCCTACTGGAGTACTGCCTCAAGGGAACATACTTTAGTGTCAACGGGGACTTCTACAGACAGGCCAACGGGACCGCGATGGGAGCAGCCGTCTCCGTTACAGCTGCGAACCTCGCAATGGAGCACGTAGAAGAGGCGGCACTGCGTTCCTTTATTGAAAGGCCAAAAGTATTTGTGAGGTATGTGGACGACTGCTTCTGCATCATAAAGAGAACAGCGGTAGACAGCTTCCTCGAACATCTTAACTCCGTCGACCAAGCAATCCAGTTTACGGTGGAAAGAGAGCAAGACGGAGCGCTACCGTTCCTCGATGTTTTAGTACGACGACAAGGCGAACGCATGACCTTCTCGGTGTACAGAAAACCAACGCACACCGGCAGGTATTTGCATTTCACCTCGAGTCACCCCACTGCCCACAAAGCTTCCGTGGTGTCGGCACTCTTTTCACGAGCAAGAGCCATTTGCACATCAGAAGGAGAGAGAAAGAGAGAAGAAGAGAGGATCGTGGCCGAGTTAAGAAAGAACGGATACACGACAGCTTTCATCCGCCGTGTGGCACGCCGCATGCCGAGAGATCAGCTTCCCCACCGCGGAGACGCACCTGCGAACGACACACGCGACCCTCCTCCCACGCTGGCCACCCCACCGGATACAATGGTATCGAAGAAACCAGCCCAACGAGTCGTCATCCCGTATGTTCCGGGAACTAGCGAACAGCTCGCCAGGGTTCTCGGAAAAGCTGGGGTCACGGTGGTTCACAAGCCGGCCTCAACGCTCGCTCGCTTACTACCGCGGCCGAAAGATCGACCATCCCGGGAGCAACACCAGGGCGTGGTCTACAAAGTGTCATGTGCTGACTGTCCAGCGAGCTACATAGGCGAGAGTAAGTGCTTCCTGGAAAGAATGCGCCAACACAAAAACGACGTCAGAAAGATGGAAATGCAACGCAGTGCCCTTGCAGAGCATTGCGAGAAGCACGACCACAAAATTGACTTCGAGGGCGCTGCCATCATAGAAACGGAAAGGAATCTGGGAAGGAGGCTCTTACTCGAGTCGTGGCACATCCAGAACACACCTGCGAATGTGAACCGGTCCCTCGGAACAATGCCTCCGATCTACGTGCACGGCCTCCGGAATGTGAGGGAAAAAGAAAGGCGGAGCCAAAAACAAGCTGCGACGAAGCCCCCCTGATCAGCACAGTCACCCCTGAAGAAGAGACCAAGCCGGTCTCGAAACGTCGGTTTTCCTCCAAGAATTTGTGGCTGGAGGTATTTCAACTTCTTAAAATAGATTATGTTGCTGTGAAACAAAGCGTACTACAGTGACAACAATATTTCAAAACGAAAGAAAGGGCGAAGTTTTTGCAAGATTCGAATGGCAGATGCGGCTTTCCGCCTAAGATGTAATACATGTGAATTAAATTTTAAATGTCCATCAAGTTCAACCCCGAGAAACATTTTAGATGGTGCCAAATTAAGGAGGCAGCCTCCGCTGCGCTGACACTACAGTAGCGCTCCCTGTCGGCGCTCGTGTGTATCATGATGCAGTACATCACTTCCTCGCTTCTAGACGGTTACACTGACCTTGCAAATAATTAGATTATAATAAATGTTGATGTTTAACGTCCCCGAACCAGGATATGATTATGAGGAATGTCTTAGTGGAGGGCTCCGGAAATTTTCACCATCTGGGGTGGTTTAACGTGCACCTAAATCTAAGTTCACCGGCCTCAAATATTTTCGCCACCACCAAAAATGCGGCCGCCGAGGCCTTGATTTGGTCCCGCGCCCTTCGGGTCAGCAGTCGAGCACAATAACCACGAGACCACCATGGCGGGGTCGCCCTTTCAAAGCAAGAGATCCATGAGATGGAGAAAGTGTGAGCGATGTAAGACGTGTTTGGGCGCCTGTAAGCACGTCTGCCGGTAGCGCAGCGTGTAGAGCGCCCGGCGCCCATTGTCGTGGACAAAGAGGTTGTGGGTTCGATTGTGGGTTCGAAAGAGGTTGTGGGTTCGAACTTTTTTGTTGTCATCCGTATTTCAGTGACATATTTCCGTGTAGGATATGCGTCAATGAAGTATTTGTCGACCTCCGCATAAAACACTTTCTTGGTAAAAAAAAATGGATGCCCCAAATTACCATAAGAGCACCAAACTGCCCATCAACTTGCTCGTTCGTGTCGGGCTGCTAGTGTTATGGAGATTCGTTTGAAACAGCCAAAACGTAAAATGAAGCCCTAAAGGAGAAGCATTGACAGTTATTTCGATGCATTAACTATTTCAGGTAAACGGGAAACATATATGCGCATACATAAATCAGGTGTATCTAGAGAACTGCCCCGTAAATGACCGTATAACCTTCACATTGCGCTCGTTATGCGCTGGCTTTACCAGAGCATTATATTTAGCACGGCATCATTGTCCTGCATGTCCCACCAGAAGCGCCGTTTGTGACGCTGGAGGGTAGCGTTTTTTTCATGACGAAGTAATTGCAATTTTTTAAACTTACGTTGCGTTATCAGTAGGAAACTGGGAGCAGTAGTTTTGATAGGGTTCGTAATAACCGCCACATCAGAAGCAGGGGCAAAGTCAGCATGTATCGTATTTTATTTGGCTAAAAACTGGCTTGGGACACAGGTGTCGCTATGCACCGTGACGGAACATTGGTTCTACTTTGAATGAGCGAATGTGAACGCAGGTGGTGCCATCCGGCCTTGGCAAACGACACGAGAAAAAAACTGCATGATGCTTTCGTGTTTTAAATGCGAATGCATTTCTTAGTCGGGGGTTGTCGTGCGTCCCTGGTCGGCGTGCGCCCAGACCTCTCCGCGCGCGCTCCTCCTCGCCCCCAGCAACAGCTGCGCCGTGCCTCGCAACCGGAGCAGGTGGTGAGCGGCGGAGGGTAAGGGGGAGGAGGAGCGCGCGGGCGTGTGATGGCGCTCGCATCGCGGAGCAGCGGAGAGTAAGAGAGAGGAGGAGTGTACCCGGTGAGGGCGCTCGCATCGCGGAGCTCGCTCCGCGATGCGAGTACGGGAACTGATATCGCACGCTGTTGCCACGTCTGCCGTTCGAGACGCGTCTCCGTACAAGGACTTGTACACCCTTGCCTACACCGGAGACGGAGTCTTTGTGGTGACCGTGTACCTCGCGCCCAACCTCGCTCAGGACGCCGTTGCCGCGAAGTTGGACGCGGCTATGGAAAGTGTGCGTGTGCACTCCAAACCCTGTGATCCCATTGTCTTGGTCGGCGACTTCAACGTTGACGTGCGCAAGAAGAGTGGCGAGTGGCTGGTGGAGTACATGCAGACCAAGCACTCTATGCATTGTCTCTCGGCCGCCTCCGACAACACGTGCCCCACTACCATTCATGGGAGTTGCATTGATCTGGTCTTTACGCGAAACTGTGCCGCGCGTATGCTTCTCAAAGACCCTTTGACCGTGCACTTCAGCGACCACAAGGCGGTGATTGTGGCCGTCAGGTACAACGATAACACGAACAGGTGCTGACGTATGAATAAATAATGCTTACGTGCACACTCTCGTCTCTCTTCATTAATTATTCGCTCACTCATAGGGTGCACCCAAATGCATTCGCATTTCCTCACGATCCCCTTCGGGGAGGTGCGGCTTTTTTTATTTGTGCATCCGTGAGCTAGGCTTCGTAATATGTATAACCTCAACTTCTTGCCTCGTAAGAGGATGGCTTGAAAGCGGCGTAAATTTCCTGTGTCGGAATATGAAATCTTCCAAATCATCTTTGCCGATGACATCAAAAAGAAATCTGCGTTGCAACCCGAAGTGTTCGGGGCGCTGGCGGCTGTCAGCAAGAACAGAGGAGAATGAAGGGCAGCCTGGGGTGCGCTCACGTTCGGCGCAATCGCGATGGCCAGGACAGCTGGTAGTCTGGGTGTGGCTTACGAAAAATAAAGGTGTCTGTTCAGGTTGTCCTCCATATTCGCTCTGAGGGCTCCTACCGACAGGTTACCCTGCGTCTACAACGTTATTACGGACGAATACGTGACTTACCTTGGGGCTGAGATTTACATTAAGTACTCCAACCAACCGGGGCCTACGAATCCCCCCAAAAAACGCATAAGGCGGGCTGAGCTAACTTTCTTCCGTAAACTACTTCACCCAACTCTCCTGGCTTGTCCGCCACGAAAGCTACAAAGAACTGACATAGGTAAATAATAACACGTCCAAAAAAATTCGGCAGATCCCACGTACCATGGGAGTCGATGTTATGCGAAGCATGCGGCGGGTAGGGGACGGTGGCGTAACCTTTTTTACTGAGCGACACGTTACAAAATGACGCTAAAGATTTGTATAAATTTTATACGCACACATATATATATGTTGCAGAGCCGCATATGTGTTAAATAACCAGTTGTTTACGGTTACGTATGCAACGTGGGTATTACCAACACCAGTAGCGGTAAGATGATACGTTGTGCTTATACCTGTCTCAAGAACGCACGCACGTTTCAGGAACCCGTGTACATGTGTGCAAGAAGTTCTTGACAGTTCTTGAACAAGGGCATCATCACCGTAATTAGTGAGCACCAGCAGCTGGTCATGACTTGTTATAGTATCCGGTCGTGATCGTGGTGACGAGGGGTCCATGTGTAGTGAAGTATGTGGTATATTAGAGCTGCTGGAATTCGTGGATGCCTCGGTCATTTCGTCGACAAATTGTCTGTCGACAGAGCCGGCGACATGTCGGAACCTGAAGCGACCCATCGCGTTGGTGAGGTTCAGGCCGTCGAGGCTGGTAGGCCTGGATAGTGCTACGTAGACCAACATCAGTGGATGGTGTTTGTCGTGTTCGTAGACTACCTGGGTGTGTGTGGCCTACGTAGCCTAATCTACAAAGCGGCTGTCAATCAATATGGCATCATCCTCGGTCAGCATGAGGCCATCGCCCAGCCTCGTAAGAAATGAAGAGGACACTGCGCCGTTCTGGTAAAGGAAGTGCACTTTAGGGTGTGGTGATGTGGATATCAGATGTAACTCTCGTTAATGTATTCCTCCGGGGTCAAGCAATGCTTCAATATAGCTTGCTGAATCGTAGGAATACAAAAGTAATGTTTATTAGACTGCTATGAAAGCGAAGCCGACACTGGAACTACAGACGTTAATCTGATACGACGCCTGTATCGTAGGAGTACATATCGTAGGAGTATCATGTGGCGTTTATTGCTTTCTTGTAAAATTAGATAGCCAGCACCACAACGACAATTGACGTTGTACCGAATTACGCCTGCGTAGGCTGTTTTTTTCAAACCAGTTTACAGACCTGGCATGGCTCAGTGGTAGAATACCTGATAGCCACGCAGAATTCTTGGGTTCGATTCCTGCTGGGATCCTAATTTTCATGCTTTCTATTCGTTGAGTCAACGCTGCCGACGTTGGTTTTCCTTAACGCTTTAGCATTAAATAACCAATGTCTGTTCTCGCCGTTCCTGGGTAGATATAAACTGTCGATCACCTGTGGCGCATACCCGTACACCGCGGCCCATGGTAAACGGGTATGTGCCGCACGTGTCTAGTGGAAAGAGTTTGACGACGTACGCGACAGGATCTTAACGTTAGTCATGTCATGACCCGGCAATCATATTCGTCAAATCCTCTTACCCTCTCATGCAAATTTTGGTCTACACCAAGTTAAGGAGGGGATCATGAGAGCACCCAGACGTAGGCGGCTAGATACATAGATAGATAGATAGATAGATAGATAGATAGATAGATAGATAGATAGATAGATACGTAGATAGAAACGCTCAAAGTGCAAGAGGTTCGCTAAGAAATGCTTCGCATTTAATATCTACAAATCATGCGGGGTTGGAGTATGGGCTAGTGCAATGCAGACCGCCTGGTGATGAGCGGAGTGTTCACAACACATGAGATTTTGTAGGCAGTCATAAACTTGAATATAGCGGTCTCCGACGCACTCGTGAGAGAAAGTACCCGATACGCGAAACAAACTGATATTGTTTTCACAACACCAAACAATGAAATGACGCTGTTTACATGAGTCAACTTAGTTATGAGTTCAGTAAATGTCGGTCAACGCTCCCTGACCTTGTTCAGACTTTTATTGCCAGTGCGATGCCTCAGATGCCAGTGCGATGCCTTGAGTAGCTTCGAAATGCTGTGCACTTTGCAAACAACCTGTTTCAGCCGAGAGAGAGGAGCCCAACTTTGACAAAGCCTAAAAAGTGCGGCCTCTTATAGTCTATTGCAATGGTCAAAGGTGACTGTCGCAAGCGCCAATAGCGCGAAGCCGAAGATTGAAAACCTTGAGAAACGTTTTCGTACAGTCTGTGCAGTGCCCTTGTGCTTTAAGGGGGCAAGGGACTGTTTCCAAGACAACCACACGGCAAAGAAGTATCCGCCCCTACTTCAGCGTGCCGACTCCCTTAAGGTACATAGGGACGTATGTCGTCAGCCTGTAACTTCATTCTTAGAGATATGGTTATCTTTTTGACCCCTTTTTTGCTCTTTCTAACGCCAACACAAATAAAATACATCATTGTATCATGTTTCTAGTCTGTAGTGTTCTTGTGTACCTCAGGGGGTTAAAGAGCTGTACAAATGAGTGACCTTAACGTTAGGTATCGTGGCCCAATGAGGCTGATTTCCCATAGGCTGGATGCTCACCCAAGTGATTAAGCGCTTCGAACATCTGGCCAGAATTGCACTTGTACATATTTTCCGGTTTGGCATTCCGTGGCAGCAATTCTCTGTCTTTCATAGTAGCGACTGTAGCTAAACTATTTCGTCGCAGGGCTCTGGTGGGTTAAAGTGTGTCAGATATCCTTACGGGACCCCTTTGACCACCGTCATCATTACCCTGAGTACGCACACTGCAGGGAGAAGGCCTATTTCATGTTCCTCCAATCAACCCGGTCATGAGCTTGCTGCGGCCACGTAATACCCGCAAACTTATTAATCTCTTTGCGCACCTAACATTCTGTCTCCCTCCAGGGCAAAGCCTAAAAGCGATGCATTTAAAGTGGGCCCTGTCAAAATCCAGATATTTTAGGGCAATCGAGTCTAGGAACGGAGTAATATACATTTCCCCCACGTTTTCTATAAGGCTTCAAGTTTCGAATTGAGGTGATTGCGACAAGCTTCCAAGAAGCACTGATATTCCCGCACACAGTTTAGGGGAAGATAATACCTGACGCTACGGTGTTCTTACATCAATACTCAAGAACTACAGAGAAACGATGGCAAATACTACACAGATTATGTCTTTGTATATTAAGGTAATGTATATCAAGTAACTCCTCACGAGAGAAAAATAAGAAAGAACCGAAGGATTTGTTCCATATACTTACGGGGTCCATTGTAATGAATGTACAGGGCCGCGGGGCTCTTCTAGTCGGCGTAACAGGACTTTCCAACTTTCTCTGCTGCTTCCTTTGTTCGCAAATATGCATTCGTGCAGTTCATTCAGTCCCGACGGATGTTTTTCGCTTCTGCTCTTATATGTGCCCCCGCCTGCGCACCTGCAACGAAGCCGCTTGCTCTGGACGACACAGCGGACTCATCGCTCCAGATTTCAGAAAGTGCTAACAAGCCAGTGTCTCTGAGCAGATCGTCTTTTTCGAGGTCGTGCTGATGCGTGTGCACAGAGTGTACGTTGGGAGCGGGCGGCGAACGTGAGCGAGAGACTACAGTGGAAGCGGCGAACGTGAGAGAGAGAGAGAGAGATGAACGAAGGAGAAAGGCAAGCAGGTTAACCAAGCTTGTCTCGTTTGCCTACCCTACACGTGTGGTGGGGGAAAGGGGGGAAATACATAATATAGAGAAGCAAGAACCAGAGAAAGAAAAAAAGGAAATCCACAGTTAGTGACAACATGAAGTCGCTCTGAGGTGATTGTTGCGGTTATGGCATCGAACGAAGGTGGTAGCCCAGCCCAAGGCAATGCCTAGAGGCATGCTTCTAGACAGGTCATGTCGTCGACAAACTGTCTGTCCATAGAGTCGTCGACATGTCGGAAGCTGAAGTCACCTTTTGCGTTGGTGAGGTATAGGCCGTCGAGGTTTGCAGCCATGGAAAGCCTTACGTAGACCAACTTCAGTTGTTGGCAATTATTGTATCCGTAGAATACCTGGGCGTATGTGGCCCATTGTGACCTATTATAAATATGGCGTTTGCATGCGCATAGGGCAACCGTGCCTCTTGCGCGAGATATTTTCTGGCATCTATTGTGGTTGGGGGGTTAGCATTACCACGGGTACCCAATTCAATTGTATCGACGTCAGTCTCTGCCCAGGCGGTTCTGCGCAAAACACCGCCACCAGCGCCCTCATCGCAGCCCTGGCGCTAACTGGGTAGTGCAATGAGAGCCGTCTCTAAGCGAACGTGCATAGGCCTCAACAGAACAACCTCCCCGCTCTTTCGTTGGTGTCGAGGCATGGTTTCCTGAAAATCAAGGACCTGGAAAGGTTCTTCCGCCAATACAGGCTTCAAAAAAGTAGGAAGCTTATCAAAGCGAACTGCGGCTACAATGCCGAAGAAGTTTCAGTTATGCCGGCGCGCTACAACTAGCAAAACAAGCGAGCATCGCACGACATCGAGTTCAAGGCAAGCTTCGGACGTCCGTTCTATAGCGCCTAAATGCGTTAAAATCGGATATATACGTGATGCCAAAGCAATGAAGTATATACACGATCAGTTTACATAGTTATGCATCTTACGATGAGTGGCACAAAGCTCGCTTTATCACGGACGAGTGGCCCTGGCGATTTTCGCCTTTTCAGTTGCAATCTCCCTTCATCTGTCGCTTCCTGTGTATTGGACTGTTTTATTACGCATCCTCAAGTGGTCTCTTGATGGTTGTCTTCCGTTTGCATATACTGCAAATCGGGAAACGTGCGTGTCCAATTTCGCAGGCACAACGAAGGGCACACCATGGCCTCCGAAATAGCTACGGCGATCGCGAAGGCCACGAATAAAACAAACCTGAAGGTGGTCACAACCAACATTTTGCGATTTACTTGTTAGGCGTAAACGTTACCTAGTTAGAAGCGGAACTCTGAGCCTTCAAAACTTACGTGCGTAATGCTGTGTGGTGACGAGCAACTCAGATTGTAGGATGTCGCGGCGTGCGTATCACGCCTCTTCAGTCTGCCGCTAGCTGCTTACTCCGTGTTACACGGCAGGCACTGCGGTGGGAGCCTGTGCTGAGCTTCATAGTCAAGATTAACACGGCTCCCCGCTATGGCTACGCAAAAGAGCAGCAGACCCACATTGTCGCACTTTCGCACGCAACCAGATGTGGAGAACGCGGGTACTTCGCTTACCTAACACGCCCGCGACGGCCCATACAGCGCTCTCGCCTGCCTGCTTCGTTCGACAACTCTGAAAATCGGTGAAATTCAACGTTGTTGTTCAGTCCTTTACGTCCGTAGCAATTCACAACGCAACAGTAGTGTCGATTGCGGCGTTTATTCGTAGCGTGCGGGGCGGTCTCGTATTGCTGCTATTTTCGCGATCGTTCTGGCGAGTGATCCAGCAAGCGCTACATGGCGGTTCGGTGGCGCGTCCGACTAGCACAGAGAAATTTAGAGCTCTCTTTCTGAGTGTTAAATGCGCAAAGGCACGCGATATAAGCTCAATCGTTGTTTCACACTCGCTAGTTGGACCTGGTCTCACAGTAAACTGTGCGATGGAGTCGGCCTTTGTACTACCCAATACTGCTCCGACAGGTGGCGCCATGCTTCCTCTGCGAAACTACAGAGTCTGACGTCTAATGGAGGGTGTGCGGTAGTGATGTGCTTCATCTTGGCCGGGACGATAATGGCCTACAGTGGACGTTGGCATTTCAAGCCACAGTCGCAGGAACTTTACGTGTCCGTCAAGCTCGATGTACCTCAAGGTGCCCATGTTTCTATTTACGAGGCCGTAGCTTACATTAATGTTGGCCGTGATCATGCATGGCTTGCCGATTCTCAGGCAAACTGAGGCGGGCAGGCCACCCATGTCGCTTGCGTTCATCTTGGCAACCTTGATCAGTGCGTTCCTATGTACCTGCTCGTTATTATAGCCAGTTATGACATAACACGCTGTCTTCAGCGCCGAGGCAAAGTGTCATAGCGGCTGACGTCCGCATTGCAGTAGTATGTCGTTGACATTACAAAGCGGCTCTCAATCAATCTGAAATCATCCTCTGTCAGCATGAAGCCATCGTCCAGCCTTATAAGAAATCAGGAGAACAATACGTCATCCTGGCGGACCACGTGGACGAATAGATGGCAGCCCAGCGTCTTCCAGGCGTGTTTTGTCTTCAGCTCCCTCACTTGCCTTTCGTACCAATGTGTATGTTCGCGGTTACTGTGATGATTGAGCGAGCGAGCGTGCGAGGAACTTTATTGAAAAACACCAAAGGGATCGGGATCAGGGGTGGAAGCGAATAGGCTCCATCTCTTCACCCGGTCGGTGGGTGAGACTGTGAATCACCTGTGGCACATACCCGTACATGAGCTGTGGTATGCGGCTTCGCCACACGTGCCTGATAGAACGGGTTTCATGGCGTCATAGATAGATAGATAGATAGATAGATAGATAGATAGATAGATAGATAGATAGATAGATAGATAGATAGATAGATAGATAGATAGATAGATAGATAGATAGATAGATAGATAGATAGATAGATAGATAGATAGATAGATAGATAGACGACGGACGGACGGACGGACGGATGGACGGATGGATGGATGGATGGATGGATGGATGGATGGATGGATGGAAACGGCCAAAGTGCCCGAGGTTCGCTCAGAAATTCGTCGTATTTAAAATTAACGAAATAGCCAAAATGTTGTTTCTGCCACCACTGGCCCAGAAATGCAGCCAAATTGGCACAATGTAGCCAGGCTTGGCAACTCTGTTAGTGTTGATAGTCGCGGGAAAGGGCCTGGCAGATGAACAACGACAATCTCAACTGAGAACACGGACACAGAACGGGATGGTTGAATCTTGGCGGGGTGTTAGTTTAGCATTCGTGCCATTTGCAATGCTCACAACTGGTATGGTGCCCTTACCTTACGCTTGCCTGGCCGTTGGCACCGTTCCAATGCACGGTGAAAGGTCCTGGCAAATGCCATAAAACCGGATCTTAAGACATCGTGCCTGAATTGCACCACGTTGGTTCGCGCAGACGTAGCTACAACGAGAAGCAGACAAACCCCTTTGCCAGAGAAGCGTCCTGATGAGTTCGTTATCGTCACAGAAAAAGCACTGCATCTAATTACCATGCGAACAGCTGTCCTGAACCACTAGATCTAAATATTTACAGCTTGCCAGGGAGACACGTAGTTACTCTTGACTGTAAGTAATTAAAAAACTGAGGTATTTTGAAGGGCTTGTGAGTTGACATTCATAATAAATTGTTGGAGCACGACTGGACGCACGTTTGAAGACACACACACATGGAGCTCACCATAAACAAAATATTTATTCACGTACATATACGTACGTACATTGGAGAATGAAAATATACAACATCGAATGTATATAACCACTGAATAATTTTAATAATTTATGATGCATTATTAGGTAATACTTTTCACTCTTTATTATCATCCATAATTGCGTTTGACGAATTGCTACACCCCACGTCAGCAAAACTGACTAAATGAAAAATAACGGAAAGATCTTCATTACCCTGTTGATTAGGGTACAATAAAGCATTACTCAAAATTCACAAGTGATTTTCTTGTTTAAAGTTGTTAGTCACATGTACTTTGACCTGGAGGCTAGAAGTTTTGAAAGACGTCAAGTAGGTGCCGGTTAAGAACAGAGTGTCGACGCTTGCGTTGGGTCGTTCTGAAACGAGTATTTATTGAAGCACCTTTAGCTCTGTAAGCATGCCAGAAGTGGGAACAGTTTGCTCACAACAGAAAAACACAGCAAGCCTTTCTTTATCCACACACCACTCGCTCGGAGATGATGAAGTTGGTTTTTGTACCCCATTTTCGGCTGCCACGTTTAGCTTAAGGCCATCGTGGAACCAGACACGTAATGCTCTCGCCTTAATAAGAATATAAAATGCTCAAGGCCATGGCGTACAAAGGCTCGTGCATCAACTTGTAATGCAGGCTTAGTGTTTTGATTTTGAGGCAGCGCCTCAGATCAGGAAAGGAAGAGCCATTTCTCACGCATGAAATTGTACCCTTTAAGACAAACGGAAAAAGAGTAAAAAAAAAAACAAGCAAACGAAAACGAAACAGAGTGAAGTTAGACACGCGTTAAAACTATTGCGGCAGGCTATGAAAGGTAACTAAACGAGGTTCCGTTGAACGCTTATAGAAAAGAGAATAGTCGCCGGTTGTTGCGGCATTCGAGTCGACTGGGGCGGCGAACTCATTGTTGGCACGTGGTTTCGTTCGCGGCGAGGGCGCGTGTGGAGCGAACGAGGAACTAAGTCCGCACAGAGGTCATAGAAGGGGGCACCTTCAGGTACAGCAAGCTGGAGACCTCTCTGTCCCTGTCTCTCTCTGACCTCTCTGTGTGGCTGGCAACCGGCAGCAGGCTTCCACTCGCCAAGACGGCGGCGAAATCTGCTCGCCACGGGTGGTTCCGAACCATTACCAGTTGTTAGTCCGGTTCCGAGAAAGTCTGAGCACATTTTGAAGACATCGGGTCCTCGTGTTCGAGTCCGCAGCTCGACGACACGGGCCCTGACACCAGCGTGTACTTCCTGCGGGCTCTCCTAGTCATTCCAACCCCTCCACGGTTTCTATTCGCCTTCCCCTTTACTGTCTGCCGTGCACATTCGCGTTCGTTCTTGCCGTTTTCTCTCATCCGCTCAAACGCGCCTTCCCCCGCCAACATCGCCATTTTCTGCGCGCCGCACGTGTCTATTGTGAGGGGCCTTGGTCACGCCACACCACCGCGTTCGCACCAATCGCCACACCAACACACTGCCTTAGGCACACTGCACTGTCGCGCTCACTCATCACACAACTATCCGTGTTTGTTGCCTGTTGT